>NC_134234.1:275917486-276220517 GCF_965152275.1 Natator depressus
GAGGAAAGTGATCAGGAACAGTCAGCATGGATTCACCAAGGGCAAGTCATGCCTGACTAATCTAATTGCCTTCTATGACGAGATAACTGGTTCTGTGGATGAAGGGAAAGCAGTGGACGTGTTGTTCCTTGACTTTAGCAAAGCTTTTGACACTGTCTCCCACAGTATTCTTGCCAGCAAGTTAAAGTAGTATGGGCTGGATGAATGGACTATAAGGTGGATAGAAAGCTGGCTAGATTGTCGGGCTCAACGGGTAGTGATCAATGGCTCCATGTCTAGTTGGCAGCCGGTATCAAGTGGAGTGCCCCAAGGGTCGGTCCTCGGGCCGGTTTTGTTCAATATCTTCATAAATGATCTGGAGGATGGTGTGGACTGCACCCTCAGCAAGTTTGCAGATGACACTAAACTGGTAGGAGGGGTAGATACGCTGGAGGGTAGGAATAGAATACAGAGGGACCTAGACAAATTGGAAGATTGGGCCAAAAGAAATCTGATGAGGTTCAACAAGGACAAGTGCACTTAGGACAGAAGAATCCAATGCACTGCTACAGACTAGGGACCGATTGGCTAGGCAGCAGTTCTGCAGAAAAGGACCTAGGGGTGACAGTGGACGAGAAGCTGGATATGAGTCAACAGTGTGCCCTTGTTGCCAAGAAGGCCAATGGCATTTTGGGATGTATAAGTAGGGGCATTGCCAGCAGATCGAGGGACGTGATCATTCCCCTCTATTCGACATTGGTGAGGCCTCATCTGGAGTACTGTGTCCAGTTTTGGGCCCCACACTACAAGAAGGATGTGGAAAAATTGGAAAAAGAGTCCAGCGGAGGGCAACAAAAATGATTAGGGGACTGGAACACATGAGTTATGAGGAGAGGCTGAGGGAACTGGAATTGTTTAGTCTGCGGAAGAGAAGAATGAGGGGGGATTTGATAGCTGCTTTCAAATACCTGAAAGGGGGTTCCAAAGAGGATGGATCTAGACTGTTCTCAGTGGTAGCAGATGACAGAACGAGGAGTAATGGTCTCAAGTTGCAGTGGGGGAGATTTAGGTTGGATATTAGGAAAAACTTTTTCACTAGGAGCATGGTGAAACACTGGAATGCGTTACCTAGGGAGGTGGTGGAATCTCCTTCCTTAGAAGTTTTTAAGGTCAGGCTTGACAAACCCCTGGCTGGGATGATTTAATTGGGGATCGGTCCTGCTTTGAGCAGGGGGTTGGACTAGATGACCTCCTGAGGTCCCTTCCAACCCTGATATTTTATTCTATGATTCTATGCTCAAAGTTTATGGAATGTTTAGCATGGTCTATATACTCATTAAAACTCTAGGTGAAAACCTGGCCCCACTGAAGTCAACATAAATTTTATCACTGAATTCACTGGGGTCAGGATTTCACCCATAATATTTTATATGTTGCTGCCACAGTCATTGTCTCAACTGGCTAAAGTGATTGGTTCCTGTTTCTGACTATTTATTGTATCTGCCTTCCCTACACAGAATAAAATAGACAAGCAGTATTCCAAAAATATATCCTTGTTGCTACGGTAGCAACTCTATTATGACCATTAGATGAATATTATTTCTTTATAATGATTACATTTTTATAATTAAGGTTGCGTGTCTGTCACGGAAGTCATGGATTCTGTGACTTTCCATGATTTCTGTGACTTCCACAGCTGCAGCGGCCAGTGTGGCTGACCCCAGGCCCATCCAAGCAGCTGATCTCAGGGCCAACCCCTGAGGTGGCCCCAGAGACAGCCACACTGGCCGCTGCTGGAACGGCCCCACAGCCATTTGCACTGGCTGTTGCTGGAGCGGCCCCAGGGACAGCCGCATCAGCCGCTGCTTGGACAGCCCTGGGCAGCTGGTCCTGGTGACCACCCAAGCAGCGTCTGGCCTCGGGGACCACCTGAGCAGCAGTCTTGGGGGCAGCTGGAGTAGCGGCCGGTGGGTGGCGCCCCAAAGCTGCTGTGCCCCAGGGCTCCTCCAGAGCTGCAGTGCCCCAGGGACGCTATGATTTAGTCAGTGGTATTTATAGTAAAGATCATGGACAGGTCATGGGCCCGTGAATTTTTGTTTATTGCCCATGACCTGTCCTTGACTTTTGACTAAAAATGCCAATGACTAAATTGTAGCCTTATTTATGATAAAATATTTTAAAGTATTAACCCAACTCACAATTTTTTTATTATACATGGGGAACAAATATTTGATAATGGATTCTTCTATCTAGCATACAAAGGTATAATATGATCCAATGGTTGGAAAGTGAAGCTAAACAAATTGTTTGGAAATACATTGGAACAAGTTACAAAGCATTGTGGTGTATTTCTCCATCACCGGCCATTTTAAAATCAAGAACAGATGTTTTTCTAAAAGATAAGATCTAGAAATTATTCTGGAGAAGTTCTATGACCTGTGTTATACAGATGGTCAAACTAGATGATCACAATGGTCCCTTCTTTGAATCCATAGGAAGGGTGTCATGAATAACTGCGATTGATTTAAATGTATATACTATTTTTCTCCATAATCAGCCAAATTTAGTTCACAGAAGATGGAAAGTTAGGTTTCACATATGAAGTGATGAATGATACAAAACAGCCATAACTTTTAAATATATTTATTTTGTGTTTTTATATTGACTATTTCTCATTATAAAAACAATATAATAATACAACCTCATTATTATTTTATTAAATTCTGACAGTTTAAATATCTATTGTATGAGAATTGCTTGCCCAAGAAATTTTGAGATTCTTAGCCAAGAATTTTAGTTTCACAATAATACACAACATGAGTGAACGCCTGGCCTCACTGAAGTCAATGGCTTAACTACCAATGACTTCAACCAGGGTAGGAATTCACCACTGAGTTTCTAGGGTAAGCAATACTTCTGCAAATGGGCATAAAGCTAGATTCTCAATTCTTAAGAATTACAATAAATAGCTGATGGCTAAGAAAATGGAGAGCGCTTCTGGCAGCAAATATACAGACCATGTGCATCCACAGACTAATTATATATATGAATTTCACTTATCTCCTTAGAATCAATGTTATATCCTTTTCAGAGGGAGCATGTTTTTCTTGACTCCAAATGATTTGAGACTTAGATTCAGCAAGTGTTTCCAATCTTAATATTCCTTTTAAAACAATCTTTAAATTTAGTTAATTTAAATAAAAAGTACTGAACATGAGCATTTCAACCCATGAAACAAAGGGTAAAACCAAAGCAGAAGGTGCACTGGTCCACTTTCAAAACAGAATACATTCACAGAATCTCACTCCAACAGCCTCATAAAATAAACAGCAATTTCTCCTCTGATTGGTTTTAAAAAGTTAAAAATTGATTTAAAGTATAAGCCTAAGGTGAACGGCACAGTTTTTACATATTTTTAACAGAAGTCTGAACCACCCTCCATACTTGGCCCCTTCTATCCAATCACAATATTTAAAATGTATATATGATATTAAAAAAGCAAACTGCCATGGATTTAAGGAATGTAACATTATACTAGGATTTAGACCACAGGTTTTTTAAAAATACAAAATTAAGACGACTACATTCATCATGTTGCTCAGTGGGTTCAAGTTTAAGCAGATTTCAGTCACTGAGTAATGCCTAATGGAACTGCTAATAAGAAAAAAGCAAAAGTTTTCACAAAAATTAACTTTTGGATACAGATGGCCCAATTCAATCAAGTTTAAATTTTAAAAATCGAATTAGTTTTCAGCAGCATATTGGAGAGAAGTAAATAATTGTCAAATTAATAATCTGATATAAAAGAAATTATATATGTATATTTGCCAGTGTCTGAAAATGTTTTTGCTGTAATATTTCTATGCAATTTCTACTAAATTTGCTAAGAAACCAAGTTGTCTGAAACATTACAGATAAAATATATTTTTCTATATAGTATTTATTCAGTCTGTCCAATGCCAAAAAAATATAATTCAATGATAGGAAGCCAACTTCAATTCTCACTGTGAAATCAGATACAAGGAATCCATCAGATGTTCAATTCCATTGGCATGAACAGTCTGTAGGCTCTTGGATGATGTACATCACTTCAGTGCCATTTCCTGAGCAGTATAGTGGCACAGTCAGGTTCTGTACTCCATTTTCACGACAACATTTACAGAATCTTAAATGGCTATTGATATTGACATTAAAAATTGTAGCTGAGGGGCATTTCCCTTCACAGGAAGCCACATTTATCTATTAGTGACAGAGAAAGAGAAATCATCAAACAAGTTTCATTAACAAGATGAAACGAAACATTTTAAAATTAACTGCAATCAGAATCTGTTTTTACATCTAAAAATATCCAGGATTTTGTAAAGGATTCTGATACGTAATAATTATTTTCCCTATTAAAAATCATTTGAAAGTTATCACATACAAAACTATGTTAAATGGTTATGTCAATTCTAAGTTGAGGTGAGCCTCTTTGTTCTTGCCTTTTCTTTTTTAAATGAAGTCAGCTTCTAAATGTGGAATTGTTTTGTACTCGTGACCACATATGTTGGCTGAGCCTGAACAAAATGTGGTGCTTTATTCTAAAGCTGTTTACCACTAACTTTTACCTTATACTACCTTCTTCTCCAAGCAATCCACTCCCTGTTCCTGGCCTAGCACTGTTGTGGAAGAGCATCTAGGCTTTTGAAGGTAATGAGACAGATACAGAGATAATATATAAGAGATGACTTAAGTTATATCCAGGTGGATCTACAAGGCAATCATCAATCAAGGCCTGATCCAAAGCCCACTGAAGTCAATGGAAAGATTCCACTGGGCTCTGGATAGCAGGCCCTTAAAGAGGGATATTATTCCTGTGAGAGCAAAACCCTACCCCACACAGAGTTTCCTATAACCTCAGAAGAGAATCTTCAGATTTTCTTCTCCCTTCTCTAGTTCTGAGAATTTAAACTTGATTGAGAAACTGTTTAAGCTCAAAAACTTGTCCTGCCGTCACTAAACTCCTAAAATAGATGGATATATTTATAACTCTTAAACTGCGCAGCTAAAGCGGTGTCCTTTACTGTTGGTGGATTAATCTAAGCAACCTGTGGAAAAGTCAATCTTAAGTATCCCTCTGCGGGATCAAGAGCGGAAGCACACTAGTGTGATAGCTTTCTCCTTCCTCTTTCAATATGGCTGGCAGCTAGAGAACTGTCCTTAGCCACACTATCACTCTGATAGATATATCTGAAAGTATGAGAGCAGAGGTTAGGTCAGCAAGGAACAAGGTGGGTGGATGGGGTAGTGGAGGTTGCATAAAAGTACTTGTGCCACAGAATCAAATTGCCATCTTTTGTATTGTTTGTTTGGGACTTGAACTTTGGCTATGTCTACACTTATGGCAGCATACATAGTACATACACTGCACACTCCCCTGGCACAGGTATAAATAGTATTGTAGACCACGAAACACTTCCTAACCGAGTAAAGACATGCTAGAACCTTAGGGTGTATACCCAACATGGCTCTCTACACACCCAAGCAGTGCCTCCCATATGTGTCCCACTGCCTCCCAGCTGCTGGAGACTTTCCCCGCTGTCTTCCCCCGGCAGAACCTTTCACTGCCGCACATAACTACACATCACAGTGTGGACACAGCCTACTTTTCACTGCAGCATGTAGCTACACATAACCTATATGCCATTGCAAGTGTAGACAAGGTCTCTATTACCATGAGTGGTATCCTGACCTTACCAACTTCAATGGGACCTGGATTTCATCCAATACCTACAGCATATAAAGAGTTCTCTGATCTGCTATTGTGCTGGGGCAGATTAGAATGCTGATACACAGTTGTAGAATACACAGAATCATGAAATAACATCCATAGATATGTTACATACAAATTGCCATAGTGATTCAGAGTAGTAGTCCATCCAGTCCAGTATCCTGTCTCTGACAGTTGACAGAACCAGATACTTCAGAGGATGGCATTAGAACTTTGCAATAGGCAATTTGTTCCACAATTGCCCGCACATAGGTTTCATCCCAAGCTTTAATAGTTAGAGATTGGCTTGAGCCCTAAATCATAGAATCACAGGACTGGAAGGAACCTCGAGAGGTCATCTAGTCCAGTCCTCTGCACTCATGGCAGGACTAAGTATTATCTAGACCATTCCTGACAGGTGTTTGCCTAACCTACTCTTAAAAATCTCCAGTGATGGATATTCCACAACCTCCATAGGCAATTTATTCCAGCACAAGCTTTAATATCCCTTCCAAAGATTAGGTTTTGAATGATAACTCTGTATCTTCTTGATATGCATATAAATGTCTAATCCCTTTTTGAATCTTGTTAAGTTCTTGGTCTCAACAACTTCTTGTGGCAATGAGTTCCACAGCTTAATTACACATTGTATGAAAAAGTATTTCTTTTATTGATTGTGAATATCCTACTTTTTCACTTCATTGATAGTCCCCTAGTTCTTGTAATATGAGACAGGGAGAACAGTTGCTCCCAATCCATCATCTCTACGCCATTCATTATTGTATATACGTCTATCATGTCTGTCTTATTTGTCTTCTTCCTAATGTACACAATCCCATTCTTTTCAATCTCTCTTCATCTGCAAGTTTTTCCATGACCTTGAATATTCTCGTCCCTGTTCTCTGAACCACCTCTAGTTTTGCAATACAATTTTTGAGATGGGGTGATCTATACTGTACACAGTATTCCAGGATAGGCCACATCACTGATTTAAAGACATATTTTGGGGATTATTCTCCCTCCCATTCCTTATGCATCCTAACACCTTGTTAGCTTTTTTTGATTGCAGCTGTGCATTGAGCAAAGGTTTGCAATGAGCTATTTTGGATTGATACAGTTAATTTAGAACCTTATAAGAGTAGCTTAAATTTTTCCCTCTCAGTGTGCATTACTTTTATATTTGCCTACATTAAATTTCATTTGCCATCATGTTGCCCATTTACATAATTTGTGTAGATCTCTCTGAAATTCTCAGTCTTCTCTGACCCTGACTAACCTAAATAACTTTGTCAGCTGCAAACTTTGCTACGCCCTTATTCACACTCCTTTCCAGATCATTAATAAATATATTAAACACCACAGGACCTAGTATGGAAGTGTGGGACACCTGCTGTTAACCTTTTGCAATGATGAAAATGGACCACTTAAACCTACTCTTTGCATTCTAGGTACTAGCCAACTTTTGATCCATAACAATACTTTGCTTTTCACCCCACAACTATTTGGTTTTTTTAATAGCCTCTTGTCTAGGACCTTGTCAAAGGCCTTTTGGAAGGCTAAATAAATTATGTCAACTGGTTCTCCTTTTTCCACTATATTATTGACACATTCACACATGCACGTAACAGGTTTTATACCTGAGACCTCACCAAAGCAGAGAGGTATGATGTCTTATTAAATGATCTCCATAGAGGCTATCATCAATGTATGATATAGAGAGACTTGTCACGTGGAAGAGAGAAGAACATTTACGTCAGAGAGCTCTTTAAGGAGGAATATGTTTCCATCATTGAGCAGGGAGTTGGACTAGATGACCTCCTGAGGTCCCTTCCAACCCTGATATTCTATGATCATTTATAAGTGGAAGCATTTATACTCCCTTTTTTGTGTAACTCCTCTTTAGGGATGTTATTTCATGATGGAGAGGTCAGTGACTTTGTCAGTGATAAGCAATTATACTGTGTACTTTTCATTTGAAGTCAGATGTTATTCCAGGTAGAAGGGCTCAGCACTTCTGCCATGTATGGGCAAAAGTAATTAATTTTTACCCACACTTACGAGTAGAATAACATTTCCAGGGTGAGAGGTCTGCTTGATGAGATGATAACAGCATTTTTTTGTTGTATATTGATGTCTGCAATCCTTTTTCATACTTGTTTTATTAGTATGACTCATGCTCATTATGAAACACAAAGGCAGCAGTTTTCTATACTTACAGGCCTCTGACTTATACAGTCACTTTTTCTTATAGTTGTTCTGACCGTCACTTTCTGGCAAATCCTTTCTTCCTTTCTACCTGATAACACATAGAAAATGTTTATTCATTAAATATACATTGTGCTCTGTTTATTCATTCTTTAAAATGAATTGTTACATTTTAAATTAATAACATGGTAAAATATTATTTCCATATCTAAATCATTAGGCAGTGACAAACCAGTCATATATTAATAAACATTTCCTGGAAAAAATACTATACTTTCTAATTATCATATATGAAGACATTAATCAGCATAGTCATAGAACATATAAAGAGGCTACAACTGTTGAAATGTTAGAGTGATTTAATAGTTATGTTGTAAAGCTTTTGAAGATTGAACCCACATAGCAAAAACAAACCCAGTGAATAGAAAAGGGCAAAATGCTGTTTTTCAAACACTATCAATACTAAGGCTGAACTTATGAAAATAACAGACACTAACTTGAAATTAGTGTTAATTATATTTATTTAAAAGACATGTTTTAAATAATTATATCCGTGCTCTTGCTCCTTAGAACACTTCTGGAACTGGCCATCATTAGAAGATAAACCAGCTTTAAATATCCAGCACACAGACTAGGGTCCAGGTTTACTGATTATGGGAGAGGTCTGACAGGGCTTTGGGAAATCTTAGTAGGAGATATGCACATCTCCTCTATGTATGTGGGGTATTTTGTACTAAAACCTACTCCCGTAGCTGGAGCTAGTAGTACTTGGGATAGCAAACGTGCATAGAGGTTTATGAAAATATTACATTTTTTTGCGGTTATGTATTTTTGTGGATTTTTCTTCTAGCCTTTGGAAAATGAAGCTATCCAAATATTAAGAAGGATACTTGTGACACAAAACAACTAAAACCATGATACTGAAACAAATGCAAAGGTTACACAAAACCCCCATACCACAGGACACAAGACAAGTTGTGCTAGCTGTATCTATTATACAATATACTTTTACTACACCGATTTCACAACCAAATCAGAAGTTGCCACATAATCATTTTTCATCTTCAGCATCTAAATTAAGTGGGACTAACCAACAAAGTCCCTCTTCACTTTCAGCACAATCCCATTCCTGCTCCACAGGAAAGGAAGAACATATATTTTGTAAGATCAGCAAGCTCTGAGCAATCCAGTGACGCACGTGGAGTAGCTACCGGACCAGTGGGTATCTTGTGTGTATGTCAGGAGTAAAGCACGACTCTTCTGGCTTCAGGGGACAGATGCCATGCTATCCTCTGACAAATGCTATGCAGAATCAAGATCATGTTGGTTGGTATACTAAACACTGTACTCTCTTACCAAAATTGCTGTGCAAGGACTTGTCTAAACAGTGATTTAGTGTGCAGCAAGCAAGCAGTGTAAATCTACAGTGCGTCACTCATTGTGCACTAAGTAGCCATGTGAACTGTGCTACTGCACACTAAAAGTTACATAGTGCATTTTGATCTACTACTGACAGCACATTCCAACCGTTAATAGGCTTAATCCTGAGCACTGAGCAATAGGATCCTACAGAGGATCTCTGCTGTATGGAAGATTCCAGGGGATCAATACCTCTCAGGATCAGGCCTAATACCAGTATGGTATTGGTTATATTACATTGATAGTCATGTATAAATATATCCCTACAAACAATTATGTTACATAAAAAAGATTATGTTATATAACAAAGAAAATACATTATTAAAAATAATAATACCTGGTTCACAATTTATACTATCAGTAGAGACTACAGGGCTAATGGCAAAGGGTAATACACCCAATCCAGAACCTGGCAGAATTATTAGGAATATAAGTTTCTTGTAAAATAAAAACATTTTTACACAAATGACATTTCATTAATTCTTACACTGCCAATTACAATTTTTCTTTTGGTAAAAAAGTAATGAACTTCTCTGTTTGCCTTCCAAATTTAGAAATTCTGCAGTTGCTGAAAATCTCACTGATAACACCCTACACATAGTACTTTCCTGGTTAAGAGAAAACTTCAACAGTGTTTCCAGGCATACCACATTTTTGCAATGGGTATTTCATGACTATGGCAAGGTAAGAATTAAGTATATGAACTCACTTTGCATGCACTTAATCAAGCTCTTTTCAAAAGGATTACTTGTTCCCATTACAACCCCCAGGTGTTGCAAGCTCTATTTTTAATTTGTCTTTTTAGTGGCTTTACCCCAGGGCACATGCTTTTAGTTTGAAAACACAAAAACAAATAAAAAAAATAAAATAGCATGTAATTGTATGTATTGTATTTTTGTTCTTAGCAGCCACCTCAGCAAATATTTCTGAAGTATAACAATGCCTTTCCTGAGGCCACAGAATATTGTGAAAGCTAAATCTTTCCTGATAACTGCAAAAGGCAGAAAATATTTGTAGCCATTAATACTTTAGTCTCATTCTCTAAATGAAACCCACCCAACTTGTATGGCTTCAGTGAAATATTTTGCAACTTTACTCCAACCAGTAAAGGAATAATCCCTTTGAAAGACGCTAGCATAATCCTTGTGCAGGTTTTTTTTTATTAATATTATTATTGTTTTTCAGTCTGAAAAAAGTACTCGATTAAGCTACAATCATTTCTGGCTTCTTTGCTGTGTATATGAAGGAACAACATTCCATCCACATTTCTAAAAATTGATTTTCAGGGCCTTGTATGCCATGGATGCTAAATATAATTTTATTTGATAACTATGAATAAATATATGCCTTTATGCAGCCGCTCTTTTAAGAGAGATACAGGTATACATATGCAGCTATCATATTGTACTTTTGACTGTCACAAATATGACACAGTGCAATATGAAACTATACTTATGTGTTCTTATGCGATATTATTGATTACAGCTCATTTTAAAAAATGAAATTCAGGATTTCAAAGGCATTTTATGCCCCAAAATTTTAATTCTGAAGAAAAAAAATGGTGTTTTCCAAGCAGCTCTATTTTTGACTTTTATTCACTATTTATACAGAATCAAGGGTTTTATTTTATGTAGTTTAGAATTCACAGCCTAAATAACAAAGCTTTTTGTTGTTCAAAACTACACAGAACCAGATTCTGTTCTCAGTCTGTTTTTACACTGGAGTAAAAAGAAATCAGAATCTGTCACATAACTACACCATAATTAAGAACCTGTATGTTTTAAACATGCACATTCATAGAATGTGAATATGTAGCTACATAGCACAAGTGTTCATTTGGTTTAGATTTGTGCCTTTTATCACCATCAATAATAATTTGCTCTACACCCTACAATTTTTTCATATTTTGGATTTAAATGCATTTTCCAAGATGGAAAGAGTTAACTTTTCAATTTAAAAAATATTGTATTCCAGCACTCTGACCCTAGAAAACATAAAAGAACAAAACAGAATAAACCCATAATTATACAATTTGTTTCAATATGATCAAAATAGGTATCAATTTTAGAAAATTTGTTCTGAGCTTTTATAGAGAACACTATAAATATGTATATGTATAGTTTTGGAGTAATCTTAACAACAAACCAATCTTTTCATTATTTAAATTGGGATCACTTTTCATCTTCCTCAGGCTGTCTTTGGAGAGATTTGGTTATACTCCAGAAGGATAAGGTTAAATATCACCATATCAGCAGCCATATGAAGCAAGGCTTTTCAATAAACAGTTGTTAAAGAACTATAACAATTTTGTTTGATTTGGGGACTGCATGCTTTTTCCTTCCTTATGTCCCAGCATCTGAGTTAAAAAAACACTGCTCTCCAAAACCAAAGCCAAACTAGCATGTATTGCAGTAGCTTTCTTCACTTACACGTCTTGCAGCAGCCATCATTATAAGTCTGCACAGTGCCTCCATTCTAGGAAAAGAAAGGGGAAATATATCAAAAAAGACTGTGCCCAATGCAATGCCCTGCTGTATCCAATTACATTTAGAACATAATGGGCCAAATCTTCAGTTGGTGTAAATTGGTGCACTATCACCGATGTCAATGAAGTTACAAAAATTCACATCAGCAAAGGCTCTGGGTCAAAATCTCCAAGCTGTTTTGAAATATAATATTTGAAAATGAACTTGCCATTAGGATTGAGCATATCTGAGCTGGTCTCTTTTGACTCAAGAGAGCAGTCATCTTCAGACATTACCATCCATTCTCCCACTGATGGCTCAATTAACATTGGGAGTTACTTGGATATTTAAAAAATTCCATATATGAGTAAAATGTAATTTTGTTCAAGATTTAAAAGAATTTACATTGCTCATGTACCACAGAAATGAGCACAGTGAAGATTCCAATTAGATAGCTATTTACAACTGAATACCTATAATTTTGCCTCATATAATATATTTTCAGAGCTCTAATTCATCCCTTCATTCTAGTTTTTTGGTTTTCCTTTCACATTTTATAATTAACTTTTCTTATGGTTTTCTTCTCAAATGTATTGTAGGCAGGACTGAAGCGGAAATGCAGAAAACATATCAAAAAGAGGAGATATTCCTTTTTAAATTAAAAAGAGAAAGGATCTCTCTCATGCGGAACTGGCATAAATAAGAGCTAAACTGTCCACTTTTAATACATTTACAAAAATTGCAGATAAAGCAGGAGAGTGGATGGGATAGCAGTCTTGTACTAATACCGTACAAAATATTTTTTTTAACTTATAGTATTGGTTTTCTATATTGTTATAGAGAAATCACTGAATATGTTGATCAATTTTTCAAAAACGAGCACTTCAAGTTACCTTCCGAAATCCATATTAGCTCCTAAATTAACCTAACCTGATTTTCAAAACTGCTGACCAACCTCAACTCTCACTTGAAATCAGTGCTGAGCACTTCTGAAAATCAGGTTGAACTGATTCAGAAGGATAATTTTAGGAACACATTCTGGAAAATCTTGGCCATTATTATTAAAGAAAGACCCTAACAGAATGTGATGAAAAAGCTCCGGAAATAAAAAATGTTTTTAACGGTGTCAACGTTACTTTATGATAAGGTGCTTTATTTGGGCTAGACAGGAGAGTAGCTCTGTGCCCTTTCTAAATAGCATGTAACACATTTATGGATCTTGTGCAGAATTTGAAATTAGTACTCAGGACAGATATTGCAATGTATTTTTAGGAGCATTGCTTGAACAGCCACAAATGCAAGAACTAGAATGTACAAAAAACAGAATAATTAATTAGGATAAAAGCTATAAACCTATATTCCCTAAACAACAATAAAAAAGTGTGTGTGTGTGTGTGTGTGTGTGTGTGTGAAGTATCTTTGAACCATAGCTATTTGGTTTATATATGTTAATTTTTAGGTAGGTATACTAAATAATTTGTAATCTTCATGAACCAGAGCTATTTGTTTCACGCAGAGCACAAAGTCAGCAAGCCTCTTGAAGTGTTTCTAATCTCTGTTCAATTTATGGCATTTTGAAACTCTGCTGCTGCACATTTATCTGCAAACTTTCTAAATGGCATGAAACAGCTTATTTGATTTATGTGTTTATAAATTCTGTGAATTATAGGTCCTATTCAGAACTCTCTGCTCAGACAAAATTAAAGGGAGTAAGAACCCTATAAGGGTGCAGCTTAATACCAATCAAACAAAATTTTAAAAGTGCACATTGTTTGGGATGTATAATATAACCCTAAAAACAAACAGAAGAATAGTACATAAGAACATTAATTGCTCATTTTAAAGTTGTTACTTACCAAAATTTTTTTAGATTAATCATTCTATGGAAAGTATAATATGGTTGTCAGACCCATAATGGTTCTGAAATGAATGCCAAGCTCCAAAACAAAAGATTAGTTATTACGATTTAAAATCACCAAGTACAAACCTTTGTGCATTCAGTCTCATTAAAAGGGGGGCAGACAACACTAGATCCCAGTATCATAGCACCTACAGCAGTCTTTGCACACTCATATTTGGTGCAATTGGAGACCCAGGTGCTTCCCTCCTACAAATACAAAACAAAAATACCAGAACAGACAGCAAGTTACAGTGGCACTGACACTAGAATATTGTTTAGTTATAAAGGTGTTATTTCCACATGTAGCCACTAAGATAGTGGACAGACCCTGCACTCTATTCCTCGCCAATGCACCAGCCGGAAGGAAAAGAGCCTGCACCAGAAAAAGGGCTGGTGCAACTTACTTCCCTGTGAATCAGAGTGGAAACTGAATTATGACTCAGAATCAGTAAGAGTCATAGAGTTTAAGGCCAGAAGGAATCAGCAGATCATCTACGCTGATGACCTGTAGATCACAAGCCACCAAAATCACCTAGCACCTGCACATTAAACCCAGCCACCAAAATTAGATCAAAGCATTATCGTCCACAGGAAGAGAATAGGAGGGACCAAGATGCTCCAGTGTCTGAGGCTCCTGCAATGGCAGGGAATTGATTATGCCAGATATACATAGATAATCCAAGTAAGTGATTCACACTCCAAATCGCAGAGGAAAATGAAAATACCTCAAGGTCACTGACTATCCGACCTGTGGGAAAATTCCATCCCAATCCCACATACGGCCATCAGTTCGACCTTGAGCACGTGAGCATGAACCAGCCAGCTAAGCATGTGAGAGACAGACTGTTCAGTGCCATTTCAGAGCGTTGGCCCACCCTGTCCAGCGTCCCATCTCCAACCATTTCTGATGCTTCAGAGGAAGGAAACTAAAAACAAAACAAAAAACCCAAACCCAGAATACACTGGGAAAAGGTGAAATCCCTTCCTGATTTCCTGCAGGTGACCATGAAGGATGAGCTGTAGGAATATATGAATATTAATCTTCTTAATATTATTAATCTTTCATTTATATCACACCTGTGATCCCAAAATGCTTTACAACCTCTCCAAAAAGTATATAGTACAGGAATCACTAACACCAATCACTGGAAGGCAGCCACTGTTTTGTGTTCTGAGCCTCTACCAAAAACCATAATAGTAGCCATTGACCCAATCCTCTCTTTACATCTCATGTTGGCAAGTTTGCCATATACGTATGCTTAAGTGTTTGAACAAGAGCTTCCCTGACATCAATAATATTTCCAGTGTCTCTTAGGGAGCCTGATTTTCAGGTGTGCTGAGCACCCACAATTCCCATTGACTTCAGCTGACGTTGTGGGTGCTCTGCACTCCTGAAAATTGGATGCCAACGGCTAGCTCCACAAAGGCACTTGGGCTTTGCAATGCTAACTTTTAGGCACACTGCCACCCAGTGTAGTCAAGTGCCTAAGTCCAGGTTTGAGGGAGGCACCTATCTAAACCTGGGATTCACAGCTGTGAACCCTCTCCTGGAATTAAGTGACTAGGCCAGGTCAGCCTTTTCTCATGAAAAACCAAAGAGAATGACCCCATTATAGCCAATAGCCCAGTGATTAGGGCACTTGCATGGATGTGGGAGACCTATTTGCAACCCCCTGCTGCAGAGCAGAACTTGAATTTTGAGTCTCCTATATCGGAGGTATGTGCCCTAGCCACCAAGCAACTGGGCATTCTTGGCGGCGGGGCTTGCACGATCTCCTGTTCAAATTGTTCCATTTTGTATAAAACACTAAAGATTCATGGAAGGAGGCATCTGAACTTAGGGCTCCCACATCCCAGAGAAGTGGCCAAACCACTAGGCTTCAGAGTCACTCTCACTTTTTGTTTCTCTGGCCAAAGGAATCTTTGCATTCTCAGAATGCCTACTTGATTGGGCCCCACAGACAAGAGGGGGTAAAGCCTAGTTTGAGAATCTCACCAGGGCTTAGCCACGAGCTATATTGTCAAGCTGTTCAGCAGTGGCAGGGCGTAGGCAGTTTTGCACATGCACAGTGGTGATAACTTAGGCACCTAGGGGACCTTACTGGAAAATGTCAGGTGCCTAGGGAATTTAGGTGCCTACAGCATTAGGCAGCAAGCAAGCAGGGATTCTGAGGACTCACTGATGCTTAAATGTTGGACTTATATGCCTATCTGCCAATTTAGGCAATTTATGGATTTAGCCCCAAGTGTTTAGTTCAACTTCTCTGCTCCCCTGTATTTGCTGGCTGAAGACAGACAGCCATGTGGATACAGCTATATTGAACACCACAACTGTCCACACTGACAGACCAAAAGTAGGAATGTGAGAAATGATAATACAAGAACCAGCCAGAAGATGTCAGTTAGATACTTGAATAAAGTCATATGTGCTACTGATACTGTTATTTCCTCCAGTGTCCAGAGGCACTTACTTCATGCACAGATAGTGTTCCATTTTCAGTATAGAAAGCACAAGACACATTTTGGCAGGTTCCACAACAAGCATGATGACTGGGAGAAGGAATGTATATTTGATGCTGTTAAAAAGAAAAAAAATTAAATGAACTTTTTTTTTTAACACATAGGTCACTAATTATAAGTTAGTGAGGGGGTTTCCTTGTCTGTGTTCTCTCTCAAGAGAGACGGTCCCAAGTCACAAAGTTTGGATGTGTATCGACATCCAAATTCTCCGAAATGTTAGGCAGGGATATGATCTGGTGTTTTGATTTAGGCCCATCTCTATTTCTGAGAGGTTACATAAACTTAGAACTTTATTTTATGATGAACCATGTGGTCTTTGCCTGTTCCTCAAATCTTTCTATATTCTTAGTTAAATGAATGAAGTCCATTTTGACCATTAAAACATGACATACCAAAATGAACAAACAATATAGGAGATCTATTTTGGTGAGATATATTTACTTTTTATGATACACATTTACAACATAAGATTGCAAGAATGAAGACAAGTGGCTAAGCAAGAAAGCTGGGAATCAAATCTAAGAGAAAATGTGTCATTTATTAAAAGAGTAAAGAAGTGACACCATGGGATAGGAATCCCATCCCACAAGGAAAAGAGAAAGTGTCCCCATGGCATATTGTCATTTTTACTTAAATTTGTGCAATATGTGACCACTGCAGCCTCTGGAAGTATGAATAATAATTCAAAAGCATCAAACTTAGAGAATTTTAATATTTACAAAAATCATCTTCTTCCATTTCCTACAAAAGAAACCACAACAGAAATTCAACCCACTCAAGCAACCTCCCTCAAGCAAAAGCCTAAGCAACTCAATAAGCTTTACAATGTGCCCTAGAGGGGGGTTGTCAAAACAGCAAGAAAAGTGAACCCAAAGTGGACAGGTCTCCATCGAGAATATCCTCTGTTCCAAGAGGAGTAGCACAGAACTCACAGCCCATTGAGTAGGTGGACTAAGGTGGTATTAAGCCACCTTTGCATCCTTCCAAACCTGAGCTGCTCTGAGACCCCAGCATAATTTATGCAGTCCTGGAGGCCAGTTTAAGTTACGGCTTCCTCCCAGGGACATTCTATGGTTTTCAGAACTGCCCAAAATCTCCACAGTCCTATGTGCTGTGGCCCTGCACTCGACACACTCCTCTTGCTCCTAGCCTGCCTCCTGGCACACCCGCTACACACCCAGGCTTATGAAGGGGTCCCTAGAAGGCAGCTTTACAAGGGAATTCTTCCTAACTGGATACTTGGCTTTTTAGGACCCTTTTACACTTTTCCAGCCCCTTCATGTGGCCTAAAGGGGCTGGAACAGGGGTGAGGATCTTACCCTTTGTTTCTAAGATAGCTAAGGCCATGTCTGCACTTACCGGGGATTGACGCTGCTGCGATCGATGCAGTGGAGGTTGATTTAGTCACTAAATTGACCGCAGAGTGCTCTCCGATCAACTCCGGTACTCCACCGGAATGAGAAGATAAAGGTAAGTTGATGGGAAAACATCTCCCATTGACGCAGCGCAGTCTAGACACCACAGGAAGTTGACCTAAGCTACGTTGACATCAGCTACTTTATTCATGTAGCTGGAGCAGCGTAACTTAGGTTGACTTACCGCAGTAACGTAGACAAGGCCTAAGACTCAAACTTTAAAAGTTCTTCATATCGTGGCAGTATTAATTGTTGACTTTTTATTGGCAATTACAATAGATCAACATCTATAATTTCCACAAGAAGCAAACTGGCTATCTATATGTACACCATAGGATACACATATGCTTTACTAGAGAAGCATCACTAAATAATAGGGCAACAGTTTCCTTCCTATATAAGCTGAAGTTTCTGAGTGGTCTTCAAGAATAGCCCCATGCAGAGTGCACTGGAAAAGTCTGTCTTATGTCCCAAATGACATAATGTTCAAATATGAGAAAATGTAGTCAGAGGAATGGTTTAAAATTCTTTAGCAGAAATAAGCTAGTGTCTACATTTTAAAGGTTAAATACTTCACAACTAAGGGCTGTCTATGCAGCACCACAGTCCAGACCACAGGGTGTGATTTGTAGAGCACTCTAAGTGCCCCATGTAGACCCTACTGGCATGGACTAAAAGGTACCTAGTTCACTTTAATGTAGTCCCAGACCTTTTAGTTCATGTCAGCAGTCTACATGGGGCAGTTTAGAGGGCTCTGCAAATCACAGCCCCATAGTCCAGACTGCAGCACCATGTAGACAAGCCCTAAGAGAAGACCCCTAACCAAAACCCCAGATCTGAATGCTCCATGAACTTTCAGAAAGCGGATAGGGATCAATATCCATTTCTGAAATTTTGCAGTTCAGGTCCATTTCTACTTACAACTTGCAAGCCATTTGCAGACTAACTGTTAGCCAGATTCCCCAATATTAATTTATATTTTTCCTCAGGCCTGCACTTTCATTTACTCTTCAATTTCCTGAACACTAGAGCAGGCAAAGTATATCTGCTGTGTGCTGTACAGTAGGCAATGAAATTTCTTATCTGTCTTGTTTGTCATATACTTTGGAGTGAAGACTTGAATTGAATGTAAATATTCCCACTGAACTGGAACCCAAGTGGCGAATACTGTATCAAAGTTACTACTTCTCTAGTTTATTGTGCTGTCTTCACACACAGCCTGCTAAAATATGCACATATTTCTTACCTGCTGCTTATAGCTGTTTGCCATGCAACTATTATTTTTAAATAACAGACTTGCAATTTGAAAAAAACCTCTCTTTGTTCCTGGCAACTTCTGAACTTCAAAATGAAAAATGTGTTTATAAAACGTAAATAAAAAAAACCTCACTAAAGCAATATTTGTCATAGGCCACCACCCAACAAACACAAGGGTACTGCTGTTAAGTCAAGTTCTTATTATTCCATTTGCTGGATAGATGTATTGTTAAGCTTCCTCTATTCAATTGTCATAATCTGTAATTAGGACATTTTTGTTCACAAGTTACATCAGAATGGCATTTAAAAACACTCACAGCATCACATTGTTGGGAACAGTTCACAACTGTAAAATCCATGGCATGATATCCTGTGCTGTGATCTTTTTCTTGTAAACACTGTACTGTGTAACAAAGATTTTCATCCAAATACTGAATCATAGATTGTCCAGGATTCAGCACAGTTACTTCTTGGAATACACATACATCATCCTTTTCTGATAATAATAGTAATAATGATAAAAAGAAGAAGTGGGTCATTAGGATAATGTTTTCAATTAAGCAAATTATCAGAATCTCATTCAAACAACTAGGACAAGAGCCAGCACTTTGTGACAATTTTGAAGTTTACTACTGCAAGTAGGCATCGTTCAAAGTAAGCCCCTTGACTTCCCATCCTGGGGACAAATTCTACGTTCCTTTACATCCAGTGCAATCCCACTTACTTTGATAGAGTTCTATGGAGACAAAAATCAGTGCTGAATTTGCCCTCTGCACTTTAAATATGCCACATTCAGATGTGTATACACCTCTACCCCGATATAACGCTGTCCTCGGGAGCCAAAAAATCTTACCGCGTTATAGGTGAAACCGCGTTATATCAAACTTGCTTTGATCCACCTGAGCGTGCAGCCACGCCATGCCATGCCACGCCACGCCCCCCGCCGGAGCACTGCTTTACAGCATTATATCTGAATTTGTGTTATATCAGGTCGCGTTATATCAGGGTAGAGGTGTATTTAGTTGTGGGAGAGCTTCCTAGGCAGGAGGCAATGTGCTCTTCCCAAGCATGTGGGGCACTGCTCAGGACATACAGGGAAAAGAAAAAGTCACTGGGATGGATTTTAAGCAACAGCCTGCAACTGTATTCACTTACAGCTGGATAGGGGTGGTATACACCCATCCATCTCACACAACAGCCATTTAGCTGGGTCCAGTGCAAGATTACAGGGCTCCCACCAGATAACCAAGAACCCAGGGTAGACCCTTCAGTCTGCCTCCTCTCATCCTCACCTCCTACCTTACAAACTAGGCAGAGTACCAACACAGGGACCTTGGTCTGCAAAGATTTCAGGCCTCCCCTTCTTACAGGCACAAGGTCCACCAGCAAAAATCCCAGGTCTCATTTGCCTCTGGGACGTAGCCCTTTTAGCTTTTATCCATACTAGATACTAGCTGCAAGCTGAGACAAACTGAAAATTCCTATATTATCCTTTAATATCAGACTTCCAAATGCCATTCTTCTTCATCCCAACTGCAGGTCCACAATGCTTTGAGGAAGGCAAAAAACACACCAGATCTCTGCCACTTTGGCTCAACAGGAAGAAAAATTCCTCCCATATCCCATAGCCAGGCGATCCGTCACACCCGTAGCAGCCTGGATACACAGCTCCCTATCTACGTGACAGGGAGGAAGGGCAGAGCAGCTGAAGAGGCAAGGGGGCTCCTGAAGGCTAAGGAAAAGTTTAAATTATTTTAGGGAGGGGCACAGGAGCCAATCAGCTCTCACTCTTCCCTCCTGACTAACCAATGGGATACAACAAACTGGCGCCCAAGTCTGACATTTTGGGGCACGTGCTCCCCACCTTCCCCCTCTCTTCCAGGAGCAATGCATTCCTTTTTCTGGTCCAACCAATTATGTCACTGAGATGGGTGAGGGGGCATTTCTCAGGTGTGGGCTCTCCCCCCTTAATCTCCCTTCTGGGAATAATGTATTCTGCCGGCAGTCTAACCAAACATTTCTCCCCTAAGTCCCTCTGCCCCAAGACGGGGGGGTAGGGGAGAGATTTTTCCCACTCATCAATCCCATATTTGAGGCTGGTAGCTCAGTATCAGCACATATATGAAAGATTTGTGTCCATGTTTTACACTTGATTTGGAATTTAATTGTTAAACTGGATGGGATGGGGACTTTCCTAGTATTTGGAAGGAAAAGAAACCCTGCAACATAAGACCGCTTAAAAAAAACAACCCTTGAAAAGCTATAAAATGTACCACTACATAATGTCAGTTATATTCCTGGCCTGGGGCTGAAGTAAGTCTTCATATTTTCTGCATTTCTCTAATATTTAACACTGTGCTAATCTAATGATACATATATTTAGTCTGCAAATCACAAAAATGTAGCCTTTCGCCAATTAAACGTCTATCTTTAGAATTAACATTGAGACATTATACACTGTAGATATAAAGTCACTTTAGCGTTTCCATTTTAGAAGGCCAGTGTTGGCCCATTGCTGCATTACTTGTGTGCTTTTGTTTAGTAAAACAAAAATTAATAAGGTTAAAAAGAAAAAAAAATTACCACAGATGTACTGCATGCATCCACAAGCACTGTAAATGCTGTCGTCTATTTTTTGAACCTCTCCCTGTGTAGCAAGAAACAGTTTCAGAGTCAAATACATCAAACACAACTTATAAAGCTTACAAGAGACACCCTTCTCTTAAAACATACAAAACTACTGCCACTCAGCCTAAGCTTTGAGAAAGAGAAAATCACAATCCATTACAATAGACAGTATGGTTGCCGGATGTATTACTGTTAACAACAGCTAAGTGGTATACTTCCTTTTGGTCTGAATATAATGACAGTGTAGCTGAATGTCAGTTTGAATTAATACTGACCTGAAGAAGACTTTTGTTTAGCTTGAAACTTGCCTCTTTCACCCACAGAAGTTGGTTTGATAAAATAATATTACCTTACCCACCTTGTCTCAGTTTTAATTAGTTTATTTTTTTAAAAATCTGTCTCTCTTTTATTTTGGATATATTTTCAAGTGATAAATCCTGGTTATTTTAATAATAAAGGTATATCTGGTCATAAAATACCACTTTGACAGCTCTGAAACCTCCTCCATGACTTTAGTGTATTGTCAAAATTCTGTACCACCATACGTCTCTTGCAAATGATTCAGAATTTGGCCTGTTATGACCTATATTACATTTCTTGCATTATATCCACATTACATGTTCCTCATATGTAGAGCCCTGCATGGATATAAAGCAAATATCCACAGAGCTGCAGGGTTCTACCAGGAACGGCAGCAGCAAAGGTTGCAGCATGTTTGGCATCCACTTCCAGGAACCAGTGCCCTGCCTGGGCAGCTCCTCCAGCATGGCTGTACTGGCCAGCCCTACCCACTGGGGCAGGCACCAGGCCCATTAGCAGCTGTCACTGGTTACGCTAGTGTGTGCAAGCGGCTCGCATGCTCCTGGACACACTCACGACCAGGGATGGCTGCCATAGATATCTGCATCTGTGGATATAAATTTGGTATCCATGCAGGGCTCTACTCATATCGGGGAGGGCATGTGATGGGAAAATATGCCTTTCATCACAGTGATAGTTCAGAGTTACATCATTCGTTATGCATTTTCCAGGTTATAGCAACTATTTTGTTTAAAACAAAATAGAAAATGAGAGAAGAGGACAGTATATCTAAACTCTCATACATTACAAAGGTCAAAGATATTTAATAACTTTCATAGGAAGCATATATAATTAACAAAACAAGCCAACATTCCTCTAGAAACAAAGCATGTTCATAAAGTTGATTTCTTTCAATAACAAAAATTAATTTTGTAACTGGTAAAATTTTAAGCATGTTGATCCTAGTCAGTATTGAACAAAGTAAGATTACATTTTCTTCCCTTCAGTTAGGTCTGCTTAAAAAACACAAAATCAAGCTTCTCCAGTGGATTGATGGTAGCAACACAGGATCTAAAATAGGGGGTTACAAGCTGGATTTGGAAGATAGGAGACAGTGTTTCAACACCTCCCCATTTTATAATCCATGTACTGGCAAATATATGACAGGCAGTATTGATAGCCCCAATCCCATAGCCTATGATGACAAACTCAAGGAAGGGACAGAAACAATAGTGCATAAAAAGAAAGGGGGGGGGGGGGGAAATACTGGATGTTATTAAGTAACATCTAAAGAAAATTTTCTTACCACTTTACAGGTTGGTATAGTAAAATTTTCACAGCTACATTCTGAGAAGAGAGCAACAAAAATGTATCAGTCAAAAGACATTAACTTTTATTAATAAGTAACTAGTAGAAGAATGAAAAATAGTTACCACAGTGCCAGCCTGGACAACACTGTCCAGGTACTTTCTCTTTCACAAGTTGCATGTCAGCTGTGCAGTTCAGAAGAGGCACTGAACAAAGGTTCTCATCACAAACTAAATGGGGGGAAATGACATGGTTCAACATGTTTTCAACTCATATTTCCTTAGATAAACTATTCTAACAACATTGAAGGTTTTTCATAGAATTTTGTTATTATGATTTAATATTTGTTAAGGTCCAACAGCATTCTTGACACTGTACAAGGGATAAATAGAGAGACAGGCCAAGATTTCCAAGAGTTAGCGATTTTGGTTATCTCAATTTTTGATGCCCAACTTGAATCACCTTAAAGAGTTTTACATTTTCAAAGTCTGCTGAACGCGAGTCATCTGAAAATCTTGCTCCATGAAAGTGACTCAAGTTGGGCACCCAGCAATTGAGGCACCCAAAATCACTAGTAGTAACAGGAGTGCTCTAGCTGTATATCTGTAAACAGTTGCTAGATAAGGTGTCAGTAGACGCTGGCTGACCAGAGGCACCGAGTCACTTCAGCAATGGTAGCGAACAACATTTCACTCCTTGTTGCAATGCTAATGCATGAGGATATCTGTGAAAACTGAAACTTCTTCAGAGCCTATTAAGGACAAACTGTGAAAGGGATGCCAGAATACTGTAATAACGTAGGACATTATACAATACTGAACATTTTATAAAACTATATTTTTAACATTTGGATAAATTCAATTTTAGATGGAAAGTGTTGAATCAGCTGAAAAAATACACAGCATATAATGTTTACCAGATACAGTAAAACCTTTAAATTAAAAACAGCTAAACTTACCACAATGGTAACGAGGACAACAGGAATGCATGGTGCTAAGATCTACTGTGAGAATTTCCCCCTCATTACATAAAGGAACAGGCTCAATGCAAGATTCACAAACTAAAGTTAAAAAGAATAAACCAAATACAAAGTTTAAAATACATCATCAGAAAGTTGTTACATATGAGCTTTATTCTACCCATGTTCTTCTACTGTGCCTGCCTGCCTGCAAGCCAGCCAGCCATCTGGGTATCTAAGAAACTTTTATTGACTAACACATTCAAACAAAATAGATAATTGAAAGTAATGATACAGTAATGGATGTACCTATTACTTTGTCTGGTGTTGAGATTTATGCTCAGACTGTTGCTACATGGACTGAAAAAATGACTGTCAGTGGGCAATAATAACGAAGCTGCAGATTGAAGGCAAAGGTCACATAGTTCTATAAATGAAATATGTCCAAATATTTTCAGACAAGCCCAATTTCTGTACTTGTGTATAAAATGGCATCATTCTTTAGTGTGCAGTTCAGCAGTAATATTTTAAAAAGTAACCTAGGAATAAAGGCCCTAAATTGCAAAACAATACATGCAAGTGGACACTTATAGCCAAGTGTCTGCCCAGGCCAATCCTGTGACAGCATTCTCAGGCAACCTTATCAAGTATGCAACTAGAGACCTGTCTTTTCTTATTTGTAGATAACCTAATAACAGTGGTTCTCAACCTGTGATCCAAGTATCCCTGGGGGGTCTGCAGATACGTCTAAGGGGTCCACAAAAGACAGACTGAAAACTGACTGAACAGAATTCACCTATATATACACAGACAATAGATTTCCAAAGGGGTCTGGCACCACTATTCAAAATTTTCTAGGGGTCCTCAAATGAGAAAAGGTTGAGAACCACTGCGCTACAATATCCTCTCTACCAACAAGAAAGCTAGAATAGTAAAGGCTTCTTACCACACAGATAAGAGAAACAACAAGGATCTTCCTGTTTTGCTTCAACAATAAATTGGTCCTCTCTGCACTCCGGACGGGGAGCATTGGGACATGCTAAAGGATCACATTCTACATAAAAGACAAGTCAGTATCTCTAATAAAAAGTCACATGAATAATCCTACAATAGAAAAAGGTATTTTCCTTAATTACTTTTTTTTTCATTTTCTCTTCTCTTATCTAAACAAAACTAAATTGATTGTAAATCAAAACTGACAGAAAGAGGAAATACAAAAAAAAAAGTATAAACCCTAAGGAACAGAGCAGAAACAACCTGAGGAAGAGAGTAGAAACATTTCTCAGAAGTTATTTATGGTGATCTGTTAATACAGGCAGAATCGTCATTTGGTACAATTACCCCAGATAATGCAGGGATGGAAAATATGCTTTTAAATCTTGTCTCCATATATCACTTACCGCACTGGTATTGTGGACAGCAGGAAAGGGTGCTATAGCCTACCATCAATTTTTCACCATTTTTGCATGTTGGAATAATAGCCTCACACAAAGTCATGTTACATTCTGAAAAAAAATATGGCATATGCAAATATTCACATGTGTATGAATGTGAATAGAGATTACATTGGTTGATAACTGGCAAGTGGTTACAGGTAGCTATCTAGAGAGTGAAAATACCAGTTCAGCTATCCCATTTGCCCTCTATGTCCACAAAAATATTTCATTAAGACATTTAAAAAAAGCATCTTATGACTAATGTATCAGATACTAGACCCATGCTTCTTTTGGTAAGAAACATGGACAGACAGAAAGCTAGCATCTGGCCATCAACTGACACTAAGCTGCTTTCTGGGAAAACAGTAACATGCCAATGCATGATTCACTTAGAAGCAGCAGTGGTGCAAACATGTAGAATCATGAAGATTCTAACAAGGCATTCTACTGTGCTGGCAGCTCACTGATGGAAATAGAAAATAAAATAGTTAACTACATAAGATGAAGAACAGTATTGTCATTAAGGCAGAGGACATGGGATCAAGGACATTTGGATTCAGTTCCTGGCTCTGCCAAAGTCTTCTTGTGTTTCCTTGGGCAAGTCTCTCTGTCTCAGCTCCCACATGCAAAACTGTGGTCAGTCATAACATTTCCTTTGTCTCACCCTATGACTTGTCTATTTAGATTTTAAACTCTTCAGGGCAGGGACTGTGGACTACTCTGTGTACATAATAAACCTAGCACTAGCGGACAGCAATCTGTGTTTGGGCCTATCGCCAGTACTGTTATCAATAATACCATTATTTATTATTTCCACAATAGAATACGTAATGTGCAACAACTAGGGAGAATTACCTTAGGGTTTGTCTACATGAACATTTATACCATGGCAAGCTGGGGTGTGAATCTACCCCGCACTAGCCTGCTGCAGTCAACTGTCCATGTGCACTCTGCTGATGCATGTTAACAGCATGTAGAGCACTTTGCTCTAGTCCTCTTTGGACTTGCTCAAAGAGCATTAACAAACTGTTAACGTGCATCAAAAGGGTCCACACAGGTAGTTACACTGCGGAAGGCTAATGCAGAGTAGATTCACACTCCAGCTTGCTGTGGTTAATTGTTCATGCAGACACGTCCACACTCTTCTATTTAAAAGCTCAGCATTGACCATAGGTGTGAGGACTGTTCTATCATATCCCTTCCAAGATAGGAATAATCTGCAAACTGTTTAGGAAAGTTTGGCCTATGTAAAATTAGCCTACACTATGTCTACACTAGCACTTTTGTCATTAAAACTTTTGTCAGTCAGGGGTATGAAAAAACACACCCCTGACTGACATAAGTTACACCAACAGAAGTGCTGGTGTGGACAGCGCTATGTCAGTGGGGGATGCTCTCACACCGACATAGCTACCATCGCTCTTAGGAGGTGGTTTAATTATGCCGACAGGAGAGCTCTTGCCCATCGGCAGAGAATGGCTACAAAGGAGACCTTACAGCAGTGCAGCTGCAGTGGTACAGCTGGGCTGGTGTAAGGTCTCTAGTGTAGACATAGCCTTAGAAACCTGAGTCCCATTTTCAAAAGCGACTAAGACAATTCGGAGCTTAAATCCCATTGATTTTCTGAGAGACTTCGGTCCTACGTGCCTACAGGTGTGCCTACAACTAAACATGTTTGGGCTTGCGCTAGAGACCAAGCTCTGGGACCCCACGAGGGGGGAGGGTCCCATAGCTCAGGGTCCAGCCTGAGCCCAAATGTCTATACTGCAATTTTACAGTCCCACAGCCTCAGCCCCATGAGCCCAAGCCAGCTGATGCAGGCCAGCCACTGATGTTTAGTTGCAGTGTAGACATACCCTAAGTCACTTTTGAAAATAGGGTTTTCACTCTTAAGTCAATTAGGCATTTTTGAAAGTTTTACCCTGAACCCTGCCTGCAAATCAATCCATGTCAATAAATGTTTAAACACCTCCTTAGCACTCTTGTTATGGAAAATATGTTTGGCTGCATACATACCGCAAACTTTCTTTGGACAGCAAGCCCTCTCTTCAATGACATTAATGATAACTTCACCTTCCCGCTCACAGACTGGTAGTGGGTCTTCACTGCATTCAGGTTCTATAGCAATAACACTTCCATTCTCCAAACAGTTATACATACAACACCCTTTAATGGACCCATTCCAAACCTCTCCAGCAGAACGAGGCTGTCCGTCATTATCTGTACATGCTAAGGAAGAAAAACATTACATCCTTCAGACATGTATTTAGCACAGATTTATTCCTGACTAGTACAAATAACGTGTCAGCTGGAAAGCCTCATGGCATGAAAGGATATGCAATATTTTATCAAGTATTTAATTGAAAGGTCTGCATTGTTTTCTAAAACATGATTGAGTCTGATACATTGAAAATTACTAATTTAATTGATCTATTCTATTAACAGAAACTCTAGGTGGTATAGAATGCCAGCTCCACTAAATGGTATGATAGCTGATGTGCATAACACCAGAGTTCAAGTTTCTGCACATACTTCCTCTTTGCTTCTGGGATAAATTTAAGGAGTCAGTGATTAACTTTACAGCCTTGAATTGTCTGGGTCCCAGTTACATCAGAAGTTACCTCTCTAATGATACCTCCTTGTATGCAGTGTAGTTATAGCTGTGTCAGTCCCAGGACACTAGAGAGACAAGGTGGGTGAGGTAATATCTTTTATTTGTGACTCTAAAGCTTGTCTCCTCTCACCAACAGAAGTTGGTGCAATGAAAGATATTACCTCACTCAGCTTGTCTCTCTGATACCTCCTCATGTCATTTAGGTCCTCTAAGAAGCATTTGCTGTCATAACCTAGATTTGAATGGCCTGAATCTTTCTACTCATGCTCACAGAGCCACAAACCCTGAGTAAGTGTCCAACCTCACTTCCTTCCTTGAATCTATTTATAACTCAAAAACAATACCACAAGATAAACTTCAGCCTAAGCTTCCTACCCGTGACTGGCATTCAAAACCATTTGATCCAAATAGACACTGCCATTCCCTTTACACATTGGCTGTTTTGTGGGAGAATTAAATTTAACATAAATGCAGTCATTTTGTGTATCCAGACACTATTAGCTGAAAACCAAAACCATATCATTAAAAATAATTGTTAGGACTTTGAAAGGCAAGGCCAAATAGCTGCATGATTGCAGTTTTGCTAATTAGAATGGGAGGATGAGACAGAAAGTTAACTGACCATGAAAATGGAGAGTATGTAAATAGCCAACCTTGATTTTAAGTGCCCCTAACATATGTTTTGTTGTTGTTATAGCTACAAATACAAAAAATGTTTTGCTAATAAAAAATGAGGAATTTGCTAAAGCTAAAAAAATTGGTGACCCACTCGGAGTGCCTATAAGTTATGTGCACTATTTAAATTAGCTATAAAAATTAAGTACAAAAATACACTTTGGAACAGTTCAAGGAAGCTTTTCTTTAAGCAAAGACTGACATCTCCCCAAGCAGGTGGACAAAAGGAGAGCCCCTGAAAGCCTGGCTGTTGATCACTGGAAACCATCTCAAACTTTGGGTAACTATAATCTGGGATGCTCTAAACCTGTATATGTATCTGTATATGTGCCTGAGACTCAGTAAAGAAGGAGCTTTCAGTGAAATCACTCTTGTTTGTACCAATCATTTATCAGACAGAGGAGCTGTGTCCCCATTGATTTGTTCCTGACACTGCCTAAAAAACAGGTTAAGTTACCACAGTTTTGAGTTCTAAAAACCCCAGGTAATGGAGCTAATTATATCCATTTTCCAGTATGACTCAGTGGTAATTAGTCTGAATGTTAACACAGGATTATAACTAAAGCTGTCAAGGAGGATTCCAGTATTTCTAAATTTAGTTTTGTTTCAACTCAGAACAAAAGCCAAACATTTTTAAATTCTTCGACTCTGGTGCAGTCTGCTTGGTGGAGTGCCCTGGAGCTGCAGACCCCAGAAGCCAGGACTGCCAAAAAGCCATTAGCCTACAAGCCTAGTCCCCCCAGAACAAGCTGGCAGGAACAGCTGCTGGCCCAAAAGCACCCCCAAATTACAAACTTCTTGAACAAAGGGTGGACACAAAGCCACTCAATATAGAGGACAGGAACTATTCCTTGTTTTCCTTCCTGGGTGCGCTAAGAGAGGGAACAAGTTATCGAAACACAGAAAGAACATCCTACTGTAATGGCCCTTCGACCAACAATAGGGATTGCACCAAGGACCTCCACAGCTGAAAGCATGAACTTCTACAGCTTGAGCTAAAGAGCCAAGCTCCATACCTGGGGCTGTAACAGATTCACATTCTCTGGTGACTGGGCAAAGATAGGGTACATAACTTACTATGAGATGTCAATATAACCCACCAGTTAGTGGGATATAGTAACATACCTACTCAGCCACTCTGCTCAGCTTTACTTACCACATTTTTCTTCAGGTATGCAGAGGTCAGAGTCTGTTCTATGGAGAATAGTTCCTTTTTTACATACACAGTCTTCTCTTAAATAGGAGCACGGGGATTCTTCATAGAACCATTTATTTAGGCATGTTTTGGCTGCACAGGGTTGCACACAAGGCTGGTATTCCTTGCCATCAGGACAACCCAGAGCTACAAGTCACACACAAAGAGGAAACAAAGTATTGCTTTCATTTTCTTATTTTCAAAGGAGAAAATATGTAGTAAGAGCAAAATGTTTATATAATAAAAAGCATATTTTTTACATTTTTAGCAACATAAATTACAAAATTATGCTTCAGGAATACACATGACTAATTCAGTCAAGATTAGAATTAAGTTATAACATATTTAATGAAAGGCATAACTTTAGAGTTTTAAGAAATTTTACCATGATTTAACAAGGCTGTGACTGAAAGGGTAAATCTTCTAGCAATAATATGTTAAAAAAAATTGCTGGCTAGTATACAAGACACAGAAATGTTGCAGTGATAGGAAATTATGTCTGGAGATAGAGTCAGTGTTATTTACTTACAACAGTAATCTGGTGTCCTCCACTTAATGCAGATATTATGTTTGTTGCACAAAGCCACATATGCAGAAAGTGCATCACATTCATAATTCCAAAAGTAGGTATTGTTGATCCACATCTTCTCACAAAAGTCTTGTGGTGAAACCTAGAATTACGTTTTAATTGAGATTTAATGAGAACAGCTTTTTGTAATCAAAGTTGCTAATTAATTACAAGAAATATTACCACTGTAAGGGAAAAGAATCATCAGGAATCCCTGACTGACAGGAAGTCAATACCTTTTGTGTTTCTCATGACTATTTCTATGATTCTGCACTCTCCCCACATTTGTGTGCTCACTACTGGGCAGTTTTGTTACCGATCCTTCTTGACTTTTTGAATTTTGTTTCATTTAACTTCTATGAAGCACACAGTATATTCTATCCTCTCTGGCTCTGCCACTTTCATGTGCACATGACAGAATAAACTTCATTCTGGCTGGCCAAGCATTCATGGCTTTGACACAATGTCAAACATTGATGCAGCTCAGAAATGGAGCACACAGATTCAGTGTATCGGCGCTCCTGACAGCTCTGTGAGGAGTGGTGTTCAGAACCCAATGGTTTTGTCATATATTTTGACTACCCGACCTACCTCTGAACTACTAGAAGCTGAAGACATCAAAGTGTACGAAGCAAAGACTATTCCCACCTTTTCCCTCCTGCTGCCAAATTGCTTTCCACAGCTCCCTCCTCTCTTGCCCCTGTCAGGTTTCTTCAAATGACACTTACTAAAATGTCACTCAATTTTTCTCCTCAGCCCACTCCTTCAATCAGAGTTCCCTCCATTTTCTCCCTTCAGATAGGAGCAGGGGAAAAGACGGGAAATGTCTCTGGAGCTTGAAGGAAGGGGTTGAGCTGCCCATGATGCTGCTCACAGTTGGCTGGTCTACAGTCAAGGAGATTTACAGGGAAGGGCAGAGCAGGGCAGAACAAACCACAGAGGAGGAGAGGTAGGAAAGAACAAAAATAAAATTAGGAATTGGAATCTGGACCTTTGTCCTACTCTGAGAAAGCACTAGATGTAAAAGAAGTCTTGAGGCTTGTCAGCACAGTCCAGCAACGCGCACCAGAGGGGAGTGAGTTGTAAAGTGCTCTAAAGTATAGACCCCACTGATGTGCTCTAAAAGTATGCATTAACGTATTCCTGTTTCATGAAGTCTACATGGGGTCATAAGTGACACATGGGGTGGGGGGGAAATGCAGCGTTACGTGCCCCCCAGATTTCTTCCAAGCACGGCTGAGGGGGATGTGCCTGGAAAAGGCACCAGCATTGAGCTTTCCCACTGAGCTCCACTAGGTGGCGCCCAGAGCAGTGATTTGAGACCCAGCTGGTAGCAGCTGCAGTTACTACAGCTCAACAGTGGATGCAGCCTGGGGTGTTTGTGGGAGGATGCAGAAGGCAGCTCTGGGCAGTGTGGGAGGGGAGAGGCAGTAGGGCCCTAGGGCACTGGGAACGTTGGGGCAGGGAGCCTGGAGCGGCAGTGGGGGCTGGGAGGAATACAAGTGCTGTTCCACTGAAACTGTGACAATGGATATTTTGTTTCATTTTTTTCTAAAGGCCCTAATCCAGCAGAGTACCTAAATGTGCTTAAATCCAAGGATTTGAGCAGTTCTATTCATTTCAGTAGGACTACTCACATGCTTATAATTGAGCATATGCTAAAGAGTTTGCTGGACTGGGGCCTTAATGTCACAATATAATAAATAAGAAGAACTGGAAAGTTACACTTGTATCTTGTAATCTTAACAACAAAAGTGGGTCAGTTGTGACATTTCAATCCAAATTCAGGTTCCTAAACTTCAGATACAAACCCAAGCCACTTCACAAGAGAGTTGGGATTTGGAGTTCTGAATTGGTCAATCACATAAATAAACCTGAGCTGTGAATCATAGAATTGTAGGACTGGAAAGGACATCAAGAGGTCATCTAGTCCAGTCCCTTGCACTTATGGCAGGACTAAGTATTATCTAGATCCTGACAGGTGTTTGTGCTCTTAAAAATCTCCAATGACGGAGAGTCCACAACCTCCTTGGGCAATTTATTCCAATGCTTAACTACCTTGACAGTTAGGAAGTTTTTCCCTAATATCCAGCCTAAACCGTCTTTGCCGCAATTTAAACCCATTGCTTCTTGTTTTATCCTCAGATTAAGGAGAACAATTTTTCTCCCTCCTCCTTGAAACTACCTTTTATGTAGTTGAAAACTGTCATGTCCCCTCTCAGTCTTCTCTTCTCCAGACCAAACAAACACAATTTTTTCCATCTTTCCTTATAGGGCATGTTTTTCTAGATCTTTAATAATTTTTGTTGCTCTTTTCTGGACTTTCTCCAATTTGTCCAGAAGAGACATCATAGCTACCAGGAGGGTTAGCATGAGATTTCTGGTATTTGTGATGCCTAAGACAGCCAAAGTCTCCCTGTAAACCCAGAAGAGAGAGTAGATTCAAATAGAGAGGAAAAATAATTTTATATGGTTAAATTAGAACAGATTCCTAACATAATTACTGGGTGCTGATATTACCAAAAGAGCTCTAAAAGATCATATCAAGGGATTAGTTTGAAAATATCTCTGTTCCTCAAATTGATAGAATATGCCAGAGCAATCCAGAGCTTCTTCACGTGTAGCTCTCTTTTAGAACAATCTCCATCTGCTATTACATATTATTGTAAAACATGACATCAAAAGTAGCTCTAGAAATCAAAACTGCTTTGTCTCTTGAATGCCTGCCCTGAACTGCTGCATACCACCAGAACCTTTAAATTGTGCCTTCCCTCCTCCCCCCAGAGGTGAAAGTAAGACAGTCCAGTCCAGTGTACCAGCAAGAGCCGGTACACAGCCAACCATACTGGCAGGGGGCAGCTTTCCCAAGCAGGCAATTTAAAAGGGCCCTGGGCTCCAAGCAGCGGCTGAAGCCCCTGGTCCTTTAAATCGCCACCAGAGCCCCACTGCCGGAGCCCTGGGGTAGTGGAGGCTGGGAGCCCCAGGGCTCCGGCGACGATTTAAAGGGCATGGGGCTCCCAGCAGCAGCCGGAGCCCCAGGCCCTTTAAATCGCTGCCAGAGCCCCAGGGCTCCCGGCTGCTGCCACAGCTACAACTACAATGGGGCTCCGGTGGTGATTTAAAGGACCTGGGGCTCCCGGCCACCACCGCAGCTACCGCTACCACGTGGCTCTCGTGGTGATTTAAAGGGCCCGGGGCTCCCGGCAGCTGCTACTGAAGCCAGAGCCCAGGGCCCTTTAAATCACGGCTGGAGCCCCAGGGTAGCAGCAGTGATTTAAAGGCTTGGGGATTTAAAGGCCCCACCCCTTCTGCCCGAGGAACCCCTGCCTGCTCAGGACCACAGTCCTGCATACCGGTAAGTCCCTTAAGTTACTTTCACCCCTGCCTCCCCACCATCAGCAGTTACCAGTCACCTCTGCATGGAGCAGTTAGAGAGCAGCACTTCAGAGTGCTCTACAATTTACATCCCTCTGGTGCACCATGTCGGCAAGCCCTTGGGAGTGGGCAAGGTTGTACAGTCATATTTCCTCTCCTCAAAACTTCTTATTTCTCTTCCCCTGCAAACCATGTCTAACCTGCCTGCATTGCACCAGCTACCTCTAGTGGCAGCTGATGTATTGAACTATGTCATTACTAGAAGTACTGAAAATAAACACTGTCTGGAAGGATATCACAAGTATAGGATTCAGAGTGGTAGCCATGTTAGTCTGTATCAGCAAAAAGAATGAGGGGTACTTGTGGCACCTTAGAGACTAACAAATTCATTTTGAGCATTACCTACAAGTATAGGAGTGACTAGGCTAATGTCTATGTGACTCAGATGCTTCTGTAAGTCAGAACTGGATGCTATTACTTTCAATAGAACCATTAGGCCTTCACTCTGAGCAACATGCTTCTTGATCATGTACTAAACATTACCCTTTCTGAACAATACTTCAGTGTTAGGCTGATGCTGTGGAATCTCTGCCTCCTATATGTTCTTTTCAAGTATGGCATGGTACTTCCAGGAGTGACATGGTGGTCCACACATTCACAGCTTGTCTTCACTGTATTGTTAGCTCACGTTAGTACACTCAAGTTACTCCATTCAAGCCAGATTACTTCCAGTGAGAGTAATCATGCTGAAGCAACACAGGCTGCTGATGAGTTGTTGGGTTTCAGAGTGGCAGCCATGTTAGTCTGTATCAGCAAAAGCAACGAGGAGTCCTTGTGGCACCTTAGAGACGAACAAATTTATTTGGGCATAAGCTTTCGTGGGCTATAACCCACTTCATCAGATGCATGGAGTGAAAAATTCAGTAGGCAGTATAAATATACAGCACATGAAAAGGTGGGAGTTTCATTACCAAGTGGGGGATCAGTGCTAACAAGGCCAATTCAATTCGGGTGGATGTGGCCCATTTCCAACAGTTGACAAGAAGGGGTGAATATCAACAGAGGGAAAATTATATTTTGTAATGACTCAGCCACTACCAGCCTTTATTCAGGCCTAATTTGATGGTGTCAAGTTTGCAAATTAATTCCAGTTCTGCAGTTTCTCGTTGAAGTCTGTTTTTGAAGTTTTTCTGTTGAAGAATGGCCACTTTTAAGTCTGTTATTGAGTGTCCAGGGAGATTGAAGTGTTCTCCTATTGGTTTTTGAATGTTACAATTCTTGATGTCTGATTTGTGTCCATTTATTCTTAGTAAGGCAACTCCCATCTTTTCATGTGCTGTACATTTATACCTGCCAACTGAATTTTTCACTCCATTCATTTGATGAAGTGGGTTATAGCACACGAAAGCTCATGCCCAAACAAATTTGTTAGTCTCTAAGGTGCCACAAGGACTCCTCATTGTTTTTGATGAGTTGTTGTAACTTGAGCTGCAATATCCCCACTGCATTACTAGCTTAAGCTTCAGCAGCACTTCAGCTTCAGCACATCCTCATCTACCCCCCGCCCCCGAGGCTGGTTAGCTAGAGTTTAAAGCACCACCAATTAGCTCAAGCTAGAGATGTGTGTGAACGGACAGAAGTTGGATTAGGGGCAAAACCTGAGGTACAGCTCAAGCTAACAATGCAGTGAAGACAAGCTCTCAGAGATCTGCGGACCAGGAGACCATCTGAGGTTACCCATGAGCACATGGAGGAGGAATTAATTCAGTCAGTATCTTGGCTAAACACTGGAAGCAAGTGAAACATAAAAATAAATATTATACATTATATTATTATTATAAATTTAGTTATTTTAGATTTGGAACTGCTTATTTCTTTGTACTTACTTTTTTGTGACATGGGACAAAAACTCTTCTGTTTAACAGCTCCATACAGTAAGTGCAGTTATCTTCAGTACAATTTCTTACTGGCCTCCTGGTTGCTACATCAACTGATTTCTCTATTTCCCAACTTTTAATAAATGCTTCAATTTCTTCCATATTTGTAATTATAGTCCTATTTTGCATCTTGAGGTCATCAACTGGGTCTCCATTGCACACACCTTAAAACAGTGCATCATATTTAGTGAATAAATATAGAACATTTGTTCTTCAATTAAAGAAAAGTACAAATGATAAGGTAATGTTAACTTTGGATCAAATCAGTTTGTAAACAAGTTTATTTGCAATAGTCTATTGCATTTGCAAAAGTTAGAATTTCCTAAATATGGTTTTAATTTTTATTGGGTACTATTGGGTACTATTTATTGGGTATTTATTATCAATAATATTTTAGTTAGACAGACGGATCATGCAGTTCAATTAAAAACTTTCTCAGACATGGATTAACCAAACTGATACTAAAATATGTCACAGGCAGAATGGCAGACTCACTCAGATTGTACCAGATTCTGACACTCTTACTCACATTGAGTAGGACCTAATTCCACAAGTTCTATTATAAATTTAAATAAGAGTGCTTATGCAAATAAAAGCTCACTGTGACAGACTGCAATATCCTGGACAAACCTTCTTGAATTAAATTTAACATCTTTGGAGTTCATTGTATTAAAAATGCAAATATGTACTATTGTGGGATTGTATGGAATTTTTTTTTTTAGCAGGAAGATAGGATTAATGCAATCTCTGGGAGATATGAGGAACTTCAAAGCACAGTTTAGGACAATACATATAAAGTGGATTTCCTAGGAAATAGTTGGGGGTGAGGGGAATGCAAATACCCACTTCAGATTTGTTGCTAATTACCTGCTCCTGGCAATCCCAGGTCACAGATCCTTAAACTGTATAAAGGGTGAACTAAACATATCACGAGTGTGCTAGTTCTGAAATGAGGCTCTTATGACCTTGTCACCACAAGAGACCCCTTTGGGAAGGTTTCAAGGATCACTTGCCAAAACCCATATTGAAGATGGTGGGGATAGAATCTCTGGTAAGATTATTAACATGTGTATAGGTTCTTTTATTGTTTTAATATGTTTTTCTGCAGTGCTTTTACACTAAGAATAAACTAGGCTTGCATAGGAAGTGCTGTGTGGTAACTTATAACTGTGGACAGTTACACTGTTAACCCTATGAATAGAAAGTAAGCAGGCTTGCTTAGGCAGTGTCTGTTGCTGGGAATAATGAAGGGTACTGTCCAGCCTGAAGATACCCCGGTCAGAAGGGAGACAGATGGGTGTCTCCATCCAAGAGAGGCAATGGCCAGGTAGTCCAAAAGCCTGAGAATGGGAGCTCTTGCTGAACCACTAAGGGGAAACAGGTGCCCTGAACTGTGGAACTCACCATGGGCAGGGAAGAGCTCATAATCTGGCACATTATTTGGATTTATCTCAACTTCTAGCATTTAGAAATGTTATCAAAAGTAATTTTAAAAAAATTGAATAAATTGCCTTCTTTACCACAAATACTTGTGTTACTTGATTTCTCAGTGCAGAAAGATGCATCTAACATATTTTAAAAATTAATGTTCAATATTCTCTTATGAATTTGATATTGTACGGAGAGACAACAGATGCAATTTCCATACTCAAAGACAGGTATTTTGAAATCACTGAAATACCTTCCTATAAATATATATTATACAAAGTCAACAATAAAATGGTAGAATTTGAATCTTTATGGATGGAGTTTGATTTAGCAAATAAGTAGCAGAGTTCTCTACACCCAAGGTGACACTGAATATTTTTGATTGGGAAACGGGCAGCTGGGGTTCCTATGTCTTTTTATTATCTAATTTGTTTGTTTGTTTCCTTTTCTTCCCAGGCCATAGAGCACTTTTTAATTTCCTCTTGAGTCATAATGGATTTTTAATTGGTGTTTACGTGTTTTTAAAGTCCTGGTAGGCATGATTTGTGTCTTGAGATCTTCCTGATATGTCTGGATGTAAAACAAATTTGTTATTATGGTGCAATTACAGTAGCTGGATGATTTCATTATCAAACTCTACAAATTTTGCTTCATATAATTTAAACACCAAAGTCTCATTTAAAATGTGATTTAACATGCATGAACGGGTCTGGGTCCGGGTCCAAGTCCAAGTCCCCTTGGGGCAGTGGGGTGGGTGCAGAAGTGGGTGCGGGGGAGAGCTCTGGGAGGGAGTTTGGGTGCGGGCTCTGGACTGGGGCATGGGGTTGGGGCACAGGAGAGGGTGAGGGGTATGGCCTTGCACAGCTCCCAAAAGTGACATGCACACCCCTCTGGCAGAGTCTCCTAGGTAGGGAGACCGGGGGGGCTCTCTGCACGCCACTGCCCGCAGGCATTGCCCCTGCAGCTCCCATTGGCCGTAGTTCCTGGCCAATGGGAGCTGCGGAGTCGGCACTTGGGGCAGGGCAGTGCACGGAGACACACACCCTCTCCTCCAGGGCCGCAGGGACGTGCCAGCCGCTTTTGGGAGTGGCGCGGAGCGAGGGCAGGCAGGAAGCTGTCTTAGCCCCGCTATGCTGCCAATGGTGGCAGCTACAGGCAGGGACCCCCAGTGTCGGCAGACGCTCTGGGGAAGGTGCATGGTGGCCCTGAATATTCCTGGAGCTTGGGCGCCACAGGTCCATATAACTCACCACCACTGGCTTAGTCTATATATTTTATCTGGTGGAATTAACATTGGCCTGTTATTTTGAAATTAATTCTTTTAAAAAGAATAAAATAATTTGAAGTTCAAATAAAATTCATGAGTTATATAGAGCAGTAAATTACATTGTGTCTGATACTGAGCAGTATTCATACAAAAATTAAAATACCTCTTTACACTTAGGATTATAATATTATCTTGTCAGTTTGAATTTGACTAAAAAGAGCTAAAGGGAAGAGGAAAGTTTTTAAAACTGTGATCTGTGACTCCAGATAGGAAAATAAGAATTGGGGGGGAAAAAGAGCTATAGTATTCAAAACTGTTCCTGTGATTTTCTGCACTAGCAACTGTTAATTATCAGTTCTTCAGAAATTGAGGAACAGAGTGTCCTCACTCTTAGAACACTTTTGCTGTAACCACAAGATCCCAGTTTTAACAAATATTTCTCCTGCAGCTGTTGTGTTTATGTGCTTCCACATCAATATTCATTACACTCTGCAGAAGTTATATCCAAATTAAATGTGTTATATGGTCGAGTTGCTGTATCAAGTCAATAACAAATTTATAGGTCACATTAGTTATGAATCTTTACTTTTTGTTCTCTTCCCCTATTAAATCTCATGTGCCTCTTATGTCGAAGAGCCTGGTAAGACATCAATTTAGGGATGCACTCAGTACTTCATGAGGCACCAACACCATGCCACAGATAGTTTTACCATGTTTTTTTTTTTCCCCTTGCATTGCTCTTTTTTCCTATGGCTTGTCTTTCTGAAGACTGAAAACCAAAAAGCCCTGTCCATAAGCAGGTACCGTTGTGGATTAAGGAACCATAGCAGGCCTGGATCTGGCTCCTGCGTCTACAAGGGAATCAGCTCCTTAGCCAAACCCACAGATTTGGTAATTGCTCCCATCATCCCAGGGCTAGGCCATTCCTTCCTTTACCATGGATGGGGGAGAAAGCCCTTCAGGAATTAGCATCCCTTTGCAAAGCCTATTGAATGCACTGCCTCCACCTCAACTCATTCCTTTGTGATTTCTTCTGAGCACAAAATTTGGCTCTTTTTGCTCAGTGGATTTCATTAGTATTTTTACATGCAGCCAGAGCTTTTGAGGGGTGCACTTCAAATAGAGATAAATACATAAAATGTAGTGATAATTATTTACCCTGATATTATTTAAACAGGTGCTTTGAAACAGAAGTAACATTCATTGATAGATTATGGATCCAATCCCGGGAACCCAGATCAGGTAGAATTTTCATTAAAATTAATGAGAGTTTCGTATCTGAAGGACTTTAAGACGACAACAGATAATGGCTGATAGATCTTGATTGGCAGCGACATTAAGAAGTGGGGTATCGTACAACTTTTAAGTGAGAGAAGACTAAAAAAATAAAAAACTTTAGTGAAAAAAATATAATACAAACAAAGATTAATAGAGAAGATAATCTTACCACAAAGTCCTTCTGTCTTGGTAGATGTGTTAGAATGTAAGCCATATTGTATATCTATAATGCCTGTAACATGAGCCCACTTAATGCTAATGCCAGCAGGTGTATTAATGACGTACATGGCACCAGTATCCTGAATACACAGTCCATGTTTTGAGAAAGGTAAAGATTGAATTACAGAATCCACTACTACCTAAATAAACCAAATATATTTTAAAATGAACAGCAGAATTCCAGAAACACATTTAATGAAATAGCAAATTGCATTTATATTTTATTGTTTTAGATTGTTTCCATCACATTTGTCAGAGGTAATCAGGGTGTGCAAATCATGGCATTTCTAGTCAACCTCCATCTCCTATAATCACAAAGGAAGTAGGCAATGAGAGAAAATGATGAAGGAAGAATCTTTTGTAATTATGAAAACAGGAAATCTTGCTTGTTCCCACACCCAACTGCCCAAATAAGAAACTCATCCTGCTTTCTTCATTTTTTCTCTCTTCCTACCTATTATTGACTAGCAGGGAGATATAATGGACTAAACATAGAACTGGAGATCAGGAATCCAACAAGTCTAGGAACAGTTTTTATTCTGGTACCATTCTGAACATCTATTTTGAACATGTTTTGCAGAGTTTCCACCAACATGATCAAATCCCTGGTGCTTCTTCAAAAGTCTGTGAAACTGGGCCAAATGTTGGTTTTGTAAACCAACCAAAAATTAATACATTTTTCTTGGTTTGGGATTTCATCACAAAAGATGCCCACAGCTTTGCTTAGGGTCTTAGTTCAATATCCACCTGAAAGATAGTAATTCCATCATCAGAGTGTCCCCTAAAATCACGCTGAGGAACTGTGCTACCTACAGAATGACAAACACCACTTCCAGCAATAAAGAGGAGAGGCAGCTGACCTCAGTGCTAGAATGAAATCAAGAATGAAAGAAGAGCAGGAAGAATTTGGTAGATTTAATATTTATGAATTTTTTTTTCTAAATCATTCATGAAAGAGGGATAACTGGGAAGGCCAACAGTGTATTTATACAAAAAATATTATAAAATAATACTGTTGCTCCTCTTGTAGTACAACAGGGAAAGAATGGAGCTTTACCACAGGAGTAACCCTCTTCCTACACTGCATAAACTGTAAAGACTCGGCATTCTAGAACCGAGTAGCGCTGTGTAAATTACCCTTTAAATATACACATGCTGAATATTAACAATTATTCTCACCTTTCTTGCCAAGCGGTTGATGAGTACTTTATTTGTAGGTGTTGTTACATTTAATTTCTTAAAACAGAGCCCTGAAGTGCCTCCAGGTGAAACCTTGTAAGAAAAATGCCAAAATAAGAGTTTGGAGGAAGGGGGAATATTACGGATAGTATTTATTTTAGCATGTACAGGTAACTAAATAACAAGAAGTATACTTAAAAATTAACAAAATACTCACTAGTTTTCTTATTGAATTTGCACTCTGAAAAACATTTAAAAAGTAGATTAGAAATGCAGGGATATTAGTAACGTTCCTCCTGTTTTCCTATGACAAATTATTAGTCATTTTCAACACCAAGGGTCCTTCTCCTGAAATCTTAATGCTAGCTAAACTTTCACTAAACATGGGAACATATACTTCCTGTTCATCCCAAAGCATATGTTTATTAATATGGTGCATGCCTCTGTGTTGTTTGTTTATTTGCTCTGGAGTTAGAGCCAAAGGGCCTATTGGGGAATCAAGCAGGAAAGACAACACCTCTACCTAGATAAAAAGCATTCCAACACTCAAACACAATTACCAGCTTCACAGTAGTGAAGAGATTACTCCCCCGTCCCAACCCTAGGACGTAGCTATTTTGCCAAGGCTGAGAAGAGATATCTCAATGGGAACACTTAACCATTACAGGACCCCAGACAGGGCCATCCTTACCCATATGCAAAGTACGCAGCTACATAGGGCACCAGGAAATTTGGGGCACCAAGTTTCCTGTTGCCCTGCGCAGCTGCATGCTGCTCCAGCCCCTACCCCACCCCTTCCCCAAAGCCTCCACCCCTGCCCTGCCCCTGCCCCGCCTTTTCCTGCCCCTGAGGACTGCAGCAGGGCCGGGCCTGCACTCACCAGCGGCGGGAAGCGCAGCGACCGGGCCCCAGCCACGCCGCAGGTAAGTGCTGGGGGGCGGTTCCCCTGCCCCTCAAGCCAGTCCCGCCCCCCCCACGGAGGCCTGGGGCCCCACAACCCCCTCCCCCCTGCAGGACGGCTGTGTAGGGCCCCAGTATAGCTAGGGACGGCCCTGACCCCAGGCCTAGAAAAGGGGTGGGAGGTTGAGTAAGCGGCCAGAAGCTGTCCAGGGTGTGTCAGTGAGATCGGACAAACTGGCAAAGAGACACAGAGAGACACGGTCTACACTTAAAAGTTTAGATCAGCCTAGCTCCATCACTCAGGGCTGCGAAAAATTTCATATCCTGGGCATTGTAGTTAGGTCAGCCTAAACCCTGGTGTACGTCAATGCCTCTTGGAAAGAAGGATTACCTACATCAGTGGAAAATACCCTTCCATCAATGTAAAAAGCCTCTATGCTGCAGCACCACCGTGGCACAGCTATCACGCTCTAGCTGTGCCACTGCAGTGGCTGTCATGTAGAAATGGCCAGAGGGCGAAGCCGAAGTTGCAGCAAGGGCCATCTCCTTTGCACAGCCCAAAGATGGAGGTAACTGGGCTAGCTGAAACACACAAGGCCCACAAGGAAAGATTAAGAGTAAGGTAAAAGGAAATATGTACGTAGGCCTTTATTGTTTTTATCCTTCCCTCTACATGCTTTGTACCTTTGGGTGAATGATCAATAATGCTTTGTTTTGAAGAAGCTGTTTTTGAGTCACTTTAACCTAGAGGTTTCAGAGTGGCAGCCGTGTTAGTCTGTATTGGCAAAAAAAAAAAGGAGTCCTTGTGGCACCTTAGAGACTAACAAATTTATTTAGGCATAAGCTTTCGTGGGCTAAAACCCACTTCATCAGATGCATGCAGTGGAAAATACAGTAGGAAGAGATATATACACAGAGAACATGAAAAAATGGGTGTGCCATACCCACTGTAATGAGACCAATCAATTAAGGTGGGCTATTATCAGCAGGGGAAAAAAAGCCTTTTGTAGTGATGATCAGGATGGCCCATTTCAAACAGTAGGGGGAAAAAATTAGCATGCGGAACTAGTTTTTACTTTGTGAAATGACCCATCCACTCCCAGTCTTTATTCAAGCCTAATTTAATGGTGTCCAGTTTGCAGATTAATTCCAATTCTGCAGATTCTCATTGGAGTCTGTTTTTGAAGGTTTTTTTTTTGGGGGGGGGGAGAATTGCGACTTTTAGTCTGAAAATGAGTGACCAGGGAGAAAACACCATCCTGACCACTATGGATGTAGAAGCCCTCTACACCAATATTCCACACAAAGATGGACTACAAGCCGTCAGGAACAGTATCCCCGATAATGTCACGGCAAACCTGGTGGCTGAACTTTGTGACTTTGCCCTCACCCACAACTATTTCACATTTTTTTTAACCTAGAGGCTGCTCTAGCTATAGGCAGATTAGGCAACTGATGAGAGCAACAGATTTCTGAGAGCAAGATTTCTGTAGACTTGCCCCAGTACCCTCCACAGGGAACAGTAATGGTGGATGAATCTGGCAGGGCTGCCAGTGGGCAGGGGAGGCCCCCAATCAGGGCTACAAGAAGCAGGAAGTGGCACCCAGCCAGAATGCCAGGGAAGTGCTCTCGCCACCTACCCAGCTGCTCAGCGCAGGTAAGGTCACAGACACAAGCACGGTGACCTGCCTGGCTCCATATTAGTGCCCAGCCTTCGCCTGCCACTCTGAGACTGGCTGTGCCCCACCCACCACTGCTGCACTGGACTCACTCTGCGGCCATGCTTCAACTCCACTGTGTCCAGGTTCTGATGGAGGAGTTGCCACCAAAGAGCTACAAGCCCAACAGCAATGAGCTCACCCAGGAAGGCTCAGGGAGGAGAACTAGGGGGTGTGGGGATTGTTGGGAATCTCAGGGGGCTGCAGGCTACAGGTTGCTGGGTGTGTGTGCAGAGTGCAGGAGACTGGGCAACAGACTGGAAGTGTAAGGACTGAGGTGTGGGACTGGCTGGACAAGCAGGGGCCCAGATGCAGAGAATCCTACTCTGTCCAGTGGGAAGAAACCCACCACCCATTATGTGAGGGGGATCAGCACCCACAGGCTGGGTGACAAGGAGTCTACACTGCCCATTCACTGGAGTCCTACAGACTGGGAGATGCCCCCTGCTGGTGCCCAAATCCTGCTGTGGATGAGCTGAGCAGCTCCAGGGTAAGGAGCTGCTGCTATCCAGGGGCCAGGACTCCCTTTCCTCTCGAGCCCGAGGCAGCTGGTGCCAATCTTCTTGGAAAGGGCCATTGGGAAAGGTAGCCCTGGCTGGGGTTATCGCCCAGCCAGTGAGCGGGTCTCAGCTGTTTGCAGGACCTAGGGCAGAAGACCAGGGGATGTTCATCCTGTCCTGTCCTGGCTCAACCCGCCCAGATGTCAGACTGTTCCCTCAGTCTGCCAACAGGGCCCGGCAGCCTCTGGAGCAGCAGTCTAGGGTCTATTCCAACAGCCTCTGACCCAGCTGCATACGGTTCAGAGGTGGCAGTGGTAGGACCTGGGACAAGGGAGGTGCAAGGGGCCTGTCACGAATTTCTAAGGGAATAGGAATGGGGTGGCACACTGACGTTTTTCCTTGGCATCAGATTGTCTTGAGCAGCCTCTGCTTTAACCACCTCACTGGTCACAGGTCCCCCAGAGTGAGAGGGTTTAATAGGTGCCAAACTAAGCTAGGCCTGTCACGTTAACATGGTTGGGAAACAGGGTGTTGACACCAAGAGAGCCAGATCGGACCATGTGGTTCTACCCAGAGTGAGGTGTAGGAAGCCAGACTTGTCATGTGAGGGCTGCACTTGAGAGGCACCTAAAGGGGTCTAAGATACAGTTCACACAGTAACTAGGACCCCTTATCAAATTACAGTAATCGCCTAAAACACTGCTGTAGTAATATAAAATTTAGTGTTTTGGGTCCCAATCCTACAAAATATTTGCTAATGTAGCCCATCTGGACTTTGCCCATTTGCCCCTATGCACTCCCAAGGAAATCAGCCATACAGGCACAGGGTTCACAAGGGCAATCCCAATGCAGGACTGGGGCCGTGGAGCACCACTACAGAGTACTGTAGGCATTTATTGTCTAAGGATAAGGATTGCAAGACTGGGCCTCGTAATTTATTTATGAGAATTATGTGATCTTGAGTATTTTTTCTTGTGAAAGTTATTTTAATATAAACAAATATTTTGTGCCTCTCCCTCTCACACAAACCACCCACACAATGACCTTAATTCACCCATGAGTTTCAGCAAGTTCCACCAGCCTTGCAGAAAGTCAACCCAGAGAGAGGTAGCGTTGGTGCAAGGTCCCTCCAACACCCGCATCCAGCCAGTGCAGTTCTAGAAGTGTGAGGGGAGGTGGAGGCTTTAGGCATATCACTCGGGCATCTGCTGCCCCAGAAGAACTGTTGTGGAGATCCTGCTGCAACCTGAACCTAGCATCACAAGCAAAATCCCTGGAGGAAGACAGTGATATGGGCATCTCTTGCCTTCCTCTCATGGGACTGAATTCCCCTGGGGTGCAACTGCTACAGTCTCACGGAAGGGGATATATAATTTGCACTTCCCTTCACCACCTCAATGGAACTATGCTGATTTACCCTTTGAGGATCTAGCCCACTGAGTTGAATATCTGACAATAAGAAAGAAAACTACAGTTTCATTTCCTTATGACAAATACAACAATTACTAGTTACCCTGAGGTCTGTTTCATTTCCCAAGAGGTACAATAAAACATGTGCTTTGAAATATAAATAACTTACAATTTTTAAATTGGCTATCACTGTTAACTGGATATTAATTTATGTTCTGCCTTTACACACACGTACCAAAAGAATTCAACATTACTAAGGTTATTGAGGAAGTGATAGCATGCAAACATCTTACCCGATTAGTGGGACACTTTTCAATATGAGCAACAATTATTTCTCCTGGGAGCTTGACTAAAATGTAGGAAGCCATATTATAGAGGGCTATGTTATTTCCATCAAATGTAATAATGCTCAGTTCAGACAGTACAGAGCATTGACCTAAAAAAGAACTGACATTTAATGAGGGTACCACAAAACTGAACTCTACAAATGTCTTAAAATCTTCTATTTTTGGCAATAGTTGCCTCTTCTGTAAAAACAAAAACCCACCACTGTTAGCTGGAATTGCTGTGCACACAGCGCACTGAGCCAAGAGGAGAAGAACCTTATGTTGTTCAATAGCAACAACTCTGTCCAGTTAAAGAGTACGCTGTATACAGGGACAGATCCTCTGCAGTTGCAAATTGCCATCGCTCTATTGAAGTGAATGGAGCTATGACAATTTACATGAAATGAGGGTCTGTTCCATGGGTCAAAAGGGAGACTTGATCATTCTTCTATGGCTGAAAAGTCAGTGGCTGCAACATGGAGATCTCAAGAATGTCATATAGATACACATCTGTATGACTATCGATATTTTAATACTCAACTTTGGTATACCCTAAAAAAAAAAATAATAAAATTGGAGCATCTATTATCAGAATTAGGGCCTGATGCAACACTCTTTAAATTAAATGACAGACATCTATTGAGGTCAAAGCCTAGAGTTCCAGTCAGAGTTGAGTGAAATTTGGAATTTCCATCCCTCAGGAAATTCTGATATTTCAACATTTTTCTTTTGGGGAAAAAAAGCTGATATTCTAACATTTTTCATGGAAGGGAAATTTCAGTATAGAACTGTTAAAATGCTTCATCTCAATATTTTCAGTCAGAATGTTCTGACATTCCCAAAATCAAAATGTTTCATTCTGATTTGTTGGTTGAACTAACCTGAGACATTTCATTTCAAGACAGTTCAATATTAAACTGTATTTTCCCACTGTGGCACATTGCCTCATTGGAGTTGTAGTTCTGGAGCCTGATTTACAACACAGTATAGTTAAAAATCTGTATGTTAAACTCCAAAAGGAAAAAAAATCACCAAATTAAGCAAAGTAATCTATAAAAATAATGCTGATTTATGCTTTCCCACAAAATATTTCTCTCTCTCCAATGTATGTATTTTATTTTAAGAAAAGGCTTTTCTGTTGCATTTTTATTGTGGTATTGCATTCCTGAGAGGTATTGAATTCCCAATTTTTAGATGGAGAGAGATTAAGTATTTTGCCCTAAATTCACACAGAAAATCTGTGGCAAAACTAGGAATAGAAACCATGTATTCTGAGTCTCAGGCCAGTGCCATAACCACAAAACAATCCTTCCTCTTGAATTTATAATCCTTAATTTATAATTTTGATGTTTACATAATCAAGTTTTAATCTTTCACATTTGAGAATGTAACATAAACAATACAATGACTTACAGGGACACTCCCATTCTGGACAACAACTATCACTGTTAACTTGAACTGGCATTCCTCGAAAACCACAGTCAGGTTTCTCCACGTTCTTATGGCAGTTCCTTGAAACGTTATACAACATCCATCCCATATTAATGCATACATACTGGCTACATCTGTCTACAGGTTCAATGTATCTTGGCTGTTATGTAGAAAGGAAAAATAGGAATGAGCATTGCATTCTGTATATTCAAAAATTAAATTCAGAGACATGGACAAGAATATTCTTACACCACACGAGTTTAGCTACAACATGAGCTCCCTACAGCTTTTGCTTTTGAACATCCGAAAGCACACAGAGACCTATCCATGCCCATTTAAGGTTAAAGAGGTCAACTGGATGCACTAGACGGGTCTCCATCTATCACCCAAGAATCCACCAAGTTAATACTCTGCATGCTCCTAGGCTAGAAAGGAAAGAGACTCCCAGTACTCTTCTCCCACATCCCCCAGGACACTCAGTGGCAGATTAGCCCCCAGCCCGCTCTGCCCACCCAGTGCTCTGCTGGGGTGCGGGGTTGGGGCACGGGGGCTTGCTCTGCTCCTCCCGCCCACCCAGCGCTCCTGCCAGGGAGCAGGAAGCCCCTGAACCCTGACCCAGTTCCCCGGCAGGAGTGCTGGGCGGGGGGGAGGGGTGGGGCAAGCCCCCATGCCCTGACCCCATTTCCCCAGTAGGAGCGCTGGGGAGGGTGCGGGGGGACTGCAGGCAGAAGGGGTAGGGAGGGGCCCCCACTTGCTCTGGCCCAGGGCCCCACAAACCCCTAATCTGCCTCTGAGGACACTGAGCAGGACAAGGCAGAAATTTGCCATGGTGCCCAAATACATGCAAAAATAAATTAAAGACAATAAAAAAGAACAAACAATAAAATCAACAAAAACACAGAATTCCAATTAATCCTTGAAATTGTGACATGGGCACGGATCTTTTGCTGAAACTGGGAAAAGAGCTCTATCATTTGAAGACAGAGTAACTGAAGATGTTGGAGGCACTTTGTTCTTTTGTGGCTCCTTGTATTTGTTCCAATAATCTCAGAAAAATAGGTTATTCGCCTATCAGTGTATTTCCAGGGTCTGCTTTCATACACCGACAGCATTGGGTACATATATACATACACACACCCACACCCCTCACTGGAGCATAGGTGCTGGAATTAGGGGTGAGGAGGTGCTGCAGAGCCCCCTGACTCAAAGTGGTTTCTGTTATATATAGGGTTTAGAGTTTGGTTCAATGGCTCTCAGCATCCCCACTATAAAAATCGTTCCAGCACCCCTGCACTGGAGCCCTGTAGAAAGCATTGGCTATTGAGTCCAGATGCACACTTGCTCACAGTAACCAGTGTTCATGCCCACAAGCATATAAGGAGACATAACCCTGCTTTGTTCCTCAGTAACAGCCAATGTGTGGAGTACACTAAGTGCACCCAAGAGCATGGATGTGCAGGCAATCTTCAAAGAAAAATAAAGAGACAATATGAAGGTAAAACAGAGAGAGAAAAATGAAAAATATTTTATCCAATTTAAAACCTCTCCCATCCCAGTGGTAGAGAAAAACAGATTAAAAAGCAATATACCTAGAGTATACCATGGGTAGATAAAATTGATCATACCATACAATCTGAGGAAGATGACATCAGTGTATGTATCATTGTGCCATATGAAGCATTGTCAGCTGTAACTCTCATCATCATGTCTGTGTCTGTCAGTGAAGTTTGTGTTTCCACAGGTTCTGTGGTAGAAGACAGTACCTTTGCATAACTGAAATGAGATGAATCTGTTACAGTGGTGCTCTGTGATTCTCCAATCCCCACTTGCTCTGGTTCTGTTAGATTATAGGAAGGTTTGATTGTTCTTTGTGGTGGAATTCTGGACCAATCTGACAGCGTTACATCTGAGACTTCAGAAATAGAGACAGATTTTCCTGAAGTTATGCTGCTTTGACTGGGCAAGGAAGTAGTCTGAACAGAAGAGAATGTTGAGTGTAGCAGTGAAGATTTCTCAGTAGTTGTAGATTTTGTCTTAGTAATATTTTTTTGTACATGTGAAGTCTGACTACTTTCTATAGTGTCTGCAGTTCTCCCAATGGAGGTTGCATATTTAAGGTCTGAAGCTGCAGAAGGTGTAATCTTCAGATCTGAGAATGCAGTCATGGCACCAGTTGTTTTCATAACTATAGGTTTTAGCATTTCTTTAGTACTCAGTGAAACCAGGGAATGTGCAGATGCCAGTAAAGTCTCAGGTGAAGGATACATATGTGTTTGAGAGGTAGCAGGAACTGGCACTGAACTAGAGGCTTTGTAAAGCTCAACATGAGTAACAGAAGATTCAGTGGATTTTGCAGTAGCACTAGGGGTTATGGTGGTGGCAGGAGTAACTAATAAACTTCTTGAAGGACTAACTGATGTTTTCATAGTGACATAAGTTGGCACTAAGGATGTAGTACTCAAAGCTGTGCTCATGGTCAGTGCTACAGATGGCACTGTGGAGTGAGTGACTATTTCAGTGGGTACAAAAGTTCTTGTTTCATATTCTGTGGAAGGACTCAATGATATATTTGTTCCTAATGATACAGTAGATACATGGGAGGTCTCGGAAGGGGGTGAAGATGTAGTAGTGAATATACTGGAATAGCTTTCCAAAGTGACTTTAGGAGTTTTAGAAGTTAATAAATGAGGTAGTGCAAATGAAGTTTTAGGAACTGCTGAAGGACTTATGTAAATGTTTGTGCCTAAAGTTAATGTAGAAATACCCACGGGAGAGGTTGCCAGTTCTGTATGTGGGCTTCTTGAGATTTCTTGTGTACCCATGGATACAATGGGTGATTGGGTAAGAGTTATATTTGATATCAAAGCAGATGTCCTATTTACTGTGGGAATCACTGAAGAACTTGTTGTATGGGATGTCATGGCAGAGGCTTGTGAAACAGATGGTCTTGATGATGACAACATTGTAAGTAATGTGGATGGACTGGTAAAAGACAGTTTAGCTCCTGATAGTTCTCTGGAAGTTAAAGAAGTGTCTGTACTTCTTACCACATAGGCAGTTTTGAAATCTGAATGTGGACTGATAGGGTACTCTGTTATTTTTGAAGTGGTTCTTGCCATTTGATAAGTACCTAATGTGGCATTTATGGGTAATACAGGTGTACTGAAAGGGAAGGCTGTAGAACTAATGGATGCAGTCAACCTTTTAGAAATAGTTGATATTGGAAATGCATCAGTGGGTAGTGCATCTTTACTTTCTGTTGAGATTTTACTTGTTACAGACATCTCAGAGATTTGAGGAGTGGCTAGAAGAGATGCTGAAGTAGTGGAAGGTCCCAAGAAAAGACTCTTTGAGACAACTGTGACTTCTCCTGTTGCTTTGGGTTTGGGGGATGTAATTGGAGGAAGCATTAATGTAGACATTGTGTGTGTTACAAGGGGATTCAAAGAAGACCACGTTGTTCTCATGGTTGTAGGGATTTGAGAAGCAACTGGAGATGAAGTTTCAGTCAGAGGTGGGATAGTAGAAACAGTGTCTGTGCTTAATGGAACTATATGTTTGGAGGGAGTCACTGAAATGTCCATTGAAGATAAAAATGTAGGTACTGAAGTTCCAGTTAAAGAACTGGCTGTTCTTAAAGATGAAGAAGTAGTTTGGGAGGTGGCTTGAGTTGTTACCAAGTATGAAGCTGTGATTAACGGAGGAGGACTAGTTTCAAAGCTAGTAAATCTAGAAATAGCCATGGGAGTTTGAAAAACAGTTGAAGTTGGGGCATAAACAGAAGCTGGGTGAAATATAGGTTGACCCACAGTCGACCTGGTTCTTTCAGTCATAGTAGATAGTGATGAAGGAGATTCAGTTAATATTAATCGTGAGCTTGTAAAGAATGTGGGACTTGAAAAAGATGTTCTTCCAGTTAATGAAGCAGATGAAGAAAATACTGTGGATGTTTTTGGCAGTTGTGAATGACTTGTGGAAGGTCTTCTGGTTCCCCAGATCCTTGTAGGTATTTCAGTAGTGACAAAGGCTGGTCCAGGGGATAAATTTGCTAATGCTGTAGATAGGGATGCAGTTCCTGCTTCAAGTGAAAATGGTGTTACCACTAAAGAAGTGGGCATTGGTAATGCAGAAGGTCTAGAACGAGGACTTGCAGTTAGCAGAGTAAAAGCAGGTGTTGATGGAACTGCCATAGTTGTAATGGGTGAGGTTATAAACACTGTCGGACTTGCAGTAGGGGACGTTTTTAATGTGACTGCTGACGTCTGAAGAGTAGCTGGAAAATCTGTTGAAGATACAGGCTTGGGCAGTACAGACAGGCTTGCTGTGCTGTGGGTTACTTTGGAAGACTGCATTGTACTTGAAATGGGTAATGAATCAGTTAAATAAGTAGTTGTATGAGGTGATGCCAGTGAATGAAAGTCTGACAGAGTTTCTGCCGTAGTGTTTGCTCCTCTTAAAGTTGTGTCTATCTTTGTGGTTATTTTGGTAGTTACAATTGTATGAGTTGGCTCAGCTTCAGCTTCTGCAGTAACAAATATAGGGGGCATCTGAGGAAATCTCTCTGTAGTAACAATTGTAGGAAAGATTAATGCAGTGGGCCTTGTCCTCTGGGTTTTTGTTCCAGCTGCCAGCTCTGTAGGTATCACAGGTATGCCTGGAAAGAAAACATATGTTTCACTGTTATTCTGTATTAAAGAAAGAGCAAAACAGCAACATCTATCTAAATATAAACCAGTCTATTCTTAGACAGCTTAAATTCCCTGAAAAGATAACCACAGTATGCCCCCAAAGGCATTGTTTGAGGATATCTGCAGACTCGAGGACAACTCGACATTAGCTGCACACAACTCACATTTGTAAGGTTTTCTTCACAAACCCAAAAGCAAGGTTTTTTATTATATGCTAATTGAAAGCTTTTATTCTGGAGCACAATTATGCAGCAAGGAGTGAATTCTATAGCAAATTCTGCAAACACAGAATAGCAGAATATTTGGGACCTTGGATTAAAAATATACAGTTTTCTTTTCTGTTTTTGGACAGTAATGCACTATAATAGATTACTTTGTATTAGTAATTATTAGACATCACATAACTAGTTTAAAAATACAAAATACAAAGACTTTATTTTAAAATGGAAGAAAAAGGACTATAATGCTTAATCACTGCATTATCCACAAATAGAGGAATGATGTGATAGCCACACGCCAGCAGTTAAGCATCCAGAACACTGGGCTATTTAAATACCCCCCACCATCACCCAAAAAATGTAGCAAATGATGCAGGGAGGTTGGCAGTGAGGTAACAAGAGGTCATGGTAAAAACACAGGATCGATGTATAACTGGGGCAGAGTTGTGCTGGGCCTTTAACAAGGACAAGAGGTTTCAATTTAACACACTGGAAGTGACAGAAGAGGAACTGAATTTGTGTTCAACACGGTCAGATGTGGAGGATGATTTTAGCAGCTGTATTCTGGATGGACTGGAGTGGAGTGATGCACGTATCAGGGAGGCCAGAGTGAAGGAGGTAGCACTATTGCAGGAAGCATAAAAAAACTTGTGCAGCCACTGCCTGTACAGCATGCATATCCCTCTTCTTCTCCCTCTCTCTGTATATGGGCTTTATTTTCTAGAGCTTTCAATCTGGTTGTTACACCCTGACACCTCAGTATTCACCACTGTACTTGTCATTAGGATATGACTTGTACAAAGTATGCCTTGTGAGGTGTCATTCTAAAAGTCTTGATCTCCTAGACCATAATATCTCATAGGATTGTATGTGCTATTGTCGTGTGTGAAGTTTGGCTATGCATGTGTTGCTGAAACATGTTGTGAGGTTTAAAATGCCCACAAGCAGCCTTTCAGGTACAACAGTAAAAAGGCCAGACAATGCTGATGACTTATTGAGGAAATGCACACAAGCACAAGGATTACCCCAGGAACTGGGTACAATGGAAACCTTTCAGAGATAGCACTACACAATGGGAACTGTTTGACCCAGATCACAGCAAAAGAGCTTTCCAGCAAGTTGGGAGAAGATATAAAAGGGGGAAAATGACATTATGGGGGGACCTTACTCTCCCTGCAACAACACACCTGGAAACATCTGAGGAACAAAGACTGAACTGTGGGAACTGATGGTCCCAGGCTAGAAGGATTTTTAGCCTGTTAATGAAAACCTGGGAAAGCCAAGGCAACTTGTGCCTTAAGAATCTGCCAGCCTGTTTGTTACTCAGGGTGAGAATCTGCTAATTAATATTTTACCTGTCTAGCGTGTTAAGCTCAGTTTGCAGTTTTTGATTGTTTACTAAGGTAGTCCGCTTTGATCTGTTTGGTATCCCTTACAACCACTTAAAATTTACCTTTTGTAGTTAATAAACTTATTTCTTGTTTATAACATAACCCAGTTTGTGCAATTGATATCGGGGGCGGGGAGAGAAGCTGTGCACATCTCTCTCCACATTGAGGGAGAGGGTGAATTTTTATGAGCTTGCGCTGTGCAGCTCTTTCTATACAGTGCAAGACAGCATTATTTTGGGTTTATCTCCCAAAAGGGGTGTGCATGTTAGTGCTGGGTGAGTCTTCTCACACAGAGCTGACTTCAGTCTGTGTCTGCAGCTGGGTGTGGCCCTAACTATGTGTGTGTGCTATAAAAGGCCGGAGAGCCTAATTCAGCAAAACAGGGAGAGGGAATCCAGGCTGGTGGAGCAGGAGAGGCTCAGTGAAACCACAGTACATCAGGTGGCATCCCAGATGGGAGGGGCGGGCGGTCCAACCCATCGCACTGGTCATGAGCACTAAATAAATTATATAATAAAAAACTTTACTGGTAACTGCAGAAAGTACTTACAGTCTTCTGGATAAACACATTTAAGTGTCACCTCATCAAGGATCATATTTTTAGGACAATACGGTAAGCATCCTTCAACCCTTTAAGAAAACCCAAAAAAATCACATTAGAAAAAGTGGCAAATCTACAATATCTTAGTTCAGTTTGACAAAATGACAGTTTTTAAGGTTCCTTTTTTTGCCCCTGCCACACAAAGAATCCTGAGACCCCTCCATTGTATAGCTTACACACACACACACACACATACACACACACATACACTTCTGAAGTCCTGATGCAGCCAGTAGGAGATTGACAAAGAGTAATTCCACATTCATTCTGATGGATCATTACCCACAGATAAACATGAACATGTATCAAGTAAAATCATCTAATGGGCATGTGCACACCTGCTTTTACAAGGCACAAGAGGCCAATTCAACCCTCTTATAACTCCACTGAAGTGAACTTTTGGTTAGTAAAGATTAGTATATATTATAATATATTATTAAAAATGATAGCATATGCATTCTATATAATAGTATTATATTGGAGATATATAGTTCAATCAGACTTACGGTGGAAGAAATTTACATGCTACTCCTTCAGGATCACTACATGTTTTAAAACAGGGGCTAGCACAAGGTTCATATCTCCATTCACACATCCTCCTATAAGGCACTGATGCATGGAGATCTGAGAAAGAAGGAAAGCATGGTATTTATAGATTGATAGTCTTTTCTAGGATATATATTACAGTAATAGCAAGTCGATAGTAGAAATGAAGTGTGGACTCCCAAAAACTTCCAAATGAATGATAGTGTTCTTATAAGTGAGTATTTAAACCAAGGAGTTCTAGAAAGTTCAAAAATATTGAAGTATTAAAGGAAAAAGTACATATACTCAAATGTGCTGTAGATTTCAGGAACAATACTACTGCCTCACCCAGCAAACAGAAAAAATATCTATAGCTCACTAAACAATACGCGAACTTTTGTTTGCTTGTTATAACACATCAAATTCATTTCCAAATTAAAAAATTAGGGCTGTCAAGCGATAAAAAAATTAATCACGATTAATTCTGCGATTAAGCGCGCTTTTAAACAATAATAAAATACCATTTATTTAAATATTTTGGAAGTTTTCTACATTTTAAAATATATTGATTTCAATTACAACACAGAATACAAAATGTACGGTGCTCACTTTATATTATTTTTATTACAAATATTTGCCCTGTAAAAAAACAAGAAATAGTATTTTTCAGTTTCCCCATTACAAATACTGTAGTTCAATCTCTTTATCATGAAAGTTGAACTTAGAAATGTAGTATTATGTACAAAAAATAACTGCATTCAAAAATAAAACACAATGTAAAACTTTAGAGCCTACAAGTCCACTCAATCTTACTTCTTGTTCAGCCAATCACTCAGACAAACAAGTTTTGTTTACATTTGCAGGAGATAATGCTGCCCGCTTCTTGTTTACAATGTTGCCAAAAAGTGAGAACAGGCATTAGCATGGCACTGTTGTAGCTGGTGTCGCAAGGTATTTACGTGCCAGATATGCTAAATATTCGTATGTCCCTTCATACTTCAGCCACCACTCCAGAGGACATGCATCGATGCTGATGACAGGTTCTGCTCAATAACAATTCAAAACAGTGTGGACCAATGCATGTTCATTTTCATCATCTGAGTCAGATGCCACCAGCAGAAGATTAATTTTCTTTTTTGGCCATTTGGGTTCTGTAGTTTCTGCATCAGAGTGTTACTCTTTTAACACATCTGAAAGCATGCTCCATGCCTTGTCCCTCTCAGATTCTGGAAGGCACTTCAGATTCTTAAATCTTGGGTTGAGTGCTGTAGCTATCTTAGAAATCTCACATTGGTGCCTTCTTTGCATTTTGTGAAATCTACAGTGAAAGTGTTCTTAATATGAACAACATGTGCTGGGTCATCATCCGAGACTGCTATAACATGAAATATATGGCAGGATGCAGGTAAAACAGAGCAGGATGCATACAATTCTCCCCCCAAAGAGTTCAATCACAAATTTAATTAATGCATTATTTTTTTGACAAGCATCATCAGCATGGAAGCATGTCCTCTGGAATGGTGTCCGAAGCATGAAGGGGGCAGATGAATGTTTAGCATATCTGGCTAAACGTAAATACCTTGCAATGGCAGCTACAAGAGTGCCATGCGAATGCCTGTTCTCACTTTCTGGTGATATTGTAAATAAGAAGCAGGCAGTATTATGTGCTATAAATGTAAACAAACTTGTTTGTCTTAGTGATTGGCTGAACAAGAAGACTGAGTGGACTTGTAGGCTCTAAAGTTTTAAATTGTTCTGTTTTTTGAGTGCAGTTATGTAACAAAAAAAACCCTACATTTGTAAATTGCACTTTCATGATAAAGAGATTGCACTACAATACTTGTACAAGGTGAACTGAAAAATACTATTTCTTTTGTTTATCATTTTACAGTGCAAATATTTGTTATCAAAAATAATAATATAAAGTGAGCCCTGAACACTTTGTATTCTGTGTTATAACTGAAGTCAATATATTTTAAAATGTAGAAAAAATCCACAAATATTTAATAAATTTCAATTGGGATTCTATTGTTTAACAGTGAGATTAATCGTGATTAATTTTTTTTGAGTTAACCACATGAGTTAACTGCGATTAATCGACAGCCCTATAAAAATAATTATCAATCTGACTAATTATCAGTCAATTATCAATGACTGAATTATGCTGTCAAGGCAATATTCATGACCACAAAAACAGGAAATCAATAACATCTCGACTCAGAGGGGAAAAAACTCAAAAACAAATAGGGGAAATCAGTACAAATATTTGCTACTATTGATGAAGATGATGCACTCATGTGTACCCCCTTAAGACAACTCGAACAAAACTGTACAGTATCCTTTGGGATCATGTACAACTTACCTTCAATGCTAAAGCTACTTGTATGTTTGAATTCTTCTGAATCATCATACTTTGACACTTTAATCCCAGAAGCTGTCAATATAATGAAAAAGCCTTTCTTGTTGTGAAGTTCAAATGCACTATAATCTGGAATCCAGAGGCCCTGGTGATGGAAGAATGTAGCTCTTCTACGAAATGAAGAACTTGCCGACCACTGTTCCAAAGTAACAGTTTCATTGTCATGGACATACAGGAAGTAGTTTGGTCTTTCAGCAGACTCCAGGGAAACAAGAGACAGAGCTGTCACAAAAAAAATACAAAGAAATCAGGAGAAGGTTATCACACCAGAAAACCAGAGGCAACGGACTACACATTAGCTATTGAGAAGTTTATGTCTAAACTATTTTTCTTCACAAAAATTCTCCCATTTTTCTGTAGAAAATAGCAATACTGACCCATAATTCAGTTTGATTCAGTTCATATAAAAATCTGAAAATTCAGCTACATATAGAGCTGACTGAAAAAAGGAAATTCCTTTTTGAGAAAATTTTTTGTCACAAAGTGAGATGAGACATTAAAAAACATGCTAGTTTTCACAAAATGGGATTTCAATAAAATTTCATTTTGGGAAAACCAAAACAGGATTTTTCTGCCCTCCAGGACAAGAGCCTTCTGGCCAGCTGCCAGAAAGGCTGAGAGCCTGGTCACTCTGCCTCCCTCTACCTAGCTACCAACTCTGGGAGCCTGAGAGGTGCTGCCCATCCCTGGAGCTAGGGGAGAGGCAGGGAGACAGACAGTCCTAGTGCTCTGCTGTGTTTTGACACAAGTTTCTTCAAATCTGTGCTATATTCAGCTAAATCTTTCACTCTACCAAATTGGAATTTTCTTAGTTTTACCAGAAATTTTCCCACTAGCTCTAATTATGTAAGCATAATTTGTCCAAACTTCTTTTGGCTGCAAAATCAGGGTACACATTTTGTGAGAACAAAGTCTTCTCTCCTTAGATTTCAGGCACTTTTACATCCAGTCACAGCCAGAAGTGCCATCAGGAAAGTTGTATTTAATCACTTCTTGTTCTGGTCGTGGACAGATCAAAAGTGAAGAAATCATTTCTCTGAACATTTGAGAAGCTCAAAAAAGGCTTGGTTCAAATAACATGGGTAAAAATATGCAGCTTCCTTACTTCATTGAGATATTATCTCATCCCTAACAGTAATTTTTAAAATGTCCACATATTACATGGATTTCATTCAGCTTTCAGTCACCTCAACATTTTACCTGTACTATTTTATATCTGCTGGAGAATTTCATTAGACTTCATTCATCCTTCTACTTCATCACCTTTCCATTTATTTTCAAATGTCATCCAAAAAACTTATTTTCTCCCTTGCCAATATATCTCAATTTCTCTTAAACATGATTTGAAATCTCAGGACAGAGATGGCCCTTTTGCAGATATTGGTTTCACAAACTGTGATAGATAGGAGCCTGCATCCACTGATGTTAATGGCAAATCTCCCATTGAGTTCAGTGGTGCAGGATATATAAGGGATTGAGAGAAGGAAAAATACTTTTATATATTAACATTTTTAGTTACATAGGTCACTATGTAGGTTTGAATGACAGAGAAAGTTTTAAAAATTATTTGCACAGCGTGAACAAACAGAAATAGGAAGAAGATATACATTAATAAGCATAGCATAGGTGGTTTGTTTATAACTGGGGACACAAACACTTTTGTAAACATTTTTAATATCTAATATTTCATATTTACCCATGCAAACCACTTCTATTTCTAGTTGCACAAGATACTTAAATTTCCCTTACAAAAACTGTTCTATTCATTTGGACCTTGCTGCATTTCTAAAATATATTCTTGCAAAATTTAGCATTAAAGCCTTAAGTTAATTTTTCCAAGAATGTATTTTAAATGCACTATATTTCTTCTTGAAACTGTACGGAAAAATCAGTTTTGCAACTGACTACTCCATTCTCATTTGTTCCTTTCCATGAAGGACAAACTGAAAAAAAAAATCATTGTAGCTTACTTTAGACAACTAATAAACTTAGAACTAAGTAACAGAGTAACTGATACATATAGTTCTAAAACTAGTCTTTGTCATTACTGTAATATTGAGTATACTTACATAAGTCTTTATCTTTGAAAAGGCCGGGAGTTATCATAAAACTAAATCCCACATTTTCATATGTACTGATTCTAGGCAAAGGAAATAGCTTTCTGCTGGTAATGTTAGCTCCTATGACAGTATCATTCTGTCCGTAACTTGCCAAAATATATGGTCCTTCTCCAAGGCCTAGTGAAACAAACACCAAACAAACAAAATCAAATTGAAAAATCTATTGATTTACTTATATAAAAGAGCAAAACCTCAGGTACTTACCACCAACGACTGGTGGCATATATTGCCATGATTATTTTCCCACACTTGGAATTGTTCACAAAGGTAAGAAAACCCAGGAACTATTAAAAGCAGTTCACTTAGAACGGGGCCATGTGCCTCAACGTGATCTCGGTCCAAGACAGCATCTAAGACCAGTATGTCTACATTGAAGCTGGGAGTGTGCCTCCTAGTTCAAGTAAATAGATATAGCTAGCACACTAAAAACAGCAGTGTAGTTGTGCGTAGCACAAGTGGCAATTTGAGCTAGCTGGCCATGTATGTACCTGGGACTGGATGGGTTTGTACTCAGACAGCTAGCCTGTGCTGTGTGCTATCCCCAGCAACACCATTGTTTTCAGCAGAGCTTTAGCATGTGTCTGTCTACTCAATCTTGGAAACATGTTCCCTGCTGCAGTGTAGACATACCCTATGCAAGAGGTACAACATTCCCTTGCCCCAGTTCACTTCCTGTCCAGAATACAAACACTCTAAACAAGTGAGATGCAAGAAAGGAAAGTATGGATATATTCAATAACTGCACTTACTAGTCAGTAACCCAGGTTTGTTCTTCATGAAATTTCCTCTTCTATATATCCCCATTCTTGGTGGTGAACTGAAGGTGTCATATTTACACACAGATGATGAAATAGGGAATAAAATAATTAAAGAACTGTAATACTACTATTCCCCAATGGGCATTGAATTTGACCTCTGCATCTATCCAGTAAGGCCAGATGGAAGTAGACATGAAGTTCCAAGTTGCTGACCTACAGCTGTCAACTACAGGAACACTGATGAGGCGAACATTTGATGCTGATGTTGCTCTGGTGGAAAAGTTCACAAACATGTACCATTTTTAACAAGGTTTCACTTCTTGCTGTTGCTGTGGGTTGCACAAAATGTAATTGACGCTGCTGAGCATAACCACCGCCCTCCATTTAAGATAGCTGTAAAAAATGGTTACGCTCCTTCGTAGCAGCACCATCTAAAATAAAGGCATATGTGAATCTGCCCAGGAATTAGAACTACATGGGTGGAAGGTTCAGTGGGTATTGTTCTGGGTAAGGATGTGAGGGAAGGAACACACAGGAACAGACTCGGAAAGAGACAAGACAAAAAACAGAGAGATAAGAGGCAGTAAACCAGACACAGCCTGGACAAGCCTGGTGCATGACATTGAGAGAAGTCTACAGAGGTGGCATCTGGTTTTGGTGCTGGCTAGCAGGTTTGGGACTGTAAGCAAAGAAATGATCTCCTTTTGCTTTTGGTTCCTCCTATGATCAGGGAAACAGGACTTTCTACATTTTTTGAAAACAAACAAGATTGCCTCAAAGGTACCAGACTGCATCATCAATTTCTCCTCATAACTGGAACAGCCTGCAAGACCCTGAATTTTTGGCTAGCCACTCAGGCCAAAAAGTAGTAACACTATGATCCATCAGGACACAACATCACTCACTCAAACTTGGCCTGCCTGTGCACCATCTTCCATCAGAAGGGAAGGGCAGCCAGGCCAAACCTGAGCTGTTCTGAGATTGTGTGCATTGTTTGCAGGAGCAAGGAGCCAGGCCCTGCCCTGTGGGTAGGGCCCTACCAAATTCAAGGTCCATTTTTGTAAATTTCACGGTCATAGCATTTTTAAAATCTTGAATTTCACGGTTTCAGATATTTAAATCTTAAATGTCATGGTGTTGTAACAACCATGAATATGGATTTTAAAATGGCAAAATATAAACATGTAAAGCCCTTAAGACTCAGCATTTCTCAAACTGGTGGTCCTGACCCAAAAAAGGGATCACAAGGATATTGTAGGAGAAGCCTCCATGAGACACACTAACTGAACCTGGCCTGGAAACCTGCAAGTGCCTAACTGCTTGAAAAGACAGAACTGTAGAGGTCATGCCAGGCACTAGGGCTGAAGAACCTTGACTCTCAGTTGGACTGCTCCAGGGACCCAAACAGGAGCCGATATTGCTCATTTGAGCTGTAACTGTTCATGCCTCTGTATCTAGGGCACTGGTGTGGGTTCAATGCGTGTCTGGGCAAGCACAGGGATTCCTCAGCGGTTGGAGTGGAAAGGGGGGCACAGCTTCGCCGGGGCACAGCTTCACCCTGCCACAGCAGCAGCCTGCTGCTCTCCACCTCCTCCCCTCCCTGACCACTGGAGACACCCTGCATGCTCTCCCCGCTGCTGCCCTGCCCTGGCCTGGACACCTGGCTGGCCACACTCGCGGGTATTTAAATACTTGAAGCCTGTGGGAGCAAGAGGCCCTGGCCAGGGGGACGGAGCGGGAGGAGCTCCGGTTGGCACTGTGCCCCATGGGCCCCTCTAGAGGATAGAGCCAGCTGGGTCCTGCTGCCAAAACAGGCATGAGCTGCCCACTCCCCTCAGTGAGTCACTGTGCATTTACTTTTTCTTGTAACCAATTCTGACTTTTATGTCTCATTACTTCTAAACACTTAAAATCTATCTTTGTGTAGTTAATAAACTTGTTTTATTGTTTTACGTAGACCAGTGTTTGGGAAACTCCATTGGAGATAACAGGATTTGTGCATATTATTTTCTATTAATAAAATGACGGACTTTATATGAGCTTGTGTTGTCCAAGAGAGGGCTGGGCAGTTCAGATGCACATTTTGGGGGGAGGAATCTGGGACTGGGAATTTGCTGGAGTTGCTCTGCAGAGTGGCTGGCTATAGCACTCATACAGTATAACTGGGAGTCATTTACATGCTGGAGGCTGTCTGTGAGCAGACCAAGAGTGGCTGCTCTCACAGTGAACCCGTGTAAAAGCCACCCCAGGTTGAAGGGTTGAAGTGAAACAGCTGTTCAACAGTCCAGATGGTACCCTGGGTAATGTCACACCATTATGCAATGATACCATTGAATCTAGCCAAGATTTCAATTCTTGTGTAATGTCTTGGTTCCAGGATCCAAGAAGCATGCCATGCAGTTCTAATAGATGAAGTCATGAAGGTGAAGTTTGTTATGAATATATCTGTCATTTTAAGCAACCATTCTTGAAAGTACCAGGACTATGATGTTTTCACAGAAAATATTTGTTATCCTATTAATATGAAGTAAATTGATAAGCCTTAATCTTGCATTTTACAATGCATGAACAGAGCTCCACTGATGTTAACATGGCTCTGCATGGCTGCAGCAGTCCACCTACACACTGCAAATTGCAGGATCAGGGCTATTAGATTTTTAAACCAGAAGGGAACAGTATTATCATCCAGCATAACATATATCACAGAATATCACCCAGTAGAAACATTAGCAATAAAATAAACAGGACAAATAGTGCAAGCTAAAATAGTGCAAGCAGGGGATTTAGTAGAACCTCTTGATGAGTCAGAGCAATCCCTGTCTGGATGCACCCATGCACAAAAACTTTTATAATGAGGAAATAATTACTAAGAGTGAGAACTATTCATAAAGCTTATAACAAGCTCAGATCTCCAGTTTTGCTATAATTCACACTGAATGAATTATCTTTTTAGATTCATTTTAATACAGTATCATTGGAGATCAGTATATATTGATATTAATTATTTTGTAAGAAACATAATTATAATTTCACTGTCTACAAAGGCAGTTCACTGCAGTGAAGGTTAAAATGGTAATAAGCATATATAACAACATCAAACCACATAGCTTGTACACTAATGTGTCAGTAGTTTGAATCCCTTAATAATATGCTTGTCTGTTTACGTCAAAAAAGCTTTCATGGCTTTCATATAGGAGAAGTCCCATGAAATAGATGGACATGTAGAGAGAAAATATTGTGAGATATCTTCCATAATGGAGTAAGGCGTAGAGGAGGGGAAGATTTTTTAGGTTTATGTGTAAATGTAGTGTGAGCCCTGGCAAATAATAAATAGGCAAAAGCTACTTTGAATTCAGCCTGACCTAGACTTTTCTGATTAAAAGACCATGGCAAGTAGACAAGGCAAAGGCTGCACGCACGCACGCACGCACACACACACACACACACTTGTTTCCAGTGAAATGTTAGTCTGCCTCTAGTCCAGGCTGGGTGAAGCAGGGAAAAAGCCTGCCTCTGAATAAAGGATCAGATTACAAGAGAGCAGTACAATTACATCATGATATTAGCATGGAAGGGCAAATATTGCAAAGGACATGCAATATTTCTGGATAACATATGTCACTGCTGCCTTCTAATGGTTGAGAATGTCTAATGTACTCAAGAGTTTGTTACTATGCAATCCAATTGCAGGGGCTGGAGGCCCAGAAAGGAGACAACCTCTAGCACTACTGTACTACAGCTAACAGAGATTTTTCTTTGCTTAGATGGTTGAGGGCTGTGTTTTTAGAGCAGGATATCTCAAGTTACATCCCAGATGACAGACACAAGTGGTTTAGCTAATCACTGTGAGGCCTGTATCCCTGTAACCATTGTCTCAGTACCCTTGGAAGTCCCACAGGTGTCAGTTTGCTAACTAGCTGAGCTGCTGGTGCATAGTTCAAGACATCTTACATATTAATGGAACAGAAGTATGGAGAAACCATTAACTTCCACTAACCAGAGAAATATCAAGCCATACTGACTTGGGAGGAATTTGACCTCCTACATACATATATTATATACATAGTATATGTATGTAGGAGGTCGAGAGAGAGAGAGATTGATTGTAGGTAACATGTCTTTGTGAAAAAGAAAAGGAGGACTTGTGGCACCTTAGAGACTAACAAATTTATTTGATCAAAAGCTTATGCTCAAATAAATTTGTTAGTCTCTAAGGTGCTACAAGTCCTCCTTTTCTTTTTGCGGATACAGACTAACATGGCTGCTACTCTGAAACATGTCTTTGTAAATAAGGCTTGTGTGTTTTTTCTCTGGCGCAGAACACAGAGATCTTGGCTATACTAGAGAAAGCAAGGTTTGAAAAACATTTTTTAAATTTGTTTTCAAAAGTCATGCCCAAGCCTAAGTTCTAGCACAGGCCATAACAGAAGCTAAATCCTGCACAGAACTAATTGAGAGGATAAGCATATTTAAACTATTGTTTCAAAATACGGTTCCTTCTTGCATATAGAGGGTCATATGGTATGGCAAGAAACAGTGTGGTTTATAATAATAAATACATTCATCAAGCTATTTTGAGAGATGAGGATGCATCCAATAGAGAAATATTTTGCTTTACATAAATACTACGTACCTTGGTTGTAATATTCACAATTATAAGCTGAAAGAGAACAAAATAGATACATCATTAAACACCATCAACAAAATTCATATCTGTCAACAACGCTGAGACACCATAAGTCAAGGTCACAGCATGGTAATTCACTTTAATCAAAGAAAGTTTTGTGTTCCTTAATGTGTTTCAATTAGTGGCTCTATTTCCATAGGATTTCATTAATAGACACACATCTGTGTTCAATTAGAAGTGTCAGCACTGCTGTTTTAAAGCGCCAACTACCCATTGTTGAGTCGTCCATTGAAGAACTCTGAAACCTGTCTTTTTTCATAGTGAAGTTAGATGTAAAATATGTCAAGTCTGATGGCAAACTCACAATGCGAGTTTAAAAATAGCATACTCTAACATAGAGGCTACTTTAAGGACAAAGGTATACGTAAGAACAGCCATACTGGGTCAGACCAAAGTTCCATCTAGCCCAGTATCCTGTCTTCCGACAATGGCCAATACCAGATGCCCAGAGGGAATGAACAGAACAGGTAATCATCAAATGATTCATCCTCTGTCACCAGGGCCGGATTAACACAAGGGCTTTAGGGGCTGCAGCCCAGAGCCTCGGGCTAAGGTGAGCTCCGCAAAAATAAATCCGTAATTACATGCAATTCAGTAGTCACCAGCCCATCAATCACTATCGACTGGTCGATCCTGGCACCTCTGCCGGTCGATCGCGATCTTCAGGCCGCTAAAAATCCAGCGGCGCAGCAGGGCTCAGGCAGGCTGCCTGCATGCAGTGGCCCCACGCTGCTCCCGGAAGCAGCCAGCTGCTGGCACGTCTCTGCAGCCCCTGTGGGGGCTTGGGGGCATGGTAGAGAGGCAGAACCCAGCACCATCCCTGCAGTTCCCATTGGCCGAACTGTGGGGGCAGCGCTTGCGGGCAGTGTGCGGAGAGACGCTGTCCCCGCAGAGACATGCCAGCAACCGGCCACTTCTGGGAGCTGTGTGGGACCATGGCATGCAGGCAGCCCGCCTGAGCCCTGCTGCACCATCGGCTGGGAGCTGCCTGTGGTAAGCGCCTCCCAGCCGGACCCTACACCTTGCACCCCCTCCTGCACCCCAACCCCAGGTCAGAATCCCCTCCTGCACCCAAACTCCCTCCCAGGCCCCGCACCCGCTCCTGGACCCCAATTCCTTGCCCCAGGTCAGAATCCCCTCCTGCACCAAACTCCCTCCCAGAGTCCACACTCCTCACCCTCTCCTGCACCCCAACACTCTGCCCCAGGCTGGAGCCCCCTCCTGCAACCAAACTTCCTCCCAGAAAGAAACCAATATAACAGCTGTTCTAAGGTAAGAACTAGGCTATTTTGAATTAACTTAACTATAATTCTACATGTTTTAAGACTGAAATGTAACCACAAAATGGCTTTATGTTAATTAAAAGGCAAGTTTAGTATAGCGTTAATAGCCTCGATGCCATAATTGTGATCATTTTGTTTTAAATTAGGAAAAAGACTTGTATGGGGAGGCCCCACAAATCTATTAGTCCCGGGCCCACAGGAGAGTTAATCCATCACTGCCTGTCACCCATTCCCAGCTTCTGGCAAACAGAGGCTAGGAAAACCATCTCTGCCCATCCTGGCTAATAGCCATTGATGGATCTATACAAAAATATTGTGATCATAGCCAGTTTCATTATAGAGGGCTGTAAATCCAGTTCTAAAAGACTAACTTGTTAATGCATGGACTGCATAAAAAATTTAGAGCAGAAGCACATATATATTGTAGCTTCTCCTATCCCACTTCAGATCATTTGTATTGTCAATGAGAACTTTAATCTTTTCTTGTTCCTTATGTGTTAACAGAAAATCGATCATTAAAAAGTCAGATAATCCAGTGTTTCTTTATTGTGGTTTCTGGGGACATGATCAATCATGTACTTACGACAGACAGAGGGAGATCTCCAATGAATTGCTGCACCTTGCTGGCAGCATTTGTAAGCATAAGCTGCAATGCTTGTACACAAACACTCACAGTCCCCACCAAGATTACAATTACATGTGTCTGTATGGCAATTTTTGACAAATGAAGTCACATCAATCTGAAAAGTGAAGGGGAAAAAAAGCAATTGAATGTCTGGGTCCCACCTTGCCATCACTTTGCACCAAAACTCCCACCAGTTTCTAATGGAATTCTGTGTCTAGAAAGAAAGCAGAATTCAACCCTCAAAGTCTGTCATAGAAATCTGAACATTTTCTAATGCTTGGGTAAATTACTTTGTCTTTTAACATAGGTATAATTAGATTTGTCCACACAGACTAGCACTGACAGATCTTGCAGTAGTGTCCCCACATCCACTGTGCACAATCACAGACACACACACACAGTAACACCATTGTCTTCATAGGGAGGCCTGCCATTGCACCCGGTGTGATTCCCAACAGTAGCAGTACTGTACAGCTGCAGGCCCCCAATACGGTGTTGAAGTCTTGATGAAGAACACTGAACAACTTTCAAGTTGCCTTAAACAATGTTGCTTGTCTAGAAAACTAAAAGTGTATATCAAAGTTCATGTGGTACACCTGCCTACACTCTTGCTATTTAATGATTATGAACATTTGCAATGGCTATAACATTTAGCCAAAGTTTGTGATTTTCTATTTTTATAAGGCAAATACTGCCATCTAGTGTAATATCTGTAGTTTTACGTTAACAATATCAAGACCCTGGCTGTAATAACAACGTGAGAGGAAGAGCTTGCTGAGTGACTTTACAAGTTGATTTATTTTACTTTAAAAAAAAAATCAGTGTAGTTTGCTGGCAAGAAATAGAACGTCTGAGAAAATGTGACTGCATATTTGGAGCTGTTGTTATTTAAACAAAAGTAAAATATTTCTGTGTTTTCAAGATTTTCTCTCTCATTTGTCTTATATCTCCCCAGATTTGCATTAGCCCACACATCCCTTTGCTTCCCCATGCCATTCAGAACTCTAAAACTTAAAAAGAAAGAAACTATTGCATTATTTCTGCAATTTGAATTGTAAAATAACCCTTTCTGTCGGGCTGAGGCAACCTTAAACCATCATAAAAAATTCTTACTGCAATCTAAAAGATGGAAATATTAAACAGTGGGGAGATTAGTTTAGTAGTTTTAAATCAATCATTGGTGACACATTTTAGGGCTACAGAAATTGTATCACAATCAATAACTTAGAATGCCTGCTTTACCGAAACTGGTAGTCCTTTACACCAGGCCCTGAAAGTCAAGAGATTCAGTTTCTGATAGGGATACCATTCATTATGTCTGTGGCAAGCACCAATGCCTACACTGCAGCTGAGGGGCGTAACTGCAGCATGTGTACATAGGTGCTGGAACTAGGGGCACACCCCCTTGGCTTGAAGTGGTTTCCATCATTTACAGGATTTACAGTTTGGTTCAATGGATCTCAGCACCCCCACAAATTGTTCCAGCTCCTGCACGTGTAGACATACTCGAACTAGCTTTAATCTATCTAGTTCAGCTACCAATAGCAGTAAACCGCAGCAGCACAAACTAGCTGTAAAAAGGTCCTTTTGGTAACTGAAGGCACCTGAGAAGGCAGATACAATCAGAAATCCGGACAAACATGCAGATTACAAACTATTTGATAAAGGCTCAGCAAACACCCTTATTAATGGGATCAGAGACTTCCCTTGCCACACTTTCCTCAAGCTATCTGCATCATCTCCACCTTGTCTGGACAGAGCCTTAGACAACTTGCAGTAATCCAAGCCCCTATCAGCCAGGTACCAGCAAAGCCAAGACACCACACATTTGATAAAAAGATTAGTTGCCAGTCAGTTACGTTGTCATGGCTCTGACGTCCAAATCTTCTCACTCTCTCCCCCAGCATCCTCATATAAAGATTGAGCAGGACAAATGACTACCTGAGATAAAGCTATACATGTGTCTTCAACTTCTCCTATCATGTGCATTTAACGCTTGTGGTTTTCAAATTTTCAGAATCCGTTGATGCATGTGAATAGTCTTAAACTTAGTTAACAACATAGAAATTTGTAGGTATCACGTACAAATACACTAATACAGTAGAAACTTGATTTTCCAAACCGGTAACCCAAAACTTTCCGTTATCTGAAAGAGGGTCATGTCCATGACATCTAATAATATTGAAAATCCCACCAACTGTCCCATAGCTTTAGGATCCAGATGTTGGCTCCAATCTTGCAAGGAGCTCTGTACAAGCACAGGAGTCCACCCACACAGATATCCTTGCAGCACTAGGGCCTGAGTCAATGTCTTCCAGAGTATTCAGATTGAGTTGTAGTGTAACAAGGAATTCATTACTTACTCTTGAATATTTTGCTACCAGAGATTCAGAATCAATATCTTCATCTTTGAATAGTTAATAAAGTATTAACTTACCACATTTCGACAAGGGGCAAAAACATCACTGTACAAAATTGAGCATTCCCTTTTGGCATAGGGGAACTTGCTCTGATGCACTTCACATGGCTTTATGGTTTCATTTGGGCTTTTACACTTTAAAAAAAACACAAAATGAGTTTACACTATTTATATGAACTATGTTTTTGTTCTTGTTTTTTTATTGTTTGGTTTTTTTTTGTTTGTTTTACAAGAGACTTACTTTTGGGATATAGCAAAACTCCCATTGCCAGGGAGCAGAGAAAACAATGTTAAACAGCAAATATGTTTGCCCCCTCCTTTCCTGTGTTTTATAATTGAAAACATTTGCATAAAAAAGAACCTTTGCTTTTTGTTTTTAAGAACTCATATGTTCATGTTCCATACATGAAGACAATTTTTGTTATTTGTGACACAGTGTAATCGTTTCCAGGGCAACCAATTGTAATATCACAAACAGAACATCATGTGGCAAATCCATCCCTGGTGTTTTGCCATTGACTTTAAATGGCATCACACTAGGGATGATTTAGCCCTATAAATTCAAATGAAGAAGCAGCAGCAGTAGGAACAGATTAACTCATAAAAAACAAAGAGCCAGAGATCATCATGATAACTCAAAAATGACTGAGATACTCAACTCCCTTTCTGAATCTCCTCCTTCAAAATGAAAAACAAACGGGCAGGAAAGTTTAACAAAAGGACACGCAACTTGCTGAAGGCAAGTTCATCCAAAGTGTGTACACATTGTGGGAAAGAAAAATCTGGGAAGCAGCAAGGGTGACAGACACCTAGTGCTGATCACAGACAGGAAATTAGACATGACTTTGCAACAGTATGCAGCTCCAAAAATAGCCAGAGCAAGCTGGGCTCTGTAAGCAAAGGCAGTACATCATGGAGCAGAACATTATGATCTCTTTTTCTGATCATCTGATGCAGCTGCACAGAGAATACCATGTTCAGTTATGGCTACCACATTACCAGAAAGATATTGACAAAGTGAAAGGATAATGAGGGGGACTAGAGTGATTTCCTTGTGAGGAAAGATTAAAGAGAGTAAAGCATGTACAGGCTGGCTAAGCAGAGACATGATATCAGTCTACAAATGTTGGGGGCATTAATACAAAGGAGGGAAAGAAATTATTTCAGTGACACACAGGTTTATAACAAAGTAGTAATTGAAGAAAATTAAGAAAGGGAAAATTTAGGAAAATTTCCCTTTGGGGCGATATATTAGGCTGTGAAATAACGATGGAAGTTCCATCACTTGAGAATTTTAAAACTAGTCTGGACAAAATACTAGAAAATTACTATCAGGAACAATTCTGCTTTAGCTGGGAGATGACCTTTTAATAAGGTTTTCCTAACTTTACCAGGCAATGCTGGTTATGTACTAAATTTCAGACAACCAAATAGACTTGGTTTGGTTTTTCACTTAAACTCAACATCATCTACTTATTGAGATACAGGGGTATCTTTATACCACATGTAAAGTTTATAGACAAAGATTCTTCCATAAGTATCCAAATGTCCCTCCCATGCATTCATTTGACTGGCAATTTGGAAAATGTCAGCACTCTAAGTGAGTGTATACAGTAATTAACTTTTCATACTGTTTATTTCTAAGTTGGTGAACAGATATGTTACTTACCTGTCCTATTGCCCAGCTCTCTCCAAAAACCTGAGCATTTCTCACTTCCATGTTGTTTGATGTAGTCAGATCATTTGAAGTGTATTTATCAAAATTTCCACACAAACCTGCTAATTTACCCTAAAACATAAATTGAAATTTTTAAACATCTTTTGATTGGTTTGTAGTTACAGTTTGATTACTGACAGTGGTCAAACATTTTTGGTTTTACTTCTTAAATAGTTTTAAGGGAGAAGAAACTAAATTAATGTTGCCTTAATATCAAGTTTACAGGGTGATTATAACCCTGACCCACACTTTGATGATACTTGAAGTGCCAATATATTTAGACCTCCAAACTAAAGGTTTTAAAAGCAGAAAATTATATTTTCATTTTTTATTCTATTTTCTGCTTCCCAGAACGTATCTTTACTTTCTGACTGAATGAAGGGACTGGGGTCTCTTCAAAACTCCCTCTAAAAGCTGACATTTGTACGATCCAAGTCAAAAACCAAAAGTTCTGGTACATTACCTCATACCATTGGAGCCTGACTAAATAATGATCATTAAGACCTTCTGCCTATATCCAAGTTAGAATAGCAAGGGCATTCATATTTACAGTTATGTGCAAGCCAGTCACCTGTAGCACTCTTAATATTGGGGCATGCGCTAGTAATGAATATATAAAGAAGAGGACTTATTTTTTCTGTTCAGTAATACAATCAAGATGATGGACGTTCAGACTCCAGAGTGCTTTGGGTTCATTCTAATAAACTGTTGTTTCTTTAGGTCCTACTATTGCAGGCCCTTTCTTGCTTGAGCGGAAATCTCTGAGAAAGGTGTGTGTGAGGGGGAGAAGCGTGTGATGTATTGGTGTCCTTGTATGGGCACTATAACTCCTCTCGCTGAGGGAGCCCCCTTCAGAACCCCTTTCTGAGTGTGTGCATTCACGGTTGAAACTGAGGGTATGTCTACACTGCAGTCAGGGATGTGACTGCAGCATGTGTAGACAAAGCTGAGCTAGCTTTGATCTAGCCAGCTTGAACAACAAGAGCAGAATAGAACAGCACTGGCAGCAACGGGCTAGCTGCTTAAGTATACACCCAGGAAACTGGGTGGGCTGGTACAGCCGTCCTGCTGCAAATTCACTGCTATTGTTACTGGCGATAGCTAGATCAACGCTATATCTAGTTGGTCTACATGTGCAGAAGTCACACCTCTGACCGCAATTTAAACATACCCTGAGAGAACAGCTTGGTAGGCGCTCAGAGAGTGTCTCCTATTTCTTTTCTATATCCTTTTCCTTGGCTGGGTTGTTTGCCCGTGTTTATTTTAATCCCAAAATGTGAGTATGTAATATACTGAGCTGACTCTTCTAAAACTGTATCATCTCAGTCTCTTCTTGCCTTAATTTGGGGCACACTAACTCCCGAATGTCACAGGAGACCAGTGGAATGTATTGCCAGGGATGTCAATTAAAAACAAAGACAATACTGATTATTCCACAGAAGTCAGCAGTTGCATTTGGAGCACTGAAACCATCTGTGATAGTATGCTTGACAATGTGCTTCGTGCTACTACCTGAAACATCTTTGAATTACAAAAATAACCTGACTGAAAACAGCTTTACCAATGTAATGCTCCTATGATTAGAAGACAAGCAAAGATATTGATATTATCACGACAAAAGGTTCCCTCCCCCTCCCCCCCCCACTCTCCTGCTGGTAATAGCTCACCTTAAGTGATCACTCTCGTTACAGTGTGTATGGTAAAACCCATTGTTTCATGTTCTCTGTGTATATAAAATCTCCCCACTGTATTTTCCACTGAATGCATCCGATGAAGTGAGCTGTAGCTCACAAAAGCTTATGCTCAAATAAATTTGTTAGTCTCTAAGGTGCCACAAGTACTCCTTTTCTTTTTGCGAATACAGACTAACATGGCTGCTACTCTGAAACCTGTCAATATCTAGTGTAACCCTCACACTGTACGAGCACTTGTTATTCATTTCAACCCAGATTCTGACACACTTGCTTATGCCAAATAGTAATTTATTCCACAAGAACTCCTAATGAAATCACAATTTGGCCTGTATTTATTTTTCTCAATTCGAGATCATTTCATTATATTATTGCTTATGAGAATTAAAGAATGACGGTGCTAGTTTGATCCAGGAATAGTGTAAGCAGCCAGCATTCAATTTTTTATTTGTTGCTGTAAATGTTGCTGTTACTTGACCTACAACACACCAGCTGAGATTCTTAGCAGAATGTTTTGGGCTGAATTCTGCTAAATTGTGTCAAGGTTTTAGATTATTGATAAATATACACCAAGAGTGAGACCACCAAAGTCATAGAACTTGTGACCACATAATGGCCTCAGCCATGAGGTTCATATCTGCGGGGGGTGAGGGAGGATATCCAAATTCAAGGAGTTTATATCCAATATTCTGCTTTGGATCCATCTTTGCTCTGTGATCTAAAACAAGTTTCAAAAGAGCCCAAAGATAAAATGTTAATTCAAGGCCCTGAATTCCAAGGTCTTCCCCATATTTCCACCCCACACTGTATTTCTTTCAGTATGAATGAACCTCTTTGTAATATAAAATACACTGTATACAATATCAAGTTTACAATTTGGTTCACCTTCCATCGAGGTCCAACTTTGACATGTATCGTTGTCTTCTTGTCCCACAGGACTGTAATTTCCTGTTCTGGAAAGTGTACCACTGTATAATATCCAGCCTTCCAAAGCTGATATGTTGGGTTTTTTTCCTGTCCCCTTGCGGTCCTCTGTCAGAAATGGATATTTGTGAAAGATCTACAACAGCAATTCTATAACGCATACAACCAAGACATACAGCCTAATAACTAGCCCAAAGAGTATTTTAAACTATAGCTTAACCCTAACATGTTATTGAGCAACTAGAGAGCATTGCCTCAGCTGTTTTGTTTTAAGAATTTTTATTTTATTTGTAGTTATTTTGCCTCAGATGCTGCCTTCCGTCACAAAAGCACATGGACAGAAACAAACTAATTCAAAAACTCCTTGGCTCCATTGGAGGAGCAGCAGCGAAGCAGTCTTCCCAGTGGGACCAATATGGGTGTGGAAGGAGAAAGGGAAAGGGGGCTGGAAAAAGCAGTGAACAAATAGAATTTTCATGGGGACCCAAGCTACATCAAGCTTGGAAGTTTTTGATACTTTAGATTGAATGAGACTCAGTTTAATAAATTAAATTTGCATGTTTCAGATATGTACGTGAAAGGGTCATCCAAACAAGGAAAGAGAATAACTAACCTGTTTGTCAGAAGGTTCACTAAAATAAATCTCAGTGTCTCCAACAGAGATCAAAACGCTCTTTGAGCAAACAATGTCATTGTCAAAGCACTTCTTGTTTTGGGCGATTACAGATACATTTGAGTTGTCTGTACTCTGCAACATGAAGAAAAAATCATTTTATTTACAAATACAATTACATTTCACTTCAGCAGATAAATTCAAGCTTAAACATCTTAAACTGAAAAGCCATGTAAAGAGGTATCAATCAAAGAAAGGGATTTTAAATCCAGTACCGTACCTTCTTTTGATTCAAAGCTTAGAGTTAAACACAAAGAACTATTAAATGCATCTTCCAGTCATTTTATATTATTGAGGATTTTATTAACAATTTGCGGATTAGCCTAGACTAAAATTAGATTTTTAATTAAATAAGAGTTTGGTTTATATTTTAAAAATTGACTGTACACAGAAAAAAATCTATTTTAGCACAATATGGTAATCAAAGTCTAGCTATGTTATAAACAGCAATGAAAATGAATTTTTAAAAAGTATGCAGTCTGAGAACATGTTGCTATTGCATTTTCAAAAACAAGAAGTCTACCAACCATTTGTCATGGATTGGTAGATAATCTCACTATTGCCCACCACAAACGCTCAAAATTATGACTCACATCCCAAAAAATCATTAGACTGGCTGAAAAATCGTAAGATTTTTAAATTATCGTGTGTGTTTTTGTCCATCTTTTGATTTTAGAACTCCCTTTGCCCACACCCAGAGTATGCGGCAGAAAAGAAACTGGGTCTAGAGGTGATGAGAGAGGGTTATTCAGCCTCTATGATGATTCAGTCCCCCACTACTGAAACTGCTAACAAGTGTGCTGATTAGAGCCACTGTTTTTGTTTGTCTGTTGTCCATATGACTTGAGGCCCATAAGTAAGGCTCAGATTTTCTCATGGTTATTTTTAGTAAAAGTCACGGACAGGTCATGGGTAATAAACAAAAATTCACGAAAGCCATGACCTGTGACTTTTGCTGCTGCAACTCCATGGTTTCTCCTGCCACCATGGTGGCTGGGAGCTGCGGGGGTCCCCCCCACACACACACACGAGGCTGTCACCCGTTGCTGGAACCCTGAGGAGGCTGTTGCCTGTCGCAGGAACCCTGCAGAGGGACCCTGAGGATGCTGTCGCCTGTCGCTGGAACCCTGCAGGGGGACCCTGAGGAGGCTGTCGCCCATGGCTTGAACCCTGCAGGGCCCGCTGGCTGCCAGCTCCAGTCCCATGGACCCAGGGGCTGAAGCAGAAAGTGTCATGGAGGTCTCTGGAAGTCACAGATTCCGTGACTTTCATGACCTCCATGACATAAACTGAGCCTTACCCATCAGTTATGTAGAGGCCACCAAACAGCCTTCTAACAGTGAAGGCTTGAGAGACCTGATTCTGATCTTGCTTACATCAGTGTAATTCAGGAGAAACTCCTGTAAAGTCAAACTGGTGTGAGATCACTTCTAGGCATATGCTCATTACAAGCCCGTGTTAGATATGAAACAGTAACCTGGAGATGACAAGCTCTATATCCCACCCCTGACTGAGTCACCCAATCATACATCCTCCATTTGGACACTGTCTATTACAACTTCTTACTTCTTGAGGCCTCTTTTGTACATACAACTACCCTCATTTTTGCTCCCTTGAACATTCTCAGAAAATATGACTAACTTAATATGTTGTGATGCAGCAAAATCTCAGAAGACTCATCTGCTTTCATTGAAATATTTTACTGTGTTAGCTACTTGAGTTCAGACTAGATAAGAGACATGGGACGCAAGTAAAACATTACTAATGTGTACTAAGGATGGGGAAATTACTGAATTATGTAAATTAGTAAGTAAGCAAACAAAGTATGGATTCTTTACCCTTTCAAGACATTAAGGAGTTTTGCATCTGAAAGCCCTATCCCACAAACCCACATCCCTGCTGAGATCTCACACATTCAGATCTGTCACGTAACAGACACCTACAATTCCTCCTCCCAGGCACTAGGGGAGGTGGCAGAGGGGATTCTGGTGCTTTTTTCAGGTAGCCTTTCTGCCTCTGCTTTGTTTTTGATCCCCCTTGCTGGTGTGCCGGCATGGAGCCCTTGGGAAGCAGAGACAGCATCTGAAAGGGAGGGAAATGGGACAGAATAGGGAGCTGATGGGACAGTTGGGGCCAGGAACAGGAAGGGGACAGAACTGAGGAGGCTAATGGGGAGAGGCTAGGGCAGAGTGAGGGTAACTGACCCAGGGCCCCCACACCCCTAACAATCCTCCAGTCCCTACCACTGGCCCCAACAACTCCCTCCCCAAGCTGCTCTTTCCATCTCATCCACTGACAACCACCCCCTCAGGCTGCTCTGGTTTTTCTCACCCCAATAATTCTCCAGGCACTCTCCTCCCAACAGCCATGCACACCGTCCCCCTTCCACACTCTCTTTCACAGCAAGCTGTCCCAACAACCCAACTCCCTCTAATACCCTGGTGTCCTCTGGCTCCCCCCAGGTCCCTCTGGTTTCTGAGACATGCAGGGGATAGATTCTGTTTTCCCCACACACGCTTGCTCACCCTGCTCAGGAAATCTTAAGGGTGAATCAGTAGTTGCTTTTTCTCACCAGCGAGACATGTTGCCTGCTGGACTGCAGAGAACTTGGCAGCTATGGGAAGCAGTCTTGTAATCAATAAAATAACAAGTGGCACAACTCAAAGTATCATTCTGATCTGAAAAGTGCCTGTGTGGTGGGGGGGATACAGGTTTTTGCTGCTCACTGGAAGACACTACACAGCCCCACATAACCCCCAGTCCCGTGGTGCCCTTAGGAAGAGACCCCACTGAGCCAGCTCACCGCTTGTGTGGTTTTGGGGTTAACTTCTAGCAAGAGTCTGCTCAGGGAAGCACTGCTAGCTTGTTGGTACCTAGGGGCAATGGGCTCTAATTAGGTTCAGGATCTTAAAGACTATATCATCAATACAGAATTAACTCAAATTAGCAAAACTCGAGGTAACCCCTCTCAAGTTAACCTGGCTTGAGTGAGAGGAACCACACTGCAAGTTAACACTCAGGTGATGTTTTCACTGAAAACAGTGTGTGTGTGTGTGCGCGCGAGAGAGAGAACAGGCAGGTGCACAAACCTCCCAGTATGGGTAGACAAATCTGTGCTAGCTGGATTCCCACTAGTGCACTAAAAATAGCTGTGTGGGTGTTGTGGCTTTGGTGGAGACTCAAGCTAGCTACCAGAGCTCAGACCCAGAGGGTCAGGCTGCCACCCGAGCTGCAACATCCACCCTGTTATTTTTAGCATGCTAGCTCAAGCCCAGCTAGCACCAGTCTATCTGGGCTAGGAGGTACGTTCCTTGCTGCAGTGTTCAGTGTAGACATACCCTGAGAGGCCAGCCACATCGAGTCAAAGGCACCACCACACTAAAGGGTTTTTGCATACGAACAGGACTTGAGTTAGCAGGGACACAAGTTATAAAACGAGTTAACCCTGCAATGACAACAAGCCCAGTGAGGAACTGGATTACTCCCATGAGTAATTACTCCCAGCAGATTTGCTGACCAAAAGCCAGGACAAGGAGCCTTAATGACTCATAAATACTTTCCTGTTTGTTGGTTTATATATTAGAGATCATTTATGGAAAGCTGCATGGCAGAAATGCAGCCAGAAGTGGCCAGTTTGTATTGTTTTGGTTAAAACAAAACTGAAATAAACCAGAAACCTCAGAAAGAACATTCTGTGTTTAAACCTAAGCCTCTTATGCACCTCTCCAGCCACTCAAACACTGACCCCCACTATAAAAATGCCCCTTGTGGGGCTCCATGTTTATTGCGTCACAAAACTTTCAGTATCAGATTTGCTCAGTTAACAAATAAAGACTTTTTTCCTCTAATTGCCAGCCCTGCCACTCCTCCACAGATCTGGGTTCTTTCCTTCTCACACAGCACCTTGAGTTACACCTGTGTAGTCCCATGATCTGCAAAGTCAGCAACCAATGGCACATGTGCCACCCTATTACTTTCAGGGGGTAAAGCACAGGCGCAACTGCAATTTAGTAAATAATTCTATGGATGATGCAAAAAAAAGAAAGGGGTCCAACTTAGACTGTAACCTCTTCAGCACACGAACCGTCTTTCTGTTCAGCGTTTAGCACAATGGGGTCCTAGTCTACGACTGGGGCTCTTAGGTGCTACAGTAATACAAATAATCAACAATTATTAATAATCAGACTCACTCTCAGTAACCTGCTATAAAAAACTACCTTTGTCACTGATGTTGGTAGATACGTCTGAGTATACACAGAGAGCAGATCTAGTGAATAACAAGGTGTCATTTTTACATAGTCACTTTCCAAAGCAGAGCTACTCTTTACCTTATTAGGTAAAATGTCCACAAAGAGGGATGTGCTACAATCTGTCATATGAAACCAGATAGATAGAAACTAGAAATAAAATGCTTTTCCCACTTCAAGAGAAACTAGGATCTTCCCACGTAAATTACCATATCCAGCCTGTTCCAACTTAATATCAGTTTCTTTGTGATAACATGGAGTTGCTAAGCAACATGGAAGGCAGAGTGTCACGGACCTGGGCACTCAGTCAAAAACTCATTGTCAGTCCTAACTTCTCAGAATGTTCTTTTGCTAGACTTCTCAGCTGTACTGTATTCCATGCCTTTGAGATAGGAAAAATAAACTGCTACCACTTCCCAAATTTGTACTAATGCTTGGGAATGTTACATATTATTTCTGTCACAAATCTTCAGCTGCTATCAGTGCCAGCTAATGAGAACACGACGCTCATCTCAGAAAATCCAGCCCAATAAATGATGACTTGAAGTGAAGGTTGGTTTTGTTTTGTTTTGTTTGGGGGGGGGGGTATGAGGAAATCATTGAAATCCATCTGCTTTAGAGCTACATGCTCAGATAACCAGGATTAGTGGGACACTCAGTAATTAACTGATTTAAAGGCATACCGTCTCTCCATCTTTTCCAGGTCCTAATATCTAGGCTTACACTCTGTATGATGCACCAGCATGCCCTCTGGTAGTACCACTGCACTCCCTACAGAATCTGGGGACAGACTGGAGATGGCACATGGTAAATCAAGTCCCATTTTACTTATTTTTGTCTGAGTTTACTACTTTTTTAATAATGATACTTGAAAGACAAAATATGGAGATTTGAAAATGTTGAAAACTGCACTTTTCTGCAAAAAAGTAGAACTTGTTTTACTCTTATTGGCTATCTCCAGGGGGATGCCACAAGCATAGTATGGACAAACTTAGCCGTTTCCCCTTTTTATACTTCATGAAACCCCAGGCTTACTATTTGTTATTTATTGTGATGCGGTGCTCTAAAACCCCTCTGCAAGGCACCTAATGTTTAACTCCTGAAGCACTGTTGCTAATCTATTATTCACAAAGACCTCAATTCTGCAAGATGCAGAGCATTCTGTCCCCAGTCCAGCAAAGCACTTAAGCATAAGCATTAAGGCCTATATACCTTTGTGTTTTCTATAAATACACACACACATTGTTTACTTTTAACTTCTTGCCTACCTGAAGCACAATGCTAATGGCCCCCAAAAGGCTTTGCAGGAGTTGTGTGCATTGTTATTGGGAGTCACCAGATGGCACTGATACACACAGTCTCACAAGTTCTGAGAAATGGTTAAGAGCTCAGAACTGGAGATGGGATGCATATTTATATGGAAGAAAAGGGGGTTCTCATCATGGAGGAGAGCACCAGAAAAGGAAAATGGAGAACAGAGCAGTGATATTGCTCACATTTCTACAAAAATTAACTCACTTCAGTAAAAAAACATTTTAAAAATAAATAACATTTGGAACTACTAACGTGCAAGCTAAATATCAACCAAACAATATGACACTTTTGTTACATTTCTCGCTTCCCACACACGCCTTTTCCTCGCCATTTCCTATGTCTATATTAAGTCTAATTTTGTTTGTAAACTCCAGAAAGCACTGATTTAATCTGATAAATCTCTTTGGCACTGGCAGAATAATGAATGATAACATTATTGAGTAGAAGGGCAGGAGCAGGGAGCAACTGCGGTGGGTGGGAAGGCTGTGGCAATACTATATGGAGAGGGTTATTATTCCAGTTTCTCACTCACCCTCTGACCATTTTCAGATGTCTGATAATGCACTCAGGATACCCTCCCCAGAAGTGACTTCCAAAATATACCATTTTACGACCTTCATCTGATTTCCTATTCTGGGAGCTTTTTCTTGTAGTGCAGAGTTTTTATTTTAGCACAAGTATGTGTAAAGTCCTAACAACTGGTTAGCGAATCTGACTCTATTGACAGTTCAGAGTGGTACTATGACAAGGGAATCTTTCCAGTTAATACGTTCCAAAGTTTATTTCTAAAAGAATGCTCTATTTTAATTAAATCAAAATTTCAAAACCAAAATGATGCAATCAGGTAAAAAGAAATATAGCAGGGATTTTTTTTCTTCTTTTTTTCATATTTTAAGAAAAAGTATGCATAAAATCATTTAAACAGATTCTCCTTTGTTTCGTTACTTAATTTTGCCCTGCTTGTGTAACAGATTTGGCATTTGCTTAGGTTACATTACAACAATCCTTTTCTAATTAAAAATGTGATATTCCCTAGATTAAGGTTTTGGGAATGTGTGGATATCTGTTACCAAGTGATATGATCCCCAGCAGTATAAATTATTTTGAGATACAGAAGGTATCTAAACAGCACAGTTACGGATGTACTGATTTATTGCATGTTTAAATATTTAAATTTTCATTTATATGGAAGCATGCAGTATTATAAAGTATATGTGATATATTATTTTTGTTAATGGACCATAAATGTAGTTTTAGTATTAATAGCTACTTTTTAGAGGTAACTAATTTTCTTGCCACTGTGAAGATTTTGCTTTGTTCCTTAGTAAAGCAAAATGTAAGGTAAAAATGTAGAAATGAAATTATGACAGCAAGTTACTTTTCCGAAGTAACATATAAGGTATTTCTGAGTACCACAAAACATTGTCAATGACTACAAGTCCTAGACTTCATTACAACTTTTATAACAAGAAAAGTTAAAATTGGATCATTCAGACTGCTATACTGTAACGTCTAGTTTCTATGGATTCAGAAAGGTAGGATCTGAGGAGTTTTTCTGACTCAGCCCATAACAAATTTAATTCAGAATTAAACATTTTCCTATATTGCTCCTACATCACTCATTCTTAGAGTCTCACCCACACGGTCAACCCTAAAGCAGCATCTCCAGGTGGCCCATAAAATGTGGCCCACACTAACATCATCAACCTGACTCACATGCTTAGAGTTCACATATGGTAAAGGGCTCTCAGCAGTGAAATGACAACACACACAGTGATCACTCTAAGACAGATGTGTCCAAGGTTATTTTTATTTATGGCTGGGAGTGCTATATTAATGGTCTATGGAACCTGACACACCAGAAGCGAGCAGTATTATCAGAACTCCAACTAGCCATTTTTATGGTGGTCTTGCTCTTCAGACAGGCAACAAATTAAAATGTAGATTAGGGATTGCCAAAGGACACCTGCATGCCCAATTACAACACCAAAAGCAAAAACCAATGGTGAAAAAGTTAACTTTCTTCAAGCTGTGTGGTCACTGCTGAATAGCAAGGACCCATCATTTGGTGCCAACCTGTCAATCACACCACACCTCCTCAATAACGCCAGTCTCATGGCAAGAAATGTTGCTCCAGCCATTGCTGGAAACCCTCCATGCTAATCTGCACAAATTGAAAGCAATCTTTCCTTTGTTGGAGAACAAAAGTGATTCATTCACAGCATAATGTAATAGTCTGGAAAGCCAGATGGTGGAGACAGAAAGGCACGTAGAGGTAATTGAGTCTGAAATCATTGATCTGGAGAAAATGGAACAAGAGCTTAAGCCCATTGCCAGCTGTAATTGAATCTTCTGCTCACCAAGAGGATGGAACAAGTGGAAAAACAGGTACAAGCCAAAGTTATCTGGGTATTGAGCTTCCCAGGTGAAGACTGAAAAGGAGAGGGACATCTCTATAGGCTTGGTTAATAAGAACCTAGCAGGACTTCCAAAAATTGATATAAAAGAGGAGCTTGACCCCCACTGACTTCATTGGGCTTTGAAGCAGGCTCTGAGTATTAACATAGAGCTTTCATTCAAGGACAGGCTGATCTTCAGGCTACACAGACCCTTCAAAATTCTTCCTTGGCTGATATTCATCAGCAGGGCACATGACCTCTCCTACATCACTGAATGTGGAACTCTGTTTCTCCAAAGAGGACAGCCTTGAAGGGCTGCAAAATGCCAACACACTGGCATTGTGCAGCCACTATTGAAGATGAGATTGAATTTCAGGAGTGAAAGCAGCTATAGAGGCAGTTATGAACTAATTAGATTAGGCCCTACATATATACCACACAAGTGGCCATTTTAACATAAATACAAAAGTACCAGGAAACAACCAGGAACGAAACAACTGAGGAACACGTAGTCTAGACAACCTCAATTATTTTACAGTAGAAAAATAGCACTGGGTTTACTTTCCTATGCTTTTAGGGAAAGATCTTCTATTTAGCTATAACACTCGGCTGGCATGAATTCATCAAGATTCAGATCTGCAAAAAATGAGCAATTTACTTGATTTACGATAAAGTGAAGAAGATTAATCGATCTGCACAGAATAGAGATTTTCTGCTTTGAAAGGATTTCTTAATTAAGGAAGATTTTAAATTGTTAGGGCTTAAAATAGACACGTTCTTTAAGAAGTCATACACAAGTGCAGTAACCTTTACGTGCACGAAATTCATAATGTTATATACTACATGAAACAAAATATCTTGAAAGATGTTACTAATTAATGAGAAATAATGACCTCCTTGATTTTAAAATAAAAAATTGCTCCATTCAATTCTTTCACATGTTTTTCTTACCCAACAGAGAATATGTTTTTGAAACTTTTATAGAAAGCCTTTTCATAGGCTGGTGTCATCTTAAACAAAAAGTGCTGATAATAATTACACTGAGTCTGTGGTTTAAAATGTCCTAAGTAGCTGAAAGATTACATGTGTTTCCTTTTCCCCCCTCACAACACAAGCAGGTGCATCTTATTAAACTTTAACAGCAGGATATATTGATTATGTATATAGTTTAAACACAGTGCATCAGATTCAGAAAGGCTAAATGCCAAGTCAAACAGCATCAGCCATTTAAGTGGACTGACACAACTCACTATCCTATCAACTGAGAAAACAGCTACAGTAGATTCAGGATAAAACTCAAGAACTCAGCCTTGTGTCAGTAAAGAACACAGCAATAAGTATTTGATAGCAACAGTTCCCAGTATTGTATTCTAATGCCAGTTTATAAACTAGCAGGAGCAAAGTGACCTATTTCTCAGCAGAAAAAAAAAAGAGTTGTATAAGAGAAGGGACAAAATGATTACATAGTTTTTAAATATCAGACTATCCTTCTTTCCCTTTTACAGAGCACATGTTGCTCTTGGAATGACAAACACAGCGCCAGATTTTCTAAGTCAGTCAGTCTTGCCATTGGGTGCCCATAATGTGTACTCATGCTAAATGCATGTGCAGATCAGCTGTGCAAGTGTACAGCTAACCTATTTGAAATTCTGGTTCAGAATAGGCTGTTTAACCAGTCAAATTAATGTGTACATTTTAAAGAGGTGATTTTTTTTCCTTGCAGAAAATGGGAAATGACTTTTTGGAAGGCTACCGTAATACAATAAAAAAGTACAGTAGAATCTCAAAGTTATGAACCCCAGAGTTATGAACTGACCAGAAGTACTCAATCAGGTAGCAGCAGAGAGAATAAAACAAAATGCAGTACAGTACGGTTAAACGAAAACTACTAAAAAAAATAAAGAGAAAATTTAAAAAAAAAAAAGATTTGACAAGGTAAGGAAACCCTGTGCTTTTTTTCATTTAAATTCAAATGGTTAAAGCAACATTTTTCTTTAGCATAATAAAGTTTCAAAGTTGTATTAAGTCAACGTTCAGTTGCAAACTTTTGAAAGAACAACCATACTGTTTCGTTAAGTGTTACAAACATTTCTGAGTTACAAACAATCTCCATTCCCAAGGTGTTCATAACTCTGAGGTTCTACTGTAAATAGTTTCCATTCACTTCTTCCCCAAGAGCAACAAGTTAGAATTATCATTTGAAATTATTATATCAAATATGCTGTTGAATAAGCATAATGTTACTTTTTAGGGAACTACTTTGTAGTGGAGGTAATGTGGACAACTGGACAAAGCACAGACCTACCAGTCTGTAATATGGTAATTATATGTGTGCAAATGAATGAACGTGCAGAATTAGAGGCTGGGTATTAGGAGAATATGAAGTAAATAGGGTAAAGATTAAATAATAATAATTTTGCTTCTGGCCTTGCTTTTAGTTTAAATAGGCTAAATAAGCAAGTAAGAGTATGTACGTGAAAGCACAAGGCTGCACCCTCTCTTCTTCCCCCCCACCCCCAAGCCGGTAGCCTTGAAGATAAGTGGCTAATAGAACAAGGGGTTGCTATGGTAACCAAGCAGCTGGCAGGGAGGGGAGAGGAGGGTGTAAGGAGGAGACGCAAAGTCTGCAAAAGAGGAACCATGGCCAAAAGTAACACTGCTTTTTAGCCCTTCCATCAGGTACAAAAGAGGTGGTCTTATAGATCCCAGACTTAAGACTCCCCAGAATGGAACATGACCACATATTGGAAGGGGTGGTACCAGGGGAGGGGCACTACAAGTATAATTAAGTTTGCCAAGAAGAGGGGAAAAAGAAGAGGGAGCTCCATCGGCGTGCAGAGCTAGGGGTTAGGAGAAGACGACGGTTCTATTGGCATATAGAAATATAGTTGGGGGAGGGGAAGTGGAAAACTTTATCGGCGTATAGAGATAGCCAAATGGGTATCAAGGGCTTTGGAATATGCTTGCTTGTTTAGCCCCAATATACCCATTGAATTGCCTGCAGACTGGATTCTGGACTGTTATTTTCTGGCGAACTGTGTCTGGGAACTGAGAGGGAGGAGAGAACCGGACCCCAGCCAACACTGGGTCCTGGCTGGATAAGCATGTGGACCACATGTTCACGCTCCCACAGGTAATATGCCAATCACACCGATATACATTACAAGCGATGTTTATTAAATATGATGGACAAAGTGTATACTTTAATATTCAGTTGGAGTATCTATACCACATATACTTCAGAGTTCCAGCTAAATCAACTGGATTTAATGAATAGGAAATAAAACAGTTTAACCTAATCCCCGGGACAAATATTTAAAGCAGAAACCACCCATCCTTTCAGTAGGAGACACACGGAAACTATCTGATAAATCACCATCATCATCATAATTATGGAACAAATCAGTTCTTCACTGCCTCTAAATATTTTATAGACAGAATTGAACAAATAGCAATGTTATCGATTCTAGCAATCATCATATAGCACCTGGCTTGTAGTAAACAATCCTTCTGCAGGGGTGGTGAAATCCTTCAGCACTTCAGTGCAACCCAAGGACCATGAACAAATTAGCTATTGTGAACCAGGCATATCTTAATTAAAAAAAACAAACAGAGTTTGAAAGGCTTCTAGGTAGGCCTACCATTGCACCTGTCTCCAACACAACAAGGATAGTACTGATATCACAAATCTACATAGGCAGCGTTTTCATCACTTGTGTCATCTCGTTCACTGGATGAAAGGACTACAGGCAATGTGCCATATGCCTTGATTATGTGACTGCCAACTTCATTCTTGAACTTTAGAACTCCATATGCTCCCACTGGTTCATTTCCAAATTTTTTTTATATATGAAGAAGAATGGCAGGTGAAACTGGACTGGACAATGTGAGGGATTAGCAAGATAGTCACAGCCCCCTGAAGGTAGAGAGGCTAGTAAAGATTAGGCTATATACCTATCTGGCTGGATGATTTACAGATTAAGAGATGGCTATTAATTTTCCAACTCACGCATGCCAAGATGGTATTACAAATAAGTTAACTACTATTTCTAGTTAGAAAATGCCCTGATGCATATCAGGAGTTTAGTTGAGAGTGATTTTGTTTTGGCTTTTGGGAAAAGAGGGTTGTAAATCATTATTTTGAATCGTACTTTGCAAACAGACATAAAAATTTCAGGCCATAGATCCCCAAAATGTAAGTTCACAGTGTTCTTACTTTGATAATTTTGTTTTATTTCACACAGTTATGGGTATTTTGTAAAGTTTCTATGAAATGTTATTTTGAATAATAATGACTGAGAAGCTGGGCTTTTTATCAGAGAGTTAGAAGAACTAGGTCACATACTGGCATAGTAAGAATATTCTTTTATAGGACATTACTGGAATTCCAAAAACAGATTCTCACTTCTAACCACCACCATCAGCACCAACCAAGAAGAAGAAATAATTAGTGTTCTTTTAATAACAGGAGGATACATTTAGAAATGTCAGTAATGGTATTTTTACACAAAATAGGCAAGTAACATAAATATTTGCTATTAGGAACATTAGTATATAGTTGCCAGCCAATCATAATAAAGGAATTTGTGGCTTTTTTGTTAAATCAGCACACTTGAGTTTAATTAGACACATGCATTCAGGGTCTAATCCAGATCCCATTGGAGTCAATGGAAAGACTTCAACTGATTTGGGCATTGTGGATCAGGCCCCTAGAAACTATGCCAACCAAGTGTATTTTATAAATGAACATGTGATATAAAACAAACAAACAAATGAAAAAGCTGTATCTAGCTGCACAGTAGTTTCCATGCTAGCTGCTCTTACAAGAAAACAGTCTCTGGGTATGATTACACTGCAATTAGACACCCATGGCTGGCCCGTGCCAGCTGACTCAGGCTTGGGCTCTGGGAGCTCAGGCTAAGAGGCTGTTTAATTGCAGAGTAGACATTCAAGGTCAGGCTGCAGCCCACGCTCTGGGACTCTCCCATCTCCCAGGGTCCTAAAGACAGGGGTCCACCCCAAACCTGAATATCTACACCACAATGAAACAGCCCTTCAGCCCAAGCCCGAGTCAGCTAGCATGGGCCAGCTGCAGGTGTCTAATTGCAATGCAGACATACCCTGTGAGAGCAATACAGCTGTCATTTTGAAATTACATTGTCACTTTTTATTGTTTTCTGAGTCACAGAGGATATAGTGCAAAGCAATTACCTATATAGTTAGTTTAGAACAGTGGTTCTCTCAATCCGGGGCCCAGCTGTGTGCTAAAAAAAATTCAAAATTTGCCACTCTGATCTGAAAAGGGGCAGGGCTGGCTAAGGGGAAGACAGTGTCTTGCAGCCTGCTGGAGTGTTCCTGCCAGCAGGGAAGCTGGTGAGTGCTGCAGAGGGGCAGGGTGCGGGAGAGTGGGGTCTCTGGGCAGGTGTGTGGGGAGGGAGAGCACTCTGGGTAGTGAGGGGGGATGGGGCACTGGGAACTGGAGGTTTGTGGGGGTACTACAGCACCCCCAGGTTTTAGGCTGACAGGCCCCATACAGCAAGGTATGGGGTCTGGCTGCCCAGACCCGCGCTGTGAGGGTGTGGCGTCCGGCTGCCCGGCCCCGTGCCCAGGACTCCGCTCCTGGCCCCACTCTGTGGAGGGGTCTCTGAGCGGGGGGCGCTGGGCATAGGGGACTGTGGGGCGCTTTTATGGGGGTGCTGTGGTTCTCAACCTGCAGCCCACAATGATAAATAGGTTGAGAACCACTGGTTTAGAACAAGCTAGCTAGATGCAGTTCTAGCTAGATGCAAATAATGGTTAGCCAATCTTAACCTGTTCCTATGCCCTGCTATTTGTTTTAAGGCTGACAACTTACTCAGCAAGGTTGAGTACAGAAAATAAAGACCACCTTTGCTACAAAGAGCTTAAATCTGAAAGATATAGATGGAGGAGCACAATGGGAACTCCAGTTGTGGGGATGGCTTGATGAGGGTGGTCTCTACACATCTCCTTGATTTGTTTTCCCTTATCATGGCAGGGCAGAGACAGGTCCTGTCTTTTATTTGTCCTTAGAGCACCTATGTACACTTTGGCCACTATATAAAAAAAAATCACCATCATCATATTCAAAATAATGTTAGCACAAAAAGCCATTTATAGGATAGTTCTTTATAGATTTCCCCCCAAAGTTCCCTTACATCTCTGTTGCATGCTATTTATTAAAGGCTCTTTCTAAATAACAACTATTGGTATTGAAAAAATGTAGAGGCTCTCTTTGCAAGTCCAGTTCTCTATTTTTTATTCTTTTTTTTTTTAAAACACAGGAGTGCGCCTATGGTATATAAAAGCAATGTGTGAACAAATTCTCCTACCTTCACTAAATAAGCTTGGCAGTCACTGACGTAATCATATTCCAACCCATCAAAAGTATAATAATGTCGATCCCCGTAAACCGTACACACAGCAGGACAAGGATAACTGGTGCATGTGAATATCCCTCGTCGACAAACACTGTGAGGAAAAGGCAATATAGTCCATAATGTCTCATAGAAAGGCTATTTTCCTTTCAAACCCTTATTTTTCAAAGATGTTTTCTTAGTCTCGTTATTTTGACTTGTGGAAAAAAAAACAAGGAAGGGGGAAACTTGCATGGCCATGTTAGCCCAGAGTTGTGCTGCATGCTGCCCCAGAACTGTAGGCTTGCCAGTGTTGCAGAAGTGGCAAAAGGGTGGCCTTAAACCCACATATTTGATAAAGATGTGCAGAAAATGAACATGAACGCCCTACCGATTCCATGGCATGTAAGAGCATTCCTACCTCCTCCTCAGGGTGCACCGGCAACATGGATAACTCCAGCACCGTGATACCACTCTACAATGCCTAAGCCAGATTCTTAGAACACTACGAACTTTCTGTTCATGATTCATTTTGATACATTTTTGAGACAGGACCTACATTTGTTCAATACACAGAACTCTCCTATTACTATCAATGGATTTCCTTGTGTCAAACGAGCCCCAAAGTTGCTTACATTTGGAGGGCCAAATTTTGCTGTCAGTTACATGAAGTGACTTAAATGGAGTTGCCTGTTGTAAATGACAGCAAAAAAATCCAGAGCCTCTGCTTATGCATGTGTAATTAATTTTCTGCGCTCATACAATTTGCTAGTAATATTTTCACACAGTCACTAATTTGTGATGGGACTGGAACACATGACTTATGAGGAGAGGCTGAGGGAACGGGGATTGTTTAGTCTGCGGAAGAGAAGAATGAGGGGGGATTTGATAGCTGCTTTCAACTACCTGAAAGGGGGTTCCAAAGAGGATGGATCTAGACTGTTCTTAGTGGTAGCAGATGACAGAACGGGGAGCAATGGTCTCAAGTTGCAGTGCGGGAGGTTTAGGTTGGATATTAGGAAAAACTTTTTCACTAGGAGGGTGGTGAAACACTGGAATGCGTTACCTAGGGAGGTGGTGGAATCTCCTTCCTTAGAAGTTTTTAAGGTCAGGCTTCTCAAAGCCCTGGCTGGGATGGTTTAGTTGGGGATTGGTCCTGCTTTGAGCAGGGGGTTGGACTAGAAGACCTCCTGAGGTCCCTTCCAACCCTGATATTCTATGATTCTATGTGTATGCAAGCTGACTACAAAGCAAGGGCAAACAGGTTGTGTTCCTCAGTTATATTTTTTTCCACATGTGAGTTGGGGCATACAAAGTTATGTGTGTGCCAATGCAGGCCAGGTGGGAGATCTGTGAAAGGAATCCACGTGCTATATTTCCAATTTTAAAAATATTTTAAAGCTGTTTAGCTGTTCTATTTCCTTTAATTTTTTGTGAACCATTTTTTTTTCTTTCATGGTCTTGACTAGTAGACAGATTCTGGTATCCTCACTCATACTATGTAGTACCTTGCCCTCCACATAGCCCCAAGCCTTATTGGAGGATAGCATATAAGCTCATCCTAACTGTATACTGAGCTACCAAACGACCAGCTTCCTCACCCATGATTTTAGATTCAACATTTCTCCTGTATTCTTCTTCACAGTTTCTCTTTCTTGATATTTCCCTTCCTGTACCACCTTGTTTTTCAGTGTAGTTACAAAATTTCTGTATTAAGTATAAAGTTCACTTTATTATCAGGAAATGATATTTTGGAAATATGTAAAACATAATAGTCACTTACCAGGTATAGCAAGGTGTAGCTATCACTTCTCCGGACAGATACTCCCAATCTTTCCAGGTACATGGACAACTATCAGGAACATAACATTTCCCTTTATGCTCTGCCATCCTTCAAAATAGAAAACAAATCATTGTTTAAAGTGAAAATCCAAGTACGTGAGCTTAAACTAACCACCGAAAGCACAGTTTTTCAGCTCTGGTCAATAGAACATTGCCGGTCACTGGAGAACTTTCTGGTGGTCCAGAGAGCTGGCTGGTCACATTGTGCTGCCTTCTTACCTCCAGCTGCTCAGCTACATAAAAGAACAGCTAAAATATACTACATGCTTTCCTGATATTATGCTCTAGGAAAGCAATTGCTGTAGCTGCTGTTGTGGCTGAGTGGGGAAGTGGTTCATGCAAATGAAAATAGATGCCATCTACACTACAAATCAGTTTGAGGATCCTTCACTTAAAAATTTAAACAAAGTTCACAGTAATGTTTTCCCAGTATTATCACCAGCATTAAGGATGAGTTTGGTTGTTTTTTTTTTAAAATGAATTAATAAGATGTGATGGGTATTCGGGTACCCAGGACTGAGAGTCACCCTGTTCCCCTCTGCTTCCAAGAAGAGGGAGTCTTGTTTGTACTTAGCTCCCTAACACCAGCAGCCTGTTAGCCACTCAAGCATTCTTCTCTGGGCTATGCCAGTCTTTACTTTGCCTTGCAGGTTAACAACAGGTGCATCCCAGACCCTAAGTCCCTTTGAAGCAATCCCCTGCGATAGCCAACCCGACACTGGCTACTCAAAGAAATACCAGGTTTGCTGAGCCTAAGGGAACATTATACACACAGCTTGTAAGATTCAGCTCAGAACCATCCCTTTGCTTAACACCACAGCACTGAGATATATTTATAGTGAAAACAAGAATAAGATCATCATCAAAGATTAGAGATTAAGCAGACAGTAGTAAGGATATTGGAAACAAATCATAGAATCATAGAAATATAGGACTAGAAGGGACGTAAGCAGGTCATCTAGTACAGTGCTCTGCACTGAGGCAGGACTAAATATTATCTAGACCATCCCTGACAGGTGTTTTTCTAACCTGTTCTTAAAAATCTCCAATGATGGAAATTCCACAACCTCCCTTGGTAATTTGTTCCAGTGCATAACTACCCTTACAGTTAGGAAGTGTTTCCTACTGTCTAAACTAAATCTCACTTGCTGCAATTTAAGCCCATTACTTCTTGCCCTGACCTTGCCCAGTGGTTAAGGAGAACAACTTATCACCCTCCTCTTTTTTACAACCTTTTATGTACCTGAAGACTGTTATCAAGTCCCCACTCTGCCTTCTCTTCTCCAGACTAAACAAACTCAATTTCCTCAATCTTCCCTTATAGGTCATGTTTTCTAGACCTTAAATCAGTTTTGTTGCTCTCCTCTAGACTTTCTCCAGTATGTCCACATCTTTCCCAAAGTGTGGTGACCAGAACTGGAAACAATACTCCAACTGAGGCCTTATCAATGCCAAGTAGAGTGGAAGAATTGCATCCTGCTTACAACACTCCTGCTAATACATCCCAGAAGGATATGCACTTTCTTGGCAACAGTATTATATTATTGACTCATATTTAGTGTGTGATCCACTATAACCTCCAGATCCTTTTCTGCAGTACTCCTTCCTAGGCAATTTCCATTTTGTATTTGTGCAGTTGATTATTCCTTCCTATGTGTAATACATGTCCTTATTTGAATTTCATCCTATTTATTTCAGATCATGTCTCCAGTTTATCCAGATCATTTTGAATTTTAATCCTATCCTCCAAAGTACTTGCAAACCCTCCCAGCTTGGTATCGTCCACAAACTTTAAATGTACTCTTTGCCATTATCCAAATCATTTATGAAGCTATTGAATAGAACCAGACCCAGGGCAGAGCCCTACAGGACCCCACTCTATATAACCTTCCAGCTTGATTGTTAACTATTGATAAGTACTCTCTGAGTATTTTTTCCAGCCAGAGGGTAAGACTGGCCTGCCTAGGGCTCTAGGGGAGATAGAAATAAATGGAGACCTTTTGTTGTGTTAAAATCCTTTTCTCTTATGTTATGCTTTGTTCCTATGGCTAAATAAATATATTTATTATATTAGCTTCCCAGTAAGACTAGCTAGGGTACACACAGCTGATGCACAGGGTCCTGCACTCTAGGAACTGATCTAAGATTGGGAGAGCAGCAGGATTCTGTGAAGAAAAGGTAAGGCATGAGGCCTAGCACCTGTGGGGGGGGGTGCACTCACAGAGACAACAGAAAGGGTCAGTGATACAGCTATTCAGGTAACCATGACAATCACTATTTTACATCCCAGGAAAAAGACAGCATGATAGAGTCAAATGTTTGCAAGCAAAACAGAAGAAAGCAATTTACGAATTGAACTATCTGAAGAAAAAAAGAAGATAGTATGCAGGGGGTCCCTGTGGAGGAAAAGTATTCCTGTCCCTCTGGCTCTACTAAACACTCTGACTTACACTTACCCTGGGGGGCAGATACAACCACTTGCACATGGAGGTGATGGCACACAGGTGAAGTTCATGGCAAGGTTTGCACAGGAGATCTCACAGTTCACACCAGCTGCTGGTAAGCCAGGCACTGAATATCTGCAGTCATAGTAGATTTTTCCTTCAGGGCACGTGTGAACTTCAAATGTAAAATGCAAATTGAATGAGATCAGCTGCTCCTTTGCACTGAAAGTTTCTAATTCTTTTAGTTCACAATTTATTTTTAAAAATATTGTAATTAATAAAATATACTATTTAAACTAAATGCATTTTGTATGTGTTCAACTGCAGTTAAACTGAAAATTTGCCTTTTTGTTTATATTCTATGTAATTATTTCATTAAGAATATCTATTAACTAAGGTCCAAAATTGAAAACTTCAGTGCCTAAAGTTAGGCATCTAAATCAAGGCACCAAGGACCTGCTCCACAGCCTATTATAGTCAATTACCAGTCACTTCAGTGTGCTTTGGATCAGCCCTTAATGAAGTGGCTTGATTTTCAGAGGTGTTGAACACTCACAAATTCCAGCAGAAATCCAACTGAAATTTCACCTGCTCTGCACCTCTGAAAATCAGGTTTCTTCCTTTAGCTGTTTTAATATGGAATTTGGGGGGTTAATTTTAGGCACCCATGTTTGAAAATTGTGGCCTATGTCTTACAAGAGGTGCTTTTAAAAATTCTGCTTAAGTGACTTAGGAATACAAGTTGTATTGAAAGTCAGTTAGATCAAGATAAGTAACTCTAGACTGAAAAAATAATTGTCATAAATAGTGGTGATATTTAGCATCTGATGAGATGTATATGAATATAAAAAAGCAAATGAATGAATACTCGACAGCAAACATTTTTCCTGTGAAACTGTAAAATAAGACAAGAATATAAATCACCTGCAGTTGTAGCAGTTTCAGTGCATTTCATGGTTCCATTCAAACACTGGCTGGTGTAAAGAAAACAAACCATCTTTATTCCAGGAAAAAATAAATCACACAACTGCTGTGTACGTGAGAAAACAACTTAGCAATTATATAGCACTCAAAAACACTACCTAATTTAAACAATCTAAATCAAGAGGGGAATGATCATTAAACTTTAGAAATCTAAATCTGCCCACAATTCTGTGTGTAACTTATTTATATTGATTCAGGAACTGGGTGTCTCAGGGTATTGGTAATGTGATACAGGCCTACTGTGCACGTGCATAGGCCCCCATTTTAGAGAAATAACAGGAGACAACTGGGGTCGGGGGGGACTAATCAGCACAACAGTGCAACACCACTCGCTTAAATTTGGCCTAGCCACCCCCCTGTCATGACGGAGCCAAACCTCAGCAGCATTGCGGCCTAGTGCGCTGGGTCACACCCCATTCACTGAAGTTTGGCGTGGCCACCTCTCTGTCATAATAGGTGGGCGGCCACACCCAACTGATCAGCCTAAACCCTGGGTCTCTCAACACCACTTATTGAAGTTTGGCAGCCACACCAAACCTGAGCAGAATGGAGCCAAGTGAGTGTGAAGCAAGTGGAGCTGGACAGCCAGGATCAGGAGGAGCCACCTGAGCTCAGAATGGGAGTGGAGGGCTGAGCTGGGGGGGACACAGGGAAGAAAGGGCAACTTTGAGTGGCTAAGAAAATCCCAGAAGAGATGGGTGAGGTTGAGTTGTTGGCTGGCTGTGGGGTGACTGAGGAGTGTTGAGGGGGGGAGGCTGTAGGGTGAGATGGGTTGTGGCAAGTAGGGGGCAATGGGGCACGGTGAAGTTGGGGCGAGTGGCGAATATTGAGTGGTGGTGGGATGAATTGTTTCTTTGGGTTTATGAGTTCTTTGTTAAGAATATATTAAATCCAATTTCTTTCAAGGTTTCCTTTTCCAACATTGAAATAAACACGGATCTTGAAGCAGTTAGGCCCTGATTCTGAATTAAGAACCACACAGGCATAGGGGTCTGTTCATACAATTCTACTAGCAGGATCAGGGCCTGAGTGAGTCAAAGATTAAACACTTAATACCAAAACCTACCAGGAGCCTGACTGTGTGGGCAGGATTTCCCCAGGCTGGAAGGTTCTGCCTTTGTAATAACAACGACAGCTAGATCTGTGAAAACAAAGCTTATGCATATGGGTATGAAAACTATATGAAATAGGATATAAGGATATTTACTCTTCAGATCCCAACTAAGTTGGATAAACACGCAGTTTAATTCTCTAACTGATCTGCTTATTTATATTTACAGTGCAAGCTTAACCTAAGGCAAGACTTAGGGGGTGAAATATTGGCCCTATTGACGTCAACGGGTATTTTGCCATTGACTTCAATTGGGCCAGGATTTCACTCATATCCTGTAATGATCTTCAAATTACTTATTTGCTGTTTCTGTGTGTTGCAGCCTCACAGAAAGCAGCTTTTCTTCCTGGTTACAGGATGAGTATGGCAGGATGCAGCCTGACTTAGGAACATAGGAATTGCCATACTGAATCAGACTCAAGTTTCATCTGGTGTAGTATCCTGTCAGACAGTGGCCAGAACCAGACACTTCAGAAGACAGTATAAGAACCACTCAGAAAGCAGCTGTGGGGTAATCAGCTTCCCACATTGATTTCTAATAGTTAGAGATTGGCTAAAACCAAAAGGTTTGCTGTCCTTTCCAAAACTGTTATTGTCATTAATTGTAACAACTCTGGATATTCTTGATAACCATATAAACTTCCAGTCCCTTTTTTGAATCTTATTAAGTTCTTGGCCTCAATGACTTCCTGTGGCAATGAGTTCCACAGTTAATTACATTCTGTGTATGAAGGTATTTCTTTTTATTGATTGTGAACTTCCCACCTTATTTAATTGAATGTCTCCTTGGGCTTCTGTTATGTGTAATGGAGAACAGAAGTTAAAGATCCACCTTCTCTATTATTTGATACACCTCTATCACATCGCCTCTCATTTGTCTCCTTTCTACTGTAAACAATCCCAGTCTTTTCAATCTCTCTTCATATGAGAATTTTTCCATGACCTTGAACATTCTCGTCGCTCTTCTCTGAACCACTTACAGATCTGCAAAATCTTTTTTTAAGATTGGGTGACCAGTACTGCAAACAGTATTCCAGGAGAGGCTACACCATTGATTTATATAAGGGTATTATGATAGTTTTATATTATTTGCTATCTCTTTCCTTATGTATTCTAACATTTTGTAGCTTTTTTTGACTGCTGCTGTGCATTGAACAGAGGTCTTCAATGAGCTGTATACAGTGACACTGAGGTCTCTTTCTTGAGCCGATATAGTTAATTTAGAACCTTGTAAGGTGTACGTGTAGTTTAAATGTTTCCCTCCAATGTGCATTACTTTAAATTTTCTGACACTGAATCAGTAAATCACTTGTCTTGTTGGCCATCCGTCACCAATTACACTATCAGCAGCCAATAACTGGTTCAGTAATAGTGGTGGAGAAAGGGGAACACAAAATGAGATGCAAGAAAGAGTTCTATTTTTAAGTCTTGCTGCAAAGCGACAAACACGGTATATTCAAAACAATGTAATATGACTTACACTGGCACACAAAAGTTGATTGATTCTTCAAAGTATTTTCCATCAGGGCAATTGCATCCTTCAGCACAGTCGTCATTACAGACATGCGGGGCAGAAAGGGAAGAACAGGAGTGTCCGCAAAAAGAAGAGCACCGATGATACAGCATACCACTTCGGCACACTAGAGCTAGGGGGGAAACAGCATCATCTTATGAGGTTGCAATAAATACACTGAGATACATTTATGACAGTGTGAGATAACACAGTAAGATGTACTGTCCCAAATTGCCACAGAGATGTGCTGGGGTTTAGTCACGTGATTCTCAGCTAAACCTCAGCCCAACTCTGATTTCAAGTGTGTTAGAAATGTCTTGGCTTCACTCATTTTGAGGCTTTAAATGATTAAACTCAGGACGCCTTTTTGTTAAGAAAAACCCTTGAAAAAGTCTGTGTGTTTCAAAGTATATTCAATATATTTCAGTTTCTAGGGGAGAGGAAGAATGATGCAGTGGTTAGGGTATTAGCCAATGATTTGAAAGATCTGGATTCAAGTCCCTGCTCTACCTTCCATATCACGCTGTGACCACTTTCCCCTTCTTCCAAAAAGTGACACCCTAGGCACTGCAGCTGCATCTGCTGTGCATTATGTTTGTGTTTCAACATCCCAAAGCAGGATTCTAGCTTCTGATGCAAAGCAAAGATTTGTTCTATTTCAAAGAATTTCTCATTATTCCCCATTTCTAAAACTATTCTTCTTTTGCAAATGTTACTCACCGCAGTATGAAACATGAGATCTGAAATCAATAGCAATTCCATGCTTGCCACAGATATAGGCATAGTGTGCAAGTGCATTACACAAACAGCTGCTTCCACATTTACAGGCATCAAAACGGCACAGCTGGTAGTATAATCCTGGACTGACGTATGGGTGACATGGAGCAAAAAGTTCTTGATTGATGATATCACAGTGGGATGCATAGCCAACTAAGGGAAGGCAACGTTTTCTTTTTTGGCAGTACCCATGATAATATAACAATCAAAAATAAATAGCAAAGAGTATCAACAACACACCAATTCATACAACTGTGCAATAAAAGCTTCTACATAAAGTAGTTCCATAAAATACTGTTATTTGTAAATGACGTAAATATTTCAGCAATGAACTTTGCTTCAATAAAAATACGTAACTAAATAAAAATCTATATTGAGCTGAAGGAAACATGTAAATGGAAACATAACACATTTCAAAAGCGTAAAGAAAGTCATTGAAAGTTTTGGGGGGTTGCAATGGCCAAACTTTTCTTGGCATGCAGGCTGGGCAGTTATTACAAATTGGAGCTTCGGGACACAAACGTTCCAAGACTACTGCTCTCTCCACATGCCACAAAGTGCTTCCTGGAGTTACTGACTTTTTGCTGGCCTTCCCATTGAAATTCTTATGTGGCACAAAATGCTCCATTATTTCTGCTTTGATGCTGAGCCTGTCTCATGCTTTCATTCATTTTATCTCATGGCATTAACAGAAACAGAGAGAAGCAGGTGACTGGATGCTTGGCTGTTACATGGTGGAATAGCTGCCACAGAGAAGACCACAGATGACCATTCCAACTGCATGGCTGAGACCTATGCCAGCCCACCACATGTAGCTTATTGCTGCACTTGGACCTCTTCTACAGTACTTTGATCCTTGGATTCCTAAAGATGACCATACTTGTCCTTTGAACTCAAATATGAAGGCTAAGAGCAAAGCAAACTCAGATCTTTGTTGTCTCTTGCCACCAACCACACCTCTCCCTGAGCCCTCCCACCTCTTAAACCCTCCTGTAGTCTGTCCTGGAGCTGCCAGGAAGGCTCAGCTCTCTGATAACAAGCTTCCTGTTTTCCAGCTATCACCTCCCCAGCCAGCCACATCAACACCACTGTCCTTCTGTGTGCTATACTAGATGGCATCCATCGCCAGCCACCACCGCTGCTCTGCATCATCCACCCATACCGCTTTCCTGTATGAAACAGGGGGTGGAACTTGACAGCAGAGGGAGGCAGGGCAATCTTTCAGGCAGGCCAGAGGAAGGGAGAGGGTATCTTGGGGGGAATTGGGGAGATGACTCTAAACAAAAGTCCTAAAGTGGCCCCCTTGCATTGGCCACAGATAACCACAGCACTCTAGAAAACTGCCCAGCCCTGAAGATATAAAACGCCTTAGGATTCACTAGCTTCCTAAAAGTTAAAGATTATTCTGGGATGAGTCCTGTAGTCTTTACTCAGGGCTCAATTCCACTGGTTTCAGCGGAGGTAAGGCCTGATTAAGGACTTGAAGATTATACCCAAAAACATTAAAAATACTAAATCCAAATTATACCTGGGGATAAGGCACAATCCCTGTGAGCTACACATGCATATCAGAGAGGAGACCTAACAGCCTTCAAATCTGCAAAACATGCTTATATTTCTTAAAAGGAAACATAAGCACATCCAAAATTAAGTAATCACCTTTGCATATGCCAATAGTTATTTCAGTTTGTATATTAAGGACATTAAACACACCAAAGGAAAGGGTTTGCAAAAAAAAAAAAAATCAGCGTGTGTCTAAAGCTGAAGTTACACTAATACCCACAGATAATCCGTAAGTAACAATGACGTTCAGGCAGCATAGAGAGAACAAAATCGTGCTCTAGTAATGTGGTTAAGATAAATCTAAATCAAAATTCCAAAAGTGAGACCATACCGTTTTGTTGATTAACGTTGCAAGGATCAACCACAGGAACGTTGACAGGCGCAAAACAAGCTGAGGAAACCTTCCATGCATTGGCATGAAGCTGAGGGGTTCCTTCAATCATCCCTGCTGGAGAACTGAAGGGAGAAGGAAAGATAAAGCAAAAGATCAGCACTGCCTGGTAGAAGGGCTTCTCACATAGACTAGTTATTAATATTGTCTTTGCATTTGTTCAGATCTCTCTTGCACATCCATTGATTCCACACCACAGTGGAATTACCCTGTCACTGCACTTTGTTTCAGAATCTTTGTAAAGGAATGAAATGAACAGAACTCTCATGAAAACATTTTCCTTTACAACTGGCAAATACTACCTTTGAAAGTATAATGGCTATTCAGTGTGCCTGGTATAGGTACATAAACATTTTGGAAAGTTAAGTATACTTCATCAAGGCCTGTCCAGTGTTCTTTGCATTATTACAAACATTTATAACATCTTTACCAACTCTGTCTTATAAATTCTTTATAACATTAAAACCAAGAAAACAAGTTGGGGGGACGGATAGCTCAGTGGTTTGAGCATTGGCCTGCTAAACCCAGGGTTGTGAGTTCAATCCTTGAAGGGGCCATTTAGGGATCTGGGGCAAAAATTGGGGATTGGTTCTGCTTCAAGCAGGGGGTTGGACTAGATGACTTCCTGAGATCCCTTCCAACCCTAACCTTCTATGATAGAAATATGAGAGATGAATCCTCTTTTGGGTTTCCTGCCTCCATTTGTCAGGCTTGCTCCAGCAAATAATAACAACCACTAACTCTTATTTAGCACTTTTCATCAGTAGATCCCTAAGTACATTACAAAAGGAGGGCAGTAGCATTATCCCCACTTTACAAATGGTGAAACTGAGTCACAGAGGTGTGAAGTGACTTGCCCAAGATCACTTCACAGGCCAGTGGAAGACCTGGGAATAGAACCAAAGTCTCCTAAGACCTGCTCTACCACTGGGCCACTTGCATGGATTTTGAACCAGAAAAATCCAACACAGTGCAAAAAGAATGACAATTTGAGAATATGGAATATAAATTTAGGGAGGAATTTTCAAAAGCATTCAGTGTTGGCCTGATTCCCTTTGAAGTCAGCTTTATTACTGACATCAAGGGAGACAAGTTTTGACAAAGTGGAGAGCTGTTAAAAATAATCTACCTTTAAAGTACACTTTTGTGGATTTCAATGGGAATTTGTTTATGTTTATGCCTGTCTTTAAAAAGAAAAATGTTGCATAACTGACCAATTTTATTATTAAATGCAAATCAAATCACTTTGTAAAAAAATGATCTAAAAAGGAAGGACAAAGTTCAGGTCTAAGTATAAAATGTGTAATATTCTTTTTCACAACATATTCAAAGGCATTAACTTTTTAAAATAAAAGTTTCTCTCATCAGCTCCTAAGCTGCTGGAGCAATCATGTGGCCCATAAACTCTTGCCTGTGATAGCCAAGGTAACCCCAGGGCCCAAGCCCCAACCTAAGTAACAGAGACTAACTGTTGTTGTGGACATGCATATAAACGTAAGCTGCTTCCTCTGAGAAAATGAATCAAAATGAGTCCTGCTGTCTCTACTGGCTCAGCAAATCAAAGCACCTCAAACATGTAAGCAAATTCACCATTCAAACAAGCAGTCTCCGCATTTTTTAGCCTTCATAAAGGTATAATAAAAGTCAGGTTCAGCTTCAGCTAATATTTTACTGATGCAGAAATGTCTAACCTCACTTCAACCCCAAGCAACTGCATTCATTTGAATGAGCCATGAGTGAGAGCAGAATTTGGCCACTGCTACAACTCACGTGTTTAGTGAAGCATCAAAAAGGCTGACAAATAGCCAGTTCTCAATGATGTTTTAATTTTGTATTCAATATGTCAAACAAAACTACTTTCTATAAAGAATTGTGATAGAGTTTGAAGGATTTTCAGGAAGGTATAGAACAGGGATCGGCAACCTTTGGCAAGTGGCCTGCTAGGGTAAGTCCCCTGGCGGGGCGGGCCAGTTTGTTTACCTGCCGCGTCAGCAGGTTCTGCTGATCGCAGCTCCCACAGGCCGCAGTTCGCCGGTCCAGGCCAATGGGGGCTGCGGGAAGCGGCAGCCAGCATATCCCTCGGCCTGTGCCGCTTCCCGCAGCGCCCATTGGCCTGGAACAGCAAACCACGACCAATGGGAGCCGCGATCAGCCGAACCTGCGGATGCGGCAGGTAAACAAACCAGCCCGGCCCGCCAGGGAGCTTACCCTGGTGGGCCCCGGGCCAAAGGTTGCTGATCCCAGGTATAGAAGTAGGACTAAAGGAAAGAGGAAAGGATATCCTTCGTGATTAAGGATTCTTCTTGTTTAAAGTTGTGCCAATCCTAATAACATTTAAGGAAAAAAATCAAGCAATAAAGTGTTTGGAAATCAAGGGAGGATGGTAGCAGCATTGGATACTGCATTTTTCCTGGCTCTGATGCCCTGTGCTGATGGTTTAGATGCAAAGGAGCTACCAGGAAATACCAGGAATAACATGATTCAATACACAGATGACATGTTAATCTTTCTTAAAAAGGAGGACGGCATACAGTGATTTACAGAGTAGTTTCTTGCCATGCCATGGTCAAGAAATAAGTCAGTATGGTCACAGAAAGGCTGTTTTCCTTTGTTAAAAAATATCCTATTCAATCCATAAATCAAATGAGAACAAAATGTTTTACAAAAAAAAAGTGAATCTGCAAAAAAGTGAATCTTATTTATTGGTAAGAGTATGCCAACTTCATCCCACCAACAGAGGCATGAAGTGACACAAGATCCCATCACCTGGACTTCTCACTACCTTCCTGGTGCTGCAACCCCAATACAACCAAGAAATAAAGAAATTGTTAATCCTTTTGTGCTGGTGTTTCCCAGTAAATCCGTCACCAGCAGTGGACTTCATGCAAGGAAATCTGACCTCCGGCGCCAAGGAGTTAAACAACGATACAAAACCTGACTTCTGTTAAATATTTGTTTTACTCAGTTTGGGAATGAATCATCTCTCTGTCCTCTGAAACCCCTGTAGTAATTCCTGTAGAGTGCTGTCACTAAATCTAGCAGAGAGGATAAAGATGCTGCTAAACTCAACCAAGCTGCTCAATGGATTTTTTCTGTTTGACTAATGATAAGTATGTTAACTAATATGCTCTCTGGCAAATATAACAGCGCGATCATGATCTTGGCAGACACAGATCTGACCTCTGCCAATTCAAATCACAGACAAGATGTCACAGACTAAAACAATCCCTTGATCAATTCAGAGCCTACATTTTAAATACAAAGTAGAGAAACACAATATAGCTATATTCTATATATTAAATGTATTCTGTATATTAGATAAATCTCTAGTTGTTCATTTTTCTATGATTGCACTGTCATAAATAATCATTTACATTTATATATTGTCTTGCATCCAAGCATCGCAAAACACTTTGCGGACATTAGTGAGTTAAGCACTTTCACTGTGAAGTAGATAAGTTATAATCACTATTTTACACATAATACAGTCCAGAGGTGAAATACTCATCCCACTGAAGTCAAAGGGAGTTTTTCCATTGACTTCAATTGGGCAGAATTTCACATTAGGGATCCTGACTTCCAGGCCCCTTCTCTAATCACCAGATAACATTGTGTCTCTGTAAAACTGATGCATTTCACGGGGGGGGGGGGGGGGGGGATCACAAACACCTTGATTCTTAAGAACTTGACAGAGAAATAACCACCTCATAGGGTATTGAATGAACCAATTTAATGTTAAAAAAGAAAGTAGCTGAGATTCTTGTAATTAAACTCAAGTGTTTTTGACTGATTGGTTTACCAGAATATGAAAGTGTTAGTGAAATGATCGTGTCAACTGGTTAAATTTATCTGAATATTTCACCTGTTATTAAATTCAATCTAGACATATATAAAACAAACTTACAGAAAATCATCTCTTAAGTTCCCATTAAAAGTTCCACATAGACCTAATGTTCTTCTTTTCCAGCTGGTATTGACTTGTATATATAGTCTCTCCCCATCTTTAGCAAATTGAATCTTTAAACCAAATCTAGTTTTCAGCTGCACAAACAAAGAAGACAGGTTCCGAATTTCAATGTCCCCTGCACATAACAGAAAAAAAAATGTAAGTCATTTTTCCTTGGTTGAAATATTTCCATACAGAAACCAGCCCTATGGTTTTAAGTGTTTCAACAAAAAAACTTTGAAAAGTATAGAAATGTAATTAATGGACTGTACACAACCTCAGAACACTCCAAATATCCCTGCCCACCCTGCACCAAAACTAATGGAGACAACCGTGTACCACACTATGACAGGCCCAACTGTGGTTCACTACTCTGTGTCAGCAACTCTTCTCAGGCCTGACATACTCACTACGCCCAACTGACTATGGTTATAATCGGTATCTATAAGGTGTCATGTAATTTTCCATTGGAAAATTAATAACTCACTAATCATTAATATTCTTGTGCGATATATGTACGTGGTATGCATTAAGAGTTATGGATATATACTGTTTAAACCCTGCATGTCAGGTGGAGTGGGCAAACAGGTCTGTCCTAGACAAATGAATATGTATTTGCTTCTCTGACCAGCCCTGTTGTCAGGCAGAGACAAGGAAGGCCCATTTACATATTAGTTAAACTAAACTATTAAGTGGAGGGAGGAGATAGCTTCCAGCAGAAAAGAAAAACTTTATCTGGGATATAAAGACAGGGGGCCTGAACCTTAAGTGATAAGCAATTGAATCAACAGATTGTATACAATATTACAGTATTATAAGTGTATCGAGTGAGGTGTTTTATGAAAGCCGATGACACACTAGTGATTAATAGCATTGTAAAATGTATGTATTAACACCATATAAGGAATTATGGATACTCATTGGTATTAAGCTTTACAGCCTATGTCCAAACAAAGGGAGAAACATGCCTCCCCCAGACAGGAGGGGAGGTCGCAGCTATTCACTTGTCTCCTATATAAATCAAGCATGGTGGAATCAAAACAATTGAAACCCCATTTACTTACGGGGGAGGGGAAGACCACAAGAAGGGAAGAATAGCATGAGGTCACCCTGCCTCTTGAAACAAGGTCATTGAATTTTGGAAGATATAAGCAAAGACAGGCGCCATCTCTGGCATCCACCACTAGACAGACGAAGGAACAGAGCTCTTGCAAGCTGATAGAGATGGGTCCTTCAACCAAAGGAGGGAGGGTTAAAGTCTCTGGGATCTGAATATAAGTGAGAAACCTGCTTAGGCAGAGATCTTTCAACTAGGAAGACATAGAAAGTCAGCATCTTGTACCTCTGTGGAAGATCATGACTTGGGGGAAAGTCAGCCAGCACTGGGAAGAAGGAAGACTGGTGAGAAAAATCATCTTGAACAAAGCCTGTACCTTGTTAGATTAGGTTTTAAACTTCTAGATGCATGTTTTCACTTTTATTTGTTTGTAACCATTTCTAAATGTATTTATTTTAGTTGGCATCACTTAACCTATGTCCTATTCTTACTAAATGTTTTATTTTCATTATAAACCTACTTCGTGTTGTGTTTGCAGGGAAGGATATATGTATCCCAGTGAAGTTAATAAGATTTAATGTGCTTTTGTCTCTTTAAAGGAGGAAACAAACCTTATTATTTCTCTGAGTTGTCCAGGAGAGGGCTGGACACTTCAGGGCACATGGTTTTGGAGAAATTCAGGAATGGGAGTGCATTGGGGTCACCTTGCTGGTTGTAACCAAGGCTGGTGGAAGGCAGAGTGTGGCGGCAGACAGACTGCTGAGGTCAGAAGTGCTGAACCAAGGCTGTCTAGCACGCGCACACACACACACACACAGGGTGTGACCTGCATGTTTGTAGGCTAGCTGTGAGCGTTCCAGGCTGGGAGCTACAGCAGCAAAACATTTTAAAGCACCCAGGGCTGCAAAGCACATGGTGACACAACCCCTAACTGGTTTGGACTGAACCCCCAAAGCCTGTGACAACCATCTTCAACACTGACAAAATGAACCCAATGCCACAACTACAGTGTACCATAATCAGCATAAAAATGTATGCATCACCTTCCTGTACATGTCAGCTACTAGACCAGAGATCATTCTCCCTTCTTTGACAAGAGAGCAACAACAGTTCCACTGAGGACAGAGTTAAGGGAGAGTATGGATCTATTCCAGTATCTGCCAAAGACTCCCTGTGTGACTTTGGGCAAATCACTCTATCTCTGAACCTCAGCTTTCTCATCTGCAAAATGGGAATAGTACAACTTTCTTGATTCACAGGGGTGTTGTGAGATTAATTAACAGAGGTTTGTAAGGTGCATTGCAGTCTTTATATAGAATATGCTACCTAATAACTTTATTATTATTATTATTACAACATTTCATATACAAACAAAAGCCCGATCCAAGACCCAGTCCACCTTCCTACTAAAACCCCTATAGTGGGCAATGGAAATTTTACAATCATTGTATCCAATTATTATCCATAGTGGTTGGGCTCCCTGCAGTTGCAGACATCTTAAACGCAGTATACCTTTGCAGCTAATTTACATAACATTATTTTGTATAACTGCAGTGAAAATGGTTTAAGATGCCTACAGCTTCAGACAAAACACTTCAGTGTATAAGACTTTAAAATGTTCCTAGCTGATAGCCAAAACACCCAGCTATCCAGGGTTTAATAATATATCCTGGCTGTAATACCAAGATATTTGTCATAGACAAATATGTACCTTACAAGGATGTTCCACAAGGTAGCGAGGCTAAAAAGGTAGAGCTTCTTAACTACATTGCCAAACTTTCCTGTGCTTAAGCTTTAATGTTTTGGGGTGGATTTTTTTTAAGCATCATCTTGACTTTTGAATTCCTTGCCTCATATATTTGTCTTTGATAATTAAAATATTCTGCTGAGGGGTTTCCTCCCGAACCAACTAACTTACTTATACATATTCACAAACATCTTAACAAGTTTGTCTGAGAAGTGGACATAATCAGATGCTAGCTTCAACCTTAACTTCCGAGACACTAGAATCTCACTAGTTAATCCTCAGAACAACTCTCTGAGGCAGGTAAATATTATTTCACAGTTTTAAAAGTGGGGAAATTGAGACAGAAAGGTGAACTAACTTTCCCAATGTCACATAGCAAATTAGTATCAGAGTCAACAGAGTATCAGAGCATTCTTAGCTCTCAAACCCATGCAGATGCCATTAAACCAAATTGTGCCTCATTTGCATTTTGGCTTGCAACATGTTCCAAGAAACTTTAATTAAGAAGGACCATCCCTTCAGCATCAAGACGATCCTGCAAAAAAAATCAGAATGGCTGACATCTGTAGGTGTCCTTGGGAGTATAACACAGGGATTCTCCATCCTTACATAAAGTATTTCTAAAGTATACACAGCATTCCATAGGTTATTAAAATTAAGAAGGTTAAGTCTTTTAACAGTAGTTAGCACCTTTCATGGTTTGGGTCTCCCAAGGAATTATTTACTTGTACAAAAGTATAATAAAAAGCATTAGAAAATATGAAGGCAAGAATGTGAACTCTAATCCATGTTTTTCTTACCATTGAAGTTAAAACCCTGGCTAGGGCCAAACTGGATTTCACCATCCCTGGTAAGAGTCACTTGTTTACTCATATCATCTTCAAGAACTAGTGTTACAGACTGGATGCAGGCATGGTCAAGATTCTGAGTGAAAATGAATGTTATCAACAGACAGAAAGATACAAAGAGTGTTTTACTAACACTGAATTAAATATCAGTTTGTTCATCCAAAAGTATGTTAAAATACTGTCAAGTATTTGACTTTTTCAAAAAGAATGAAATGAAAAGTTGAGGTTGCTCTTAACTCAGACCAATAACATATCCTGAACTCTTCAGCCACAAACTGATATTGATGGGTGTTTTAATATTTTTGTGGATTTTTTAAACATACTGTTTCAAGGAATGTGATATCCTATAAAATAACCACTAAGTGTCTCAGGCTGCTAAGAAATCTCTTTTACCTATCTGGCAGTATATTAAACCTATCAGTCCTGTCAGTAAAACTGTTTTTCTGTCTAAGACACCTGCTCAGGCTGGTGTAACCAAATATGTAGATACCTGTGTAATCATGCATGAATGAAAAGGTCTGTTGACTTAATCCCAGAAAGGCAGCAATTAATTTTACAAAGGCCAACAGCAGTGATTGAAATAAAACACAGATCATGATCAAACTATATTTAGCTCCTCAATGTAAAAAGCAGAAAAACTGTTTCAATTTTATTTCTGACATTATTACTATTAAGCGTGCCTGGTTAATTTACTTTGGCTGGCTACGTAAGATTACCTGAAATTTGTATGTACCCGTTTATCATCTCAAATTCAAGTGTGACCTTACCTGACCACATGGAGCTTTCTGTAAAGTGATTGTGAATTTGTCTTTCCCAGTGCCTTTTACCAGAATGTACTGACAAATCCCAAGAAAGGTATAATGACGACCATCAAACGTTGTGAAGTGAGAATCACCTACGACGGTGCACTCAGCTTGAGAGAAAGAATAACATTCAATAAATAGGAATGTTCATTTGCACATATATCATATCATATCATAGCCATATCACAGAGCCAGAGATGGAAAAGAGGCAGTGCAGGAACATTTCCCTACCATATATTCTCAAGCACATTATCCAGCCTAGTTTAAATCTATCTAGCTATCATGATGTTTGGTGCCACATTTAATGCATGCAAAGTATCACATCTTACATTTCCATCAGAAACCACCTCATCAAATGCAGTTTTACATGTGCAGCATCCCTAGGTTCTAATCAGGCACTGGTCACCATGGTATCTGAGTGCCCTCCCGCTTCAAAATAAGAAGAATTAATGCAAGACAAAGCCCAACAAGAAGACTGTATTCCACACCCCCTCTTCCCTCCTCCCCCATCCCACGCCACCTTCTATGAGGTTCCTGGAATACTTTTCCTCCTCTTTTCTCTGCATGTCAGAGAGAGACAAACAGTGACAGAGACAGAGAGAGCGTGCTTCTCCCTTTTATTTTCCTTTTCTTAGTTGTTGCTGTTGTGGGAAGGATAACTTAAAAGGCAATGAGTCATGCATTGCATTCTGAAGGAGATTAGGTAGGAAGTCATTCTTATCCTTCCACTGGGAGCTCCATAATCTAGAGACAGTTGCCTGGAAAGCTCTGTCCCACTTTCATGAATTTGACCTCCTGATTTTGAGTCTTATCATTTCTATGAAATGTAACTGTCAAGGGAGATCTTGGTCCCTGAGGTACAGGAGTTATTGAATAGGTGTTGAATAACTTTGTCCAAAGCAATGGAGGCCTTAGAAATGAGGCCTATCTTAAAATTAACCTGTTGTTCTATGCAGATTAAGCTGAGCACCAGGATGATGTGCTCTTATCACTGTTTGTATTATGATAATATCTAGACGCTGCAATCAGGGACCCATTGTGCTAGGCACTGTACAAGCACAATAGAGAGATGGTGCCTGCCCTAAAGAACATGAAGTCTAAGACAAGAGACAACAGGTGGATACATCAAAAAGATTGGGGGAAGCATAAGGTAACAGTAGAATGATATGGTCAGATAATCAGTACACCAGCGGTCTAATCACTGCTCTCTGCATCCATTTCTTTAATCTCTCCTGTTTGCTTATTATCATCCCAAACTCCTAAAGCATATCTGTTTCTGTTATCTTTTGTGGCTTCTGGGCCACTTATTTGGTACAGAATCATAGGACTGGAAGGGACCTCAAGAGGTCATCTAATACAGTCCTCTGCATTCATAGCAGGACTAAGTATTATCTAGACCATCCCTGGCAGGTGTTTGTCTAACCTGCTCTTAAAAATCCCCAATGATGGAGATTCCACAACCTTTCTATGCAATTTATTCCAGTGCTTAACCACCCTGACAGTTGGGAAGTTTTTCCAATTTCCAACCTAAACTGCCTTTGCTGCAATTTAAGCCCATTGCTTCTTGTCCTATCCTCAGAGGTTAAGGAGAACAATTTTTCTCGCTCCTCCGTGTAACAACCTTTTATGTACTTGAAAACTGTTATGTCCCCTCTCAGTCTTCTCTTCTCCAGACTAAACAAACCCAATTATTTCAATCTTCCCGCATAGGTCATGTTTTCTAGACCTTTAAATCATTTTTGTTGCTCTTCTCTGGACTCTCTCCAATTTGTCCACATCTTTCCTGAAATGTGGCACCCAAAACTGGACACAATACTCCAGTTGAAGCCTAATCAGTGCGGAGTAAAGTGGAAGAGTTACTTCTCATGTCTTGATTACAACACTCCTGCTAATACAACCCAGAATGCTGTTTGCTTTTTTTGCAAGTGTCACACTGTTGACTCATATTTAGCTTGTGATCCACTATGAGCCTCAGATTGCTGGTGATCCTTATACTGGTGATAGGAATCATTAAAATGCAGTTACCTGGACAGTCATGTTCAGTGCAGTTCCAAACGCCACCAGTACAAGTACTAAATAAAGCACAAAACACAGAACACGCTTTTTGTTCAGGTTTTTTAAAAAAATTGATTTTCTAAGTCTTAAGACATGTCACAAATTCATACTTCGTTTAGGATACATTTTCTCTGTATTCTAGTTAGATACAGAACACGGATTGTAGATACAGATATAGAATAGCCTTGAAAAATGTAGTGTAACTTGGTAAACATCGTACAATGAATTAAATATAGGCAAGCGGATACATGAAAGTGGAAATTGTGGATTAGAGGTTACATACCAGTGACTGCATTCTTGTTCAATTTTTGAGCCTACAGAGAAGGCTTTCCCGTGATAAATACAAGGACAATTTGACACAGAGATACAAGTTCCATTGTTCATAACGAGACCTATTTTTGTTTAAAAAAAATAATAAAATAAAAGACTGAAAACAAGATAGGAATATTGGGGCTCTGCTGCTCACTCCGTATGTTCACTTGGTCATAGGGACACCATTTTCATGATATTTCAGTGGGTGGTTTTATCCCAGCAGTGCCCGTCTCCTCTCCATGACCCCCATTGTACAGATGGGGAACTGAGGCAAAGCAGGCCATTCACCCAGTTTTAAGTCAGACAGTCCAGATTCTAAATGGTTTGTCCCCTATCCAGTACTGAGACAAAACCAGACATGATTTTATCTGGCATCATGGATGCAGGGCACCATTTTGAAGAGTGTGCCACACCATCCCTACCCCCATCCCATCATGACCATGCATGCACAGTTGTGCCAGTGGGGGCAGGGTGACTCACCCTTTAAAATGGTGTTCTCTACATCAGTGGTTCTCAACCAGAGGTTCAGGGCCCCCTAGGGGGCCGCGAGCAGATTTCAAGGGGTCCGTCAAAATAAACCAGAGAGCAGGGCCAGCATTAGACTCACAGGTGCCCAGGGCAGAAAGCTGAAGCCAAGCCCTGCTACCTGGGGCTGAAGCCCAAGCCTGAGCAACTTAACTTTGCAGGGCCCCCTGGGACTCTGGGCAATTGTCCTGCTTGCTACCCCCCAGAACCAGCCCTGTCTTTTAATCTACTGGATATGCAGAAAAACAGTTGTTGTGACATAGATAGGCTGTGAAGTTTTTATAGCATGGGGGGGGGGACTCAGAAAGAAAAAGGTTGAGAACCACTGCTCTACATGGTGTGACCTCACATGCACAGCATACCAGTAGGGACAGAATCAAAAACGTGGCAGGACCATGCTGTTCCTGGATGTGCTGGAATGCATGAGTTGCCACCCTGACTGAGCTACAGAGAGACTAAGGGCATGTCTACACTTACCATGGATCGATGCTGGGTTACCCAGGGGGTCACCAAGTGAAGACCCGCTAAATCAACTGCCGATCACTCTCCCAGCAACTCCAGTACTCCACCAGAACGAGAAGCATAAGGTAAGTTGACGGGAGAGTTTCTCCCATCGACCCAGCATGGTATAGACACTGCAATAAGTCAACCTAAGCTAAATTGACTCCAGCTATGTTATTCATGTAGCTGGAGTTGCGTAACTTAGGTCAACTTAACCCTGTAGTGTAGACCTGCCCTAAGTGACTCGCCCAAGGTCACACAGGATGTCCATTGTACAGCAGGGAACTGAACCTGAATCTCCCACATCCCAGACCAGTGCCTCAACTGCTGGGCCAACCTTGGGCTTCACTGATCACTCTGCAGCATAAAAGTTCAATTCAGTGAAAGGCTGAAATCAGTGTTTAATTTGTGCCAGGGATGAGTCCTGACACTTCTAAACTTGGCAGTTCAAAGCTCTGGCACCTCAGGGCTTGCTGCATCAGTTAGGAATGTAAAAAAATTGTTTGAGCCCCGGCACCTAATTGCTTGAGCCCCAGCACCTCTTTCATTATAAATTAAGCACTGCATTAAATTCATCACAAAGCAAGGTGCCCACTCAAGATGCACCACTTACTGGTTTAAAGGGGCTTACCAGGGGGGCTTTGTGGTTGAGGGCTTTGAGCAGGTCTTTTGAAGCAGCTTGAATTTCATCCTGAATGTGCATGTACAATACCCGCAATGATCCCACAGAACCATACAAGTTTGAAATGGAAGACTAGGGGGGGGTCACATAGTCCACAGCCTTGCCATGGCAGGGCTGTTCCCAACAGTCCAACATCGTGTGTTTTGTTGAGTCTAGCTTTAAGGAGGATAATCTTCCTGAACACAGCATAAAATATCTGTACTATTTAGAAAACTCAAAACAATTAGGAAAAATTCAGATACGCTAGTTAAAACTCATGTAACTTTTATATTTGCATAGCTCACCCAAGAAATCACCCAAGTTTTAACTGATATGGTCTGATTCATAGTTGCACTGTGTTTTGAATGATCTTTTAGAAAAATATAATAATTCAACCAATGCATAAAACATTAGCAGGAGGAAAGAAAGTATGGATATATTAAAAACTAAAATAGAAGCTTATGTTTGTAAAATATAATTTTTTTCTGATTTTTAATTTTAAGCATGCAGTCTATGACACTGTAGTTGTGTTGTCAGGCATTAGTTTAATGTTAATATGTCATGTGACAATATTAGATACTTACCATCTGGACAGTAACAGCCATCTAAGCAATGGAGGTTGCTGCCAAGACAATCCTTTTCAAATGTGCAGGTTGGGGGGCAGCAACTAATGCAATCCCGATGGACAAAACTGTCTTCACACTTTTCAGCTAAAACATGTACAAGTTATGCGGGACATTAGTGCATTATGCTTCCTTTATAAGTTAGAAAACCTTCATCAGTAATTTGTTTTTTTTGAAACACAATACATCTCACCAAATAAATAGTTGTGCAATTTTCCTGGTATAATTATTGTTACATAAATCTACTTTTAAAAGCCCCTTAACACCTCTCCAGTCATAAGGGGGGAGGGGAATGATGGGGGGAGGGAAATTAAGTGGGGGCTTATAGAATGCTGTAATAAACCATAAATCCAGTGTCTCTATTCTATTTTCCCCTTTGACTGGAGAGTGCTTAATGGGCCACTTCACTTTAAATGGTCCCCTGAAGTATGTGTTTACTACTTATGCTACACAATCTGTTCCACCTTGTATTTAGCTATTATACTCTGGGTACATTTCCCAGACCTGAAGCAGAGCTCTGTGTAGCTCGAAAGCTTGTCTCTCTGACCAACAGAAGTTGGTCCAGTAAAAAATATTACCTCACCCACCTTGTCTCTCTAATATACTGGGACCACCATGGCCAAAGCAACACTGCATATGTTAGAATATAACATTTTTTAAAATATTAAATCTGCTTTAGTAATAATTGGAAACAAAACTATCTCCAACTCAATGGAATACAATTGTACCTAACATTAAAAAGCAACTATAGACTTGAAACTACAGCTTATTCACCAAAAGACACATTTCCAAATATAGTGGTCCCCTCACAGACCATGGGTGTAGTTTGGAGGGGTGCAGGAGGGGCACTGCGCCCCCAAACAAAGGTGAGGTGTGGGGGGGTCACATGGGGTCATGTGCCATTCCCCCCCCCCCCCGCAATATCCACAAGTGCCGAGCTGCCCTGCAGGGCTTGCTCTGCTCGGCCTACAGGGGGGCAGGGCTCTGTCCTTCCCACACTGAGCCTCCCCCAATGGTAGGCCAAGCAGAGCAAGCCGGGCAGCTGGGCCAGGGTGGGGAGCAGCTGCTCCAGGTTGCTACCTCGGCAGCTGGATGTTGCCCTCCTGGGTCATAGTGCCCATCTGTTTCCTGTACAAGAGTGAGTGCCTAAAGGGAGCAGTGCAAGGAGGGTAGGGTGGGGCTTAGGGGAAGGCAGTGGGGAGAAGAGACAGTGGGGAAGGGAGGAATAGGGCAGGGGAAGAGAAAGGGATGGGGGAGGGGATGGGGCAGGGGGCAGTGGGGAGGGGAAGTGGGGTACGATGTGGAATAGAAGGGGATACGGGAATGGTGGGGGGAGCAGGAGCCAGCATGTGGTGTCCCCTCAGTAGCAACAGCAGCCCCAGCAGGGAGGCACCAGAGTTGCCACATCACTGCAGCAGCCGTGGCTGTAGCTCCCATGCTCAGGTCCCCACAGCAGACAGCAGCATCTGGGGCTCCTCCATTAAGCCAGCCCGTCCCGTCCCATCCCCACCACCACCGGCAGGCCAGGTACCACCCCAGGCAGGGAGATAGATCCAGTGAGCCAAGGGAACTGGCTTTAGTGTGCACATGTGTGTCTGGCTTTGCTCCCAAACATAGCAGTCAAACTACACCTATGACACAGACTAATGGTAATGGGTCTCAGAAATATACTGACTGCTGTTCGAAATCCACAGCATTACTTCATGTTTTGGGGGTGCTCCTTTACCAAGAATCTCTGGTATGAGGTGGGTTGAAGGACCAATTTTATATTGGACGCTAAGTTGGAGCCTTCCTCATGTTTTGGACTTGGATATATTCCTGATACCTGAAGGTTACCTAGTGGCATGGCTCCAATATGCAGCTTTGGTCACTAAAATAATTAATCCTGCAAAAATGGAACAGTCTATCCCTACCAAACATCGATGCCTGGCTCAGTGATAAGGCTGACCTCGCAGCTAATGAAAACTGGCATTCTGAAAAATTCAAAGCAATTTGGGCATGTTAGAGGTCCCTGATTAAGGTTGACCCTGAAGATAGATAGATCTCTTCTCCATCCCTCCTTTTATCTTAATTCTCTTTGCTTACTTTGTGTATTATGTTGAATCTGCTATTTTGGTGTATTTGGAAAAATTAATAAAACATTATAAATATAAAAAAAGTTGATACTTACTACAGGCAGGAAAATCCTCCCTCCATTCCCGCACGGGGTAGCCTGCATGTGAGCATGCTCTAGCATACTCTGTCACTGCTCGGCAGTAAGTTTCATCATCATCCACTCTGAAGCAGTAAAATAATCCTGTGATCACTAAATCCTAAATTTAATACTCATATAAATATTTGCTATGTGACATTGCAGAACTCTCCACAGAGTTGGCCTTGCACAGTTTAAAGGGGTTACGATTTTTGAGACTTTAAAAAGCATCACTTAAAGAAACTAGAGATACTGATTATGCTTTTGCATTTTTTATCATTTGACCCGACAAAAGATTTTTGCTTTATTTTAATGTTACAACAAAGAATGAGTAACATTTATTACAAAAGATTAGCAATGCTCATTAACAGAAACAATTTGGGAGAGGAAGGGTGGTCTTGTGATGAAGGCAATGGCGTACAATTCTGGATATCTGGGTCTTACTCCTGGCTTTGTCACAGACTTTTGTGTGACCTTGGTCAAAGTCACTCTCTGTACCTCACTTCCCTATCTGCAAAATGGGGATAATATTCCCTCCCTCATCAGGTTGCTCAAAGGACACATTCATTAATATTTGGGTTTTGCTCAGATATTCCAGGGACAGGAGTCAGAAATAGATTAGACAGTCAACTTCTCACTTTAAAAAAAACAGTAACAGATGTTCACTGTGAAGGACTTTGTAACAAAATAGACTTGTCATAACAAGACATCTAGGGGATAGGCAAGGTTATAATATATAGTCTGGGGGTATTTGTCTTTCAGCACAACAAGATTAAGCTTACAAAATTAGTTGTTTTAAGACTATATCGCATTGTGTATGTGTTTTGGTGCTTTCAAGATACCTGTTACAAAGTCACCATTTCAAAACTCCACAGTGATTGGTCTCTCTCCAGTTTGCCTCATCTAATCCAATTAAATGAGTCTTAATAGAGTGACTTGGCATATAAACTACGGCGCCAGAAGGAACTTCTTAAACTGACACTAACCTACAAGATGAGAGTTCCCTTTTATAAACAACATAAGCCTAAATTAATGAGATCCTGAGACACAGAAACTTTACTCAAAGTTTTGAATATTCACACCATTCACATCACACGTGTGAATGTTGTTTTTTTTTAATCAAAGCCTCCTGCATATTGCCTTATTAACTCAATGCCATCCTGAAAGCTTGCTTTCCATTGTTCTCCATTGCAAAAGAGAAGGTGCAATAAGTCACTGAAATGTAAATAGGCATTACAAATAAAATTCAGATCCTGCCTGGCTTCTGCTCCCATTGAAGTCAATGGGAGTTTTTCCACTGGCTTTAGTGAAAACATTTTTAGATCCAAGGTCTCTCTTGCCTAATCATTTCCCTGCCATTGCAGGGGGGCCCCAGGCACTGGTTCACCTTGCTACTTCCTATTGTCTGTGTGTAACACAGAATAGTCTAGTCTCCTGTGTCTACTTCAGTCTAATTTCAGTTGTTGGGTTTAGTGTGCAGGTGTTTTGGTGGCCAGTGGTCTACAGGAGGTTAGATTAGATGATTGAGTGGTCCCTTCTGGTTTTAAACTCTATGACTCTAGTAAACCTGTATCTTGCTATCTCCATTGTAAAGCAAAAGAGAAAATCAAATACCAGTCATTTGTTACATATTGAAGTATAATGGAAGCAAGAGTTCCTTCAATTCATTGCACTGATCTCCTTCTGTACCCCATTTAAATAAATAAATAGGAAAGCAGAAAGTAAATAACTGATGACATGCACTTTGGCAAAGTAGTAAAACATATCAACAGATAACATGGATAGTGATGTCACTAAGATTATTTGTTTATTATTTGTTTATTATTATTATTATTATCATTGTTATTGAAAAAGCTGAGGTATATTGCTTTGTCAGTTATTTCATTTCCGTACACATGAGGGGAGAATCACATCTAATGTAAATGATCTCACAAGGTCTAACAGAAACCAGCACTGTTGAAAATGCAGATGGTATTAGCAAACAAGACTTAAAAAAAAAAAAAGTGAAGGAGATGTTCCAGGGTTGAGACTCTGAAATTAAAGGAGAAATAATGGATTGAATTTATCCCTAGCATTAGAGGGTGCAACACTCATTGTTGTCTATGAGAGTAGCAACATCTTATGCCAGGTTTGAATTTGACTCACTGTTTATTAAGATTATAGCGACTATTGGGATTAAACAGAGAGACACTGGGAGGTGAGATTGGGGGAATGTGGAGAGGAAATTACTTTACTGAAATAAAATTGTACTGAAAAACTCCACTATTTAAAACCAGTCTGGCTATTGTTTAATATTCCAAAGAATGAAAATAAATGTTTAAAGAACACCATCCTTCTTACCTGCAAAGGTCATTCATGCAGCTAGAAATATACGAATAAGGGTCTATGCTTTCATGACAGCTGAGAAAAGGAAACTGTAGGAGTATTTGGCATTTGAAGAATATGGCCTGTGCATTTTTAAAAAAAAAATCAGTTAAATAACAGCGATCATATACTTCATGATACAAATATTATTCTTTTTACTTTTGTTTCCCCAATTGGGTGTCCATTACATCCCTTTTAGAATGAGAAGATTCCCCCATTTTCTCCTATCTCCACTCTTTTGCCCATTATATCACAGTCCCTATTCTTCCCAGACCAGTTTTGGTTGGACTGAATTTCTTCTATAGCCCCTCAACGCTACAGCTAACCTGGCCAAAGTGACAAAAAGCATCCTCTTCCACCCACACGCTGAGCATGTTTCCCCTGCAGTACTTTAAACTCCTCGGATAATAAAGGGGTAAGGCATCGGGGCTGGGAATTAAACCCACACTGCAATGTGGCAGTGAATAACCCTGTAAGTAGGCCAGTGGCAGATCCATTTAATCCATTGTTCTTTTAATTTCATCATATACAGCTCTTCAAAAATTCTTATGAAAGGTTGCTACATTAATGACAGGCCTGATCTAAATCTTCTCATTCCCAATGTTTCAGTGTTTAGAGCCAGTGTTTTGCTTTGGACCAATCTCTTCTCTACATGCTTGATATACTCACTATATTTTTCCTGATTCTGATCTTACTTATGTTGTTCTCCCTCATGTTCTCTAACACTGCTGTAGTTCCATTGACAACAGCGGAGTTCATCCTGATCTTCACTAGTGTGAGATCAGTATCAGGCACTTTGTGTGAAAGTCCTTTAGGAGTCTAAAGAGTCTCATGTATTATCAGGTTTCAGAGTAGCAGCCGTGTTAGTCTGTATCCGTAAAAAGAAAAGGAGTACTTGTGGCACCTTAGAGACTAACAAATTTATTAGAGCATAAGCTTTCGTGAGCTGCAGCTCACTTCATCGGATGCATACAGTGGAAAATATAGTGGGGAGATTTTATATACACAGAGAACATGAAACAATGGGTGTTACCATACAGACTGTAACAAGAGTGACCATGAAAGGTGAGCTATTACCAGCAGATAAGCGGGGGGGCACGGGTGGTAGAGGCTTTTGTAGTGATAATCAAGGTGGGCCATTTCCAGCACTTTACATAAAAGAATAAATGGACACAAATCAGACGTCAAGAATTATAACATTCAAAAACCAGTCGGAGAATACTTCAATCTCTTTGGTCACTCGATTACAGACCTAAAAGTGGCAATTCTTCAACAAAAAAACTTCAAAAACAGACTCCAACGAGAGACTGCTGAATTGGAATTAATTTGCTAATTAGTGTTGCTAATTAACTTCGTCTTGAATAAAGACTGGGAGTGGATGTGTCAGTACACAAAGTAAAACTATTTCCCCATGTTTATTTCCCCTCCTACTGTTCTTGTAAAGTGCTGGAAATGGCCCACCTTGATTATCACTACAAAAGGTCCCGTCGTGTGTCCCCCCACCCCCCCCACGCGCTCTCCTGCTGGTAATAGCTCACCTTTCATGGTCACTCTTGTTACAGTCTGTATGGTAACACCCATTGTTTCATGTTCTCTGTGTATATAAAATCTCCCCACTATATTTTCCACTGTATGCATCCGATGAAGTGAGCTGTAGCTCACGAAAACTTATGCTCTAATAAATTTGTTAGTCTCTAAGGTGCCACAAGTACTCCTTTTATTTTCATGTATTATCAATAAAGAACATGCAGATGACTATATTTCATTTCTTATGCACCTATATAACTGGTTAGAAAATATGATTTATTAAATGGGTGCCACAACGTTTGCCTTTTAAAATATTTTATCTAATTTTAAGTCAATCATTCATGATTTTTTCATTTGTGTTGAATTTCAGGTCTGTGCAGAGCCATAAGTATTTTGGTTTGGGAAGGGCTGGGCACTTTACTATAAAATGATTGTTAATGGAAATACATAAAACAGGCTAGAGAAGGTGAATCACTATAACACATCCAATATGAAAATGTACACTGACCAACTTACCTCAGAGGACTCTGTGTCAGTGGAACATGGACTAGAAAAATCTGAGGCAGTAGTCACACAAATTGCATCATCTGGGGTTTGTACAGACCAACTGTTTGCAAATACAGCAATGTCTTCTGTATATTCACCTACTTCAGAAAAACATCGAACAGAATCATTTTCCACAAGAACAAAGGTTTTTCTGTCAACACAAAAGCCGAGGAACCTCTCAAATGAAACAGAATTATTTTCCGATCAATTTAAATGTACTTACTATAAGATATATTCAATTATTATTTTGGGATCTTTACGAAATTATTTTAAATTTCAGTTCACCTTTTATGCCATATTTAAATTCTAAAATGAATTAACAGGAAATGTCTAGTTTTTCAGGAAATATGGTTGTGGTAACTTCATAAGGAGTCAAAGGCAGATTTCTTACTATGAGGATTTGTTTGTTTTTGGCACTTCTTTAATAGATTTTATTTAAGGATCTCTCTATATATTTTGGGGAAAGTGGGTATAATAATCTCTCCTGTCCCTCACCCGCCCCCTCAAAAAATAATCCTACCAAAACAAAACACTGCACTACATACACAACTCCCCCTTTGAGAGAAGATGAGAGAAAGAACAAACCACATGTGACAGAAGCTAGTCACATCACTTAAAGCACTGCTGGAAGGTACCAGAGACTATGGTGAAGAGGGAGACATAAGAGCCAGTATATAATAGAACAGTATTCCACAGGTAAGGAAACAGATGCTCAAGGCCAAGCAACAAGTCAAGGTCAGAGGGAAGAGACCCCAGGTTTTCTGATTCCCGTTGTCCTGCTCTAAGCACTACATAGCACATTTACTTCAAGTTCTTAAATGTGCAAAAAGACTGAAACAGGTGCATTTCCTCTACCTTGTGGGACACAGCAGCAGTTGATACCAATACCAATCAATAGGTCAGAAGCCAGGGATACTAAAATGAGATGCATCTACAATTCCCTTTATCAAAGTCTGCATACATTGCCTCCAGATTAAACCAGCTCAGGACACAGAAGATATTGGATTAAAGTCCCTAAATCAAAATTTAGAGCAGGTCAGAACATTTCTGACAAAATTAAATTGTGTCAAAATATGCTGTTTGAGCAAAGCAGAAATGTTTTGTGGAGACATATTGATTTTGACAAAGTTTTCATCACCAAGGTTTCTTTGATCACTGAGGCTCTCTGGTCACTTCCAACCAGAGAGAGAGAGACGCTCACAATTTATATAGCCTGGGGTCTCGACAATGGCCTGGGATGTGGGAGAATCTGATGGAGGCAAAGCAGGGACATAAACATACGTCTCCTACATGCCAGGCCAGTGCCCTCTGACTCAGGCTATAGAATGCGTCTCTAGCTCTCTGGTCAGAAGAGATCCAGTCTCTGAGTCTCAATCTCTTTACTTCCTCTCCCACTTCCACCTCGCGCACAAGCTCTGTACCTAGAAAACCTTCCTGAATCAAACAGCCCAGGGTTATACTCCAAAAAAAAACATTCTGACAAATTCTGTTTTATATTCAACATTCTAAAAGCTTTGCTTTTGTTCCAGTGATGAACAAAACCAAATTTTGAAACCTCAAAAGTTGCTGTTAAATAGAATTGTCCTCCTCTGGGCAGATCTATCAAAATGAGTAAGATGTCATATAAAGCAAAACAAAAACAAAACAAAAAAAAACCACAGTAACAACAAAGAGATGGTGTTTAAAGTGGCCATTAAGAAAAAGAAACAAAAAACAGAATAAGATTCTGCTACTATTTTTTAAGTATTCAGAATCTGTAGCATGCCTTTCAATTTCTCTCATTTTTTTGTTTGGGGAATCCCCATCTGGATTCATTTTTGTATCTTGAATAGTTTTAGGATTGTAGCATTGTCCCATTTTTCCACTTGTCCCACTGTATTTAGCAGTTTATCGTTACTATCATTAGAAATGTTGCATTCTTAAATTTACTTTCTACTACTACTTTGGTAGATTGTGAGGTATGTCTAATGCCCCAGCAACACTATAGCCATAACCAAGTCAGGGACCTCATTGCAACTGCGTCCAAGATTTTAGTCCACTTTCAGAGACCCTACAATTCTGAACTGCATTGCCATATTGGAAGACAGTCATGTCGACAACAGATCCCCAGATTTGGTTCTAGCTGTAGTGTAGCTGGGGTCAATGAGAGTAATCAGTCTGCAGACTACAAAGAACAGTTCACCTTACACTGCTGGTGTATGGAAATACCATAAAGGATTGATGAGAGTTGGAGACATTTAGACAGAGATGCAATTTATAAGTATTATAAACCCACCACATCTTATTCTTGTGAAAAATATCACAACAGATTGCTTCTCATTTGCACACACAGTGTCAGGGTGCAGTGTTATAAACTCAGTTCAGGTTTAATTTTTAATGTGATCCATAACTCTCTGACTTCTAAAAGACAGGAATTCTGCCATTACAGATGCCAGATTATAGTGCCATTAGTGACGTGTAATGTTGAAAGTGGAGACAAAAAGCAGTGTTTTATGATAAACAGTAAACTAAAGAGACATTGAAACTACATTTTTAACTGTGTGTGAATCAATGATTTTTTAAAATAATCATTAGTTTTAACTGGCAAGAAAATGTACGATGCTTTGGTACGTCGACGTCAAATGTCTGGAACAGAACAAACAGTACCATGTCACTGAATGACTGGAGGCTGATACATGCACTGAGGAGGGGATACAATCAGTTTCTACTGGGCAGTAAATAAGGCTATGCGCACACACATAAACACAGCAAACTGCTTCTCACTCTCCTGGCACAATAAATAGTACCCGGCTATCACCCAAGAGAGATGTGGAAAGAGGGAGAAAAATCAGGGTAATATTGAGATAAAACTTGTGATTTAAAAAAATAGCCAATGTGAGAAACTAAACTCTCCCTGTAGTTTGTTGTAGTGGTTAAATACCATTATTACTTTTACTTATATCAGGGATTGTTTGGGAGAAACTGCTCCTCTCGTGTTCCCAACCTTCCTCCTCTTGTTTCACCAGCTGCAAGCTGGTGTCTGCTCTAAAACAAAGGCAGCATAGAACTCTTTTCATTTGGGTGTGTGTAAAATATTATCTACAGTAGACAATGGCCAATATAAAGTGTTGCCTAGAGAAAATACTATTCAGTTGAGGAGAAAAGCTCTTTTAACTTTCTCCAGCTCTGGCACCATTGCTGAAGTCAACAGCACAACCTCGCTCTCTCAGATGGACTACAGTGCTGCCATTGGATTATTCATCTTCTTAAAATGTACCATCTGCCCCCACAGCAAAGTATATTAATAAAGGTGTAACAATGGGAAAAAAATAAACTTCCTCAACAAGGTTTTTCAACTTTCTGTATTTTACCAACCAATAAAACAGCAAAATATTATTTAAAATAACTATGTAGATCCATGTGCTGAGCTACTGCCCTTTCCAAATATTAATTTGGGTGGGGTTTTTTACATCATTTTGTTTTCACAAAAACAATAGTATATTGGTCATTAAAAGTATGTTTATCAATTAAATTAAGCACATGCTTAAGTGTTTTGCTGAACAGGAAAGGACTTAAGCATACACTTAAATGTTTTGTTGAACTAGCCCTACTCCTTAAAATTTATGACTGGGGAAAGTGGAGCAGACCCTATATAGTCTACTCAAATGGCCTGAAAATAAATTAAAACGGATAATAGACACAAACTTTTAGAGCACCTCCTCATATTTATAAGACAACAGGACCACAGAATCTGTTTTTTTACAAAGGATCTCTTCACTTACTATTTTGTATTATCAGATCATCAGATTTATTGCCATTATAATTTCCACACAGGCCACAAGGTTTCCCTTTATGTTCTTCTGTCAGTTTAATATAAATACCAGTGCTTCCATCCCAAGCAAGAGAAAAGCCAAAGGTAGTTTTCACCAGAATATAGTCAGCCAGCCTCTCAATGAAAACATTTCCAATTGTCTGAGGCAATGTCAATCTGGAAAAACAGAATAACCCATTTTAAACATGACAAGTGAGGCTAGAACTAGAAGAAGACTACATAAAATGTAACCTAACTCATCAGATCTCTTCCCCATGTGTCCTGAAGGTCTGTTTTCTTTTCTGTCAAAAATACGTTTTCAGTATCTGTCACTCCTCTTACTTTGCGCAATCAATTCAGTGAAATGGATTATTTTCTGGCACATACACAATCAATACAGAATTGATGCATAAACCAGAAAGAACCCATCTTGACTTTCAAATCCCACAGTGCATTTGCAGCACTGCTGTGTTAGGAAAGACATGTTTTTACTTGTAAACTGAATAGTTTTGACATGGAGTCATTGACAGAGACATTAAGCATGGGACCCATTAAGTCATTTATACAGTTCCTTTTTAGAGTCTAACTGCACTTTTAATTCATTTGTAAACAGAAGAAGCAACAGGTAGATGTGCCCAAAAACTTTTTAAAATATCAGTAAATGACAGGGTAATTTGGAGCCATATACTTCAAGTTTTCAATACAGACAACTCCCTTTGAAGCCAATAGCATTCTGTGCATTGAACATGTGTAGAATAAGACCCTTGCTATTCAAACCAAAGATTAAATAGCACAGAAAATATTATTAGCCATGTACAGTATATCCTCCAACATGGCTGTAGCTCTGTCCAGTAAATGAGGACAGCTATGTTTGGATTTCCATCAGACTCTAGTATTGCAGAATCACTGTCTTCAAAGGTTGCTGCTTTTGGGATTAATGGCAATATCCTTGTAGCTACCAGGTGTAGCAACTCAGATGTGAGAACACCAGATCTACTCACACTTATATCTGAAACAAAGAAGGGTATACCAGATAGAGTTCAGGGTTTGGCGTATCTCAAACACTATTTTGGGTCTCAAAATGGTAATGCATAAGGAACTTAAGGACCCTGATGAACTCAATTTGGACTTCTCTGCAATGGGGCAATGCACTCAGCCTGGACAGTGACTGACTCTCCTGTTTTAAATAATATCAGGGTTGACCAAGGTTTGACCAAGACTAGCTAACACCATTTTAAAAAAGAAATCCAATAGTTAACTAATAACACCACGCATTTTCCCAGTGTAGAAAAACTCTTTCAGTCAAGGGACAGACATGTGAAGAATCAGAAATCAGATGCCTTGTAGAGGCCGACCACTGAAAATAGCAAAGTTAATACGCTAACTCAGACAGGTGTGAGTGAACAACTTGCTAAACATTTCAATAGAGTTAAGTTCCTTTAATCAAATCTGAATTTGACTTATAATTATTAACCTCTGTGTCTTACCGTATGACCTCTGACGGTATGTCTTCACTGCAGAGTTATTCCAAACTCTTCCCTGGTATTGCCCCTAGTCGCTATCCCATCCACACACAAAAACCTCTCCCCTGAGTTTAGTGGTACTTTCAACCCAGGCTAGCTAGCGTGGCTATGGGTGTAGATTAGAGCGTAGGCTCCACTTTCACTCGGGCTGGTAACTAGCCCACTTTGCAGTGAGGATGCAGGATAAATCACTCAAGTGCCTTCTCACAATTCCTCCCTCTGCATTCAGAAGGACAGACAACGTTCTCCCACAATTCATTAGGGAAAAATTCAGAGTGTAGCTGCAGCACAAAGAACCATGGGATATGCCTCCCAGAAGTCATAGTGACATACAATGGTGAATGTAGCACCAATGAGGTCACAATACCTCAAGCAGAACCTTTGCAGTGTGGCTGCTCACGTCTTGGCTAGGCTAACCGGGGCACTCAGAACCAGGTGTAGATCACTGGGGCTAACTATGTAGCACTGCTAGATGTGGTGAAAGAATCATAACTTCCTAATGCCAATACTTCATTTCTGTGATAAGATGTTCCAAAAACAGTCAGTTCATTTACCTGATTGATTCTTTTTTTACTTCTTGTCCCACAATAACTATTTCTTCCTGGCTTGCAAAAAATAAGCTGATTGACCGCAGACAAGAATACACCGAACCATCACACTGGGGACTGTTATGAACCTTGAAAGGAGAAAAACACACAGATGCACTAACACCAAATGTGGTTTTCTGCTCAATATTTACATACAACTCTTAATAAATTTACACATATAATCTTTTACATATCTACACACCTCTCACTGAAGGACCCCAAAGAACTTTAGAAATAAATATTTAAACAATACAAGGGCTCACTAATACAGGTATATACCTGGTTAGAAGACCACTTTGCCCTCCGCTGCTATGAAACCCAGTAACTGTTTAACAGCACCCGGCATCATTGCACAGTAGCTTAAGACAGAAAAAAGAACTGGAATATTTTGTCCAGTTGAAACTGCATAGAATTTAATTTAGGAAGAATATAATTACCTAGTCATGGGTTTGGTACATATCTTATGAAAAGTGCAAGTGGGCCTTTACTGCCCAAAGGTACGTATCCTCTGAAAGATGGGACCTCCAGCAACACAATAGCCCCAGCACCATATAGCCACTCTCAATATTGACCTAGAAAAAACACTAGCATCTATTGAATCATCAGCATGCCTTCCTGCAGAAAGTAGGGGGTTTTTTGGAGGTGTTCCATCCAAGTATTAATTCTGCTTGGTCCCTCTTGGTTTGAGAGTTCTGGCAGGACAGTGTCAACAACTTATACCAGCAACAAAATGCTTTTGCCAGCACGGAAATGTCATCAGAAAATAATAATCACCCCTCTAACTGACATTACTGTACCAACACAAGTTTTTTCATGTAGTCCTGCCCAAGGTAGATATGCAGACCCAAAAAACCCTAACATATTCTATAGCATAAAAGTTTAACTCAGTGAACATCTCCTCTCCTAATCAATTTCTCCTAATCTCTTTTCAAATCTTTACACCAGGGATATCTGGCAGCCTCTTTGATATGAAATCTTATGTGGTCATCTAGCCTAAAACTAGTCCAGTCCACCTGTCCTGGTCAAACCACATTTAACGTAAGTGGAATCTCTATATTTCACAAAACCTCCTCAATTCACATTTGTCTCTATAACTACCACTTGCAGTTTTACTAATGTGTCATGGAAACAATTTCTTTATCACAGTTATCAGAGTTACTATCTTTGGAATAATAGCAGTCTTAATCTCATTTGTATGTAACAAATGATGCTATTCAACGTTTGACATCAGAGCACTGATCACTAACATTAAATGATTCAATCTGGGGCTAATGAAAGAGACAGTAAACTGTTTTGAAGTCAGGAGCAAATTTCTCCATGTTTGCCTAAAGAGATCATTTTATAATACAGTTTACTTTATATTTCAGAGATTTGTTATTGCATGTGGACTTACAGAATTTTTGATCAGCACATTCTATAAATCTAAAAAGGAAATAAACTACCTTTTGATCCATTTACTGTCTCTGTTCTTTTTGTTATGCTATAACACAAGTTCTATGTTATATCAATATTTTGCATTTCATTTCAAAATCCATATTCACACACTTACCCATACAGTGTACTGAGGTTCCGGAGCACTACAATCTTTTGCAAAAATGTAGGAACAATTTCCCGGAAAATAATAGTAGATGCCATCAAAGGTTTCAAAGTGATACTGCCCCCATGATTTGCAAATTCCATCTCGATCCTTACCATCATTAGGTACTGGGGAGAATAAATAAGATGAGCTTATAAAAAGCAAAATAACAAAAAAAGTACACAAGTGTCAGGGACATGTACAAAAGTAAGATATTACATGCATAGTAGATAAGCATACATCAGCACAGAAGCTAGTTTTATTTATCATTCAAGAAATGAGATTAAGACAAGTTTTAAAACTCTTAGGGGGGAACTGTGGACCAACAAAGCCAATGGAAATGTTGCCATTGATGTCAATGGAGCCTGGATTTCACCTTTAAATTATAACTAGGAATGGACCAATGAGTAGAGCTGGGCAAAAATTTTGGACCCCAACTTTTTTTTAAATGAAAAAAGGCAGATTCAATTAATCATTTCATGAATTCATGTTGTGTCACCAATTTGTTGGGGGGCGGGGGGAATCAAAACTTTTTATTTTGATATTTTTAAACTAAACAGTATGATTTTTTCATTTTGAAACATTTTGTTTTGAAATTTCCTTTAATTTTGGTTTTAAAATTTAAATAGATCTGAAAATGGTTGAAATTGAAATGAAACGTTTTATTTCAAATAAAACATTTTGTTTAACACAAAATGAGTTTTGTTCTCAACTTGTTGAAATTGCCAGTGAACCAAAAAAAATCCATTATCCACAAACTCTACAAAGGAGAGGGTGATCATATCATATTAGGTTTAGGTCAGTGTTTGGTGTATGGGCTCAGGGTGAACCAAGGCTAAGACTTTGGTTCAGTTTCAACAGCTGCTTTGGCCTACAGTCTCAGCTGACGAAAGTCAGTGCAGCTCCACTGAATTCAATGGAGCTACATTGGTTGACACCAGCTGAGGTTCTAGTCCTGACCTTAGAAAGTCCCTCCATGGCTGCTGTTGCACATATTCTACAGAGTCTGAGGAATCAAGATAGGGACAAACAACTTCTACCCCAATTCTACTACCGATAGATTGAACCTGCCAAAACTTTTCCCATTAAAATATTTGAACATCCTGTCTTCAGAATGGGCAATAGGGCATTGTAAGTGGAAGTGCAATGATACTTTTGGTGACACATTTAAGTAAGTAAAAGCAGATATGGTACATTATGATGCACTGGGATACTATTACAGGTATTAATAAAATTCAGGAACATCTGATCCTCTTCTGTACTCCCATATCTCACTCTGAAATACAGCATTTGAGCCAGCCTCCTTTTAGAATTACAGCTTGATTATAAGGCAATTGCAAAAGTGCTCTGAACAGGTATTATTTGAACAAATTCATCCCTAAATCTCACTCTAATCTGAAACTCAATTCCGTTGCCGATTCCTGAAACTTACCAATTTGGCATCTTTCACCATGAGCCTGAAACATCTGACAGTCACATACACCCGCCTCTGTACAAACTGCTCCATTAAGGCATTCTTGAGGACAAGAGCCTGAAAGAAAGCATAGCAGCCTTCTAGTATGCACTGAATTTTATCAACATGCTGAATAATTTGGATGAAATCTTTCTATTAACTAAAATAGAACCAGTTATTACCTAAAAAGTTAACCAACAGCGATCTTAGTTTCAATGTTTATTTCATTTCATATTTTTATTGTTTGGTAAGAAGATAGTTTGAAGATTTGTAAACTAACAAGAGAGCAAAGGTCAGCCTCCTCTGAGTAACTAAAAGATCAAGTTCCCACATAAAGAAACAAAATCCCAGTAGTCTTGCAATAGAAATATACAAGGGGCATATTATACTCATTGACTGAGTTCAGCACAAACTGTACATCTGTTTAGCTCCTCCTTATTTATAAAGGTTCAAGTGAAAGGTATATTGAGGCTATAAATCCCTATGGATATAAAATTTTACAGAGCCAAAAACAACCACTACCAACCATCCCCTTATGCTAAAAAAGATCAGTTAAATTATTATTTCTGTTTGAACAGTTGAAATTTGTCATGAACTTAAAATTGCATGAGAATTAGTTGTTTTCTATTCCAGTTAATTTAGCAACTAAAATGATAAACTTTTTAATGAAAGTAAGTGTATAATATGCAACCATTCAAAAAACCTAGACCTGATACTTTTCCCGTTGGTCTTATTAAGAGAGATGCATCGAAAACAAAACGCCACATCTGAGTGTCCCAAATTTGGAAGATGGCGCAGGGTGGGAAGGGGGGCGAGAGGAAATCAGAATTTTGCAGGCAGCTGCTTTCTGTATAATGAGCCAAACTAAAACCCTGGATCCAAATATCTTTGAGGCTGGCAGGGTTAAAAATCCTCCTCTGGATTTTGCAGCTGGGGAACATCCTTACTTATGTTTTTTCTACTGCAAAAAGCAACACAAACAGGGCTAAAAAACATCATATACCCAGCCTCAGAGAATCCATGGTAAAGCTCCTAATGACCAAAATGGGAACTGAATTGAACCATTGAAGTAAAACCATACAAAGTAGTCAGCCTTGCCCCACAATTTTAATCTTAATTGTAAAATGTCCTTTTTAAGGCAGCACATAGACTTTAGCTTTGTATTCTTTCCATATTAAAGTTATTTTTCAAATACTTATGAAGACAAATACCATTTGAAAATATAGACCAGGCAGAGAATACTATCTCGTTCCCCCATTTCACTTGCAAGGAAATGCTTTTAAAACTAACAACACTAAGATGCACCATGATTTGTATTCATTGATATGAAAGAAACCAAAAACTCCATCTTGTCTTAAGAAAGTGTCAGTGTTCAGCCCATTTGATCATTTTTGCATGCTGGATGCTAGATAACAGTGATGGGAATGGATCATTTGTGAAACCCCTCAATTCACTCTGAACAAACTGAAGAGTTTGGTTGACACTCAGAATCTTCTAAAAGAGGCTTTAGGTTGGTCTTCCATGGACAACTGCTATTATCAATCCCGCTCAGCATACCTACTCAACCTGACAAGGCCCAAAAGTGACACACAAGAAAACGGGGAGTGGAAATAACTGTAAAGCAATGAAGGATTTGTTTCATTAGGTGCTTGGGTGCCACATTAACAGGTACATTAGAAACTGGTTGTTTTTAATAACCATTTTCTGTGATTTAGCAAGTCAGAAATACAAGTTTCCACAACAAAATTAGATAGCACTGGGTTTTGCATGGGAGGTAAATACTATCAAAAGTTATACAATCTCTGGTAACAAGGGATAGTTGATGGGTAGATGGCATTTTACTGAAATCCTTTCAAACAGGTAGTGAATTACTAACATGGTACTGACCTTCTGATGGACTTTGACCCTGAGTAAGGTCCCCATGAAGGTGAGACCCAGCAGAATCTGTTCCAGTCTATCCGAGAAACAAAAAAGCAAAACCAGAGTGTTAATACTTCATAAATGGTCTAATTCAATTCTAGGGATTTTGCAGGACAATTAGGTTAGGACAATTACTTTAATACATAAAATGATCTTGCATGTACACAGAGCTTTTGATTCAAGAGAATCCCAAAGCACTTTGTAAACACTAGGTAAAATTGTAAACCACATGTAAGGAATTACTTTCTCCATCACAGCGATCCCTGGGGTGGAACACAGCAACAGAGATATCAGAAGAAGGACAAGGAGCATAGCTCACTGAGATACTAGCACAAGACGAGCCATCTGTCCCAAGCAGGCACTCAGCACTTTATGTGGTTTCCTAGCATCCCAGATTCTAACCCCCACACTCCAGGGGGAGGAGGGAGGTGCCCCTCTGCCCGTGAACAAGTTGCTTCCTCCAGGACTGGCAAATGGTGGTAATTTGTAGGGGTTTGTGTCTCTCACTGACGCACAATAAAATCCTAGTGCATAGAAGAGTGAGAGACTTTAAAACTAACCTTAAACTCATCCCAGATGGAATAATTGTCAGGTCTGCTCCCTGACCTCCTACCTCCCTGAGTTATCTTAACAGCAATGGAACTGGAGAATGGTCTTCGGAGGCACAGGCTCTGCCCTGGGAACCTGCTGCACAGCTCAGGAGCGTTGTCGCAATAACAACACTATTTGCAAAATTGTTCGGCTATGGTTTCATTATTGTGCTTTTCACCAAACAGCCACTCCCAAGTTTCTGTTTGCTCTCACAAAAGATTTAACAAAGACCCTTCCTCCCCTGACCCGTGGTGTGTGAGGCTGGGTAATTCATGAAGCATTTTGCTAAGAATGAATGAGGCTGTGGATTTAAGTTTGAGGAAAGCAGGTATGGAAAAGCTTCTCCTCCTCATCCCTGTCTTGTTATTACCATTTCCATTCTCCTTTACAAAGACCTCATTGTGACAACAGCAAAGCCCCATTGCAGAAAGGAGGGGGATTTTTGACCCTCTTTCTTTCTGTGGTATAACCTACCTCAGCTGCTAAGAGATCTCTTTTCTGTCGAGTTGCATTAAACTGGTTTCTGGAAGAAAACAAAAAGGATCTTGTATAATCAAAGGTCCCTGAGCAACCTGAATAAGTGGTTCCCTAGGGAGAGGTGTTTCTCTCTGATTTCCAGCACGTTATCAAAGAGGTCTTTCTTGGGTTAACATTTAAAAAGGTGACTTTTTTCTTTTCATAGTCTCATTTTACAAAATTCAAGAGTGCTTAGACCTCTGCTCTTAAACACAGGCTACTTGTTCAAGAGGGTACCTGGTATTTATGGGGGAGGGGAGATAAGCAAATTGGGCTTATAATATGGGACACAAAATAGTGAAGCTCTTTCATTAGGTGCCTGAATAGTACACGTGTTGTTGAGGTGCACCAGTGCTATTTGTATGTGCAGTGGTCGTGGTGTTAAAAGTGTAAGGTTACCTTCCAGCGGTAACTAAATTACAATAGGCAATAATTAAATTAATTTCAGAAATAATGGCCTCAATCTACAAAATACACTTGGTTTTATTTAACAGGCCAGATTTTGTACAATATAGTGTGTGATCACTAGATGTACTAGAAGTCATTAGATGTACAGAGCTGAGCTCTAATCCTGCTTCTACTGAATGGCAAAGTTTCCATTGACTTCAATGGGATCAGGAAGATACCCTAGTTTTGGTTTGGTTTGAATTATTACATATAACTTGCCTTGCAAGTGCTTTTTTCAGACTGAGAAAATGAATTATCATTGAGACAATATTTATTGTATAACATGTTTTATTTGTGGGAAATTCCTTTCTGTGTGTCACTAGAATTGTATTATTTTTATCCTGAAACTAAAATGATCTACTGGTATTTAATTAATGTACATTTTATCAGATATGAGAATAGTCACATAAGATACTCATCTTGTGAACTTACTTGAGCCCTTGAGGAACACCATCATTTTGTGATTACTAAAGAGGTGCACTTGTTTTTCAAACAACGATTTGCACGTTTAATCACCAGCTCTTTGGGAAGAGTTATTAAACAGAAGAAATACTTTATGTCTAAGTTACTAAAAGTTAGAGGTGTTCCACATGGGGCCATATTGTATTTCCTTTACTTCCATCCTATCAGACAAGCCTTATTGATTTCACCAATATTCGCTTTTTAAAACTCTGCTAATGAGGAATGCACACTCACCTTGGTGTTCTTCTCAAAAGAGAAAACTCGCAATAGGATTCTGTTGGATAAAAAGTGATGGAATTAAACCATTTTTTCCTCTATTTCCTTCTACGCGTTTTGCATGCAGACAAAAGTTGACCTGACTTTGGTTTTAAGAAACAAGAGTGAGTTTTGTTCTTTAGAAGAGGACGAATGACAGTAAGTTTTCCAGAAAGCATTTATGCAGCCTTTCTATCTCCCTGCCAGCAAAGTTACTCCCTGCCAGCAAAGATAGAAACACTTTTCTTCTGAGTCATTGATGTTTTTCGTCTTCAGAATCTGATTGTGAGAAGTGCTGAGAACCCGCAATTCCCAATGGGCCTGATCCTGCAAAGTGCTAAGCACCCTTGACTCCCATCATCGACAGTGGAAGTGGTGAATGCTCAGCACCTTGCAGTATCAGACTAATGCTTATCAGACTAAAGCTCAGGGTGCTAAGAACCTCTCAGGATCAGGATTCAATGCAGCTCCCTGTAATGCTTTTCTGAACATAATAATTATAAAACTTTAGTCCAATATGTTTAAATCTCTCTAGATTTCATGCAGATTTACTTTCATTTTAAGAATATTTTTACTTTCAAGCTATGTGAAAGTCACAATGCTTGAAAAACTTCTGTTATCCTCAGGAATCATTTTTCTAAGCTGTCTATGGTATCTATTATTAGCATGTGTGATGACAGCAGCTGGGAGTTTCTATAATCAGTTTGCCAAATATTTACTCTAGAATTATAAAAAATGTTCAGACACACTGCAGGTGCAGTCCAAATCTTGAGCAAACCCATTTCCTGTTCATAACAATTAAGCCTACATCAATCTGATAACGCATTTGACAATAATGAGAAGCAAGAAAGCCAGGAAAAATAATTCTGTTCTTTACTAATCATGCTGTATAAAATTCAAGCATTAAAGTCTGAATTTATAAAAAAAAAAAAGTCATTTTTAGTTTCAAAAGCAGTAAAAGTGTGTGATGTAGAGATATTAAGTCTGTATTACTGGTTTGTTTGTTTGTTTAATTAGGCCATGGGATAAGAACTATTTGCTTTACAGTGAAAGAAAAATAAGTAACCGTATTACTAAATTAAGAAAATTCTTTCTAAAGGTTTTTAGTGTAAAAATTGAGCATAAAAGTTCTTACCTTGCAAAGAGAACAGCAGAGAATGAACCAAGAATACACTCCAAGGTATCATTAAGTTGAGTTTTCCCACAATATTCATTTCAGTGTAGCTTCTCAGTATGAAATGTATCCAAATTGGTGGCCTGGACTATTATGGCATCTTAGAAGTATGTGTCTCTGGGGTGTTTAAATCTTTTATAAATGTAGATAGCAGAGAAATTTAAATAAGGCGGGGCGGGGGGGGGGAATAAAAAATAGGGGACAGAAGAAAAAAAGAAATATCAAGCTTCCTACCACATCCAGCTTCTGGAGCTCTGGAAATGTTGCATACAACTTTTTGGCTGTGCTTCTCTCATTAGTAATGCATGGTAACTCCTTACCAGAGCCTGTATTAGTTACACTTACACTAGACCTGCAAGGCTTATTCCACTTTTGGACTGAATCAACCCTTTATAACATTCATGGATAGTGACATGGAAAGAAATTTTGCCATGTCATGATGCTTTGAAAGATTTTTCAAACAGTTGTCATTTCAAGTTTGTGTGTTTTGAAACTTGTGCTAATTAAGATTGCTTCCCTTTCTACCTTCTATTTATTAAAATGAAAAAAAAACTTTTAAGTTCAAACTTACAATAATGTTCGTGTAAAACGTACCACTAAGTAGTTTGACAAATATATTAAAGAATTCAACATACATTTTAAATGAGAAATTAATTTCCATTAAAGAAATTACCTGGATTTTAACTACCTAATGGAAGCAATTAAGTTTTTTCCTTGTAACATTCTGATAGTGTCACAAAAGAAAACTGCACAGCAGTTGGTAATTTGTTTTTGTTTTGTTTTTTTAAATAAAATGTGTTTTAAAATCTCATAGATAACTGAAAGGGAAAACTATATTCTTCATCAAAATCTAATGTAAACAAAGGAAAGACACTACCTCATCTAGCCTAGCCCTGGAACTACCTAACCTTCCCTTCAAATGAACTGCAGATTTAAAAAATAAATAAATCTGTATATCAAAACATGTACATTACTAATCCAAGCAACCACTTGATCATAGTACTGTACCTTCCCTTCCTCCTAGCCTTTCCATGGCCCATTTAGTGTTTGTCATTATGTCTTAATTTAACCCAGGGTCAAACCGTGCAAACACACGCTACTGTGTGTAGTATTTACTGGCATACCATTCTTACTGATTGAAAATTCCTCAGTGTAAAAGACAAGGGGTGAAATCTTGTCCCAATGAAATCAATAGGAGTTTTGCCATTGACTTCAGTGGGGACAGGATTTCACCAATTACCTTTTATTTTTATGTAAAGCATCATCTATGTTTATGGTGTGTACATAATAATAAAGAATACTGATGATTTCTGTTCATATACATCAAGAAAATAAGGTATTTACTGAGAAATTGTTTAAAAAGTATACTTATAGGGACCTAAAAAAACAATTCGCTGTTTGGAGTTTTGTTTTTTATTGATTACAAGCAACACACAAAAGATTGTTGTAACTGAATGGTATATATTGTACAGTAATAGTGCATTTAAGTACACCAATAGACAGAGATTAGAGAAACATATTTTCCTTCAAAAAAATTACGTTGTGCTTTTGACAATACCATGATTAGCCCGTTTCCTCTTGTGGCTCTTTCACACAGGGGACAGATTTAAAAAGAAAAAGAAAAAGAAAAAGTTATAGTAAAACCATAAGAATTGGCACAGGGTCCCCGGGGCAGGTGTACTACTCGAAACTACCTTTAACTCATTGTTTACGCACAAAATAGGGTGGTCTCTTTGTGCCTTTGACATGTTTAAAAGATAAAGCCAACAGCTTCCTCAAAACAAACAGATAGGAGAATAACCAATCAGATTTCCACCCCAACCAGTGCTGTACTGAGCCCACCAACGCAGCCCCCATCGCATGTCCCCTCCCCAAAAGTAACATGCAGCATGTCTCTAATCTCATACTGGAAGGCTATTTTAGACCTAAGTGACTTCAGAAGGTAAGGGCCTTGAATGGAAGTTGTCCTACCAGCAGTTCCCTTTCTTTTATCCCTCCAGCTTGAGTGCCTTTACTGACTGAGAGAGAGGCAGTATTTCAAAAAGTCAGGCCTCAAGCTGCTTAAAGCTTTATAGTTCAAATTCAGTACCTTAAACTCCACACAGAAACAAACAGGAAGCCAGTGCAGGAGCTGGAGCACTGGTGTTATGTATGGCTGGCAAGATGTATCACTTACTAAATGTGCTGCCACATTCTACACCTGCTTCTCTTTCCAGGTTGATTTAAGCTGTAGCCCCATATAGAGTGCATTGCAGTAATCTAAACTCTATAGATGACTCTTAGCAATGAACATAACTTTTGAAAAACAAAACGCCTTGCCGTATTCACCCACATTTTAGTATTTTATAAAATGTATAGTAAAAAGTCATTTTAAGCATTCTGCTTATCTGTCAGTTTTGTCTCATTTATCCCATTTACTTCTCATCTTCTAGAGGAATCAATGAAGATATTTCCCCAGTGTGAAACCTTTCCCCCACCTCATCCCCCTGCCAAATGAAGACCTTGCCTTGGTATTTCTGACTTTGCAGGCAAGAACTTCACATTATGTTTTCTAGGGCACAGCAGTGGTATGTTACGATTGATCAAAGGGATAATTTTTGAGTAACATAAGCTCCCACCATTGACCTGGAAGAATCATCCATGCCTTTGCACCTCTGCTCACTGCCAGGGAGCCATTTAGTGTGAATGAGGAATGGACTCCTGTCTCTTAAGAGGTGGACTAAGACCTCCCATTAATTTCACAGATCACCAAAAGGAGTTAATAGTTGGCAATGACCTTTGATCATTACCAGCCTGAGATGGACCCAAGCCAACAATGCAGAGATGACAGGCTTCAAGTTCTATTACCAATACCTGAGCCATCTAGTTCTCTCCATCCATTATTTTGGTCTTGTAAATATATTCATCTTTCCTTTCTTCATCTCTTACAAAAGCAGAGATGTAAAGATAATCTGAGGACAGATTCTGCCATTCCCAAGCCCCTACTTTAAATTATATATAAATGCATCATACTTGCACAGCTCCACAGACAGAGAAATATTTCTATTACTTTATTTAAATATAAAGTATCACAGTAGGTTCAATCCTAAACAGACACAATTTAATCAGCTACTTGACAATTACGCTATGTGTGAGATGACCGGAGTATTTGGTGCATATCAATACCTTCATGATTTGGTAATTTCACAGTATCTTCAGAAAAGTATTTGCTGAAAGATGGGCCAATTCTTATGAATATAAGGTCTCTGTAATGAAACATACCACTGTATATTCTAAAATATACCTACTTTCAGGTTGAAAGTGGGGGGAGGGGATCACGTACAGTATCAGTCTTTCACTCCTCTGCCTCTCTCCACTTTTATATCTATTCGCCTCTTCTCACATCACTGTTCCTATGCTGGCAATTCCTTTTTGCCATGACTTGAGAGCTAGGCGTTTTTGGTATTGATTCTCTTTCACCATCCCTTGTCCCCACCATAGCCTTGCTCTCGCATTCTTTTAATTCTGTACACTCTTACCCAAGGATTATTTTTCCCACCACAACCCTGAAAACATGAGGAGACTTCTCTAATTTGAAGCTTTCACTTACTGAGTTCTAACACTCATTTGGAAAAGAAGAGGGCCTAGACATAACTTCCTTTTGTGCTGTGTACACACCAGTGACTCTGACCTGAAAGTCTCATGGAACATCCACCGGGTAACCAATAACTGATTGATAACCAATGTATGAAGTTATTCTTACTGTTGTTTAGACGCTCTTTAATGTGTCTGACATTTAGTGTTGAAAAAAGACATGTTAATACCATACTTTACAGTATAGTGTATCTAGTTTCCTTTGTATTATTTCTTTGTCTTTGCAAAAGCAGTGAAGACAGGCGAATACCATAAAAGAACTTAGAAATATTAGAAATACAGGAAGAACACAACAAAATTAGATTAATCTTGAAATAATGCAAAGTGAGAGAAATATTCCAGAACACACATTTATTCGGACTGAGAAACCTGGAAAGCAATAATGCTAAAAAGAGACATAGGAGATCATACTGGAAAACATGTTAGACATTAATTTGCAATGAAGTCTAGGCCTTCAAAAACACAGACACAAGGCATATAGCAGCAAAGCAATAATCCTCCTCTCTACAATTCTAATACAACTGCATCTGTAAAACTGCATTCACATCTGGCGACTATATTACCAGAAAGTCAGAGAAATTTGAGCAAAAAGAGCAACAAAAGTCACCAGGGAAACAGGGGAATGACAGATAAGGCGAGGTCGTAATAGTCCAACAAGTATCCGAGGAGGGAAAGGAATTATTCAGCGAGGTACACTGTGGTAGAAGAGTCATGGGGTTAAAATTAAGAAATGGGAAAGTGTGGGGGAAAAGAGAGAAATTAAGTTGAATAGGAGGAATGAAATGCATTTGCCTGCATAAGGGAATAAGTAGACGCCCCACAACTTGGGACCTTTGAAAAACCAAGCAGGAAAAGAAAAAAAGAGCCCACGAGAACACTTTAGGTAACCATCCTGCATTGGCAGGGAGACAAACTGAAAGAATTTATAGGTGTTCTCTATCTAGACTTTCTACAATTAGAAATGACAAAGTTAATTTAAGATATAAATTCTGTATTTAAAAGTTTGTTGGCTGACTTCAAATATACAAAATTAACAGCCTCATGTAATAATAAACTTTTCAATAACCACTTACAATCTATGTGGGTATCACAGTCAAGCATAATTTATCTCAGTAACTGCAAAACCATAGCAGCAAGGAGCATCTTCAGCTTCTATAAGGGCCATGCAGCATATGAGGGCAATCTGGTCAGTGAGGATACACCAGGCCAGAGCCACACTGGTACAGCTACTCCCAATTTTGGCTCTCCCTACATTGTTGATGCCAGTGGCACATGGAACTTTTCAAAGCTTGCACCACACCCACGGTTGGTAAGTCCCAGTGTCAGGTGGACAGACTAGGCAGGATCCACATTTTCACAGCAGCTTCCAGTCCCTACTCTGCCTCCTAAGCTTAATGCTCCTGCAGCTAATGAGCCCTGGGATGGGGTTTAGGACAAGCTGGAACCAGCCCATCTCCAATTCCCAGTTCAGCCTCACTGCTGCTGGGGGACCCCTTTCTGGTCTTACACACCTTATCAGCTGATAAGGGCTAGTTGAGGAGGGGCAGGCTAATGCCAGAGCTGAGTTGGTAAAGCTGCTCCTATGCCAGTTCTACCTCCACTATTGATGGTAGAAGAATCCTTTTCACCACTCACTCCCCTAGTGAAGGTAAGTGGCAGGAGAGAGTAAATAGGAAAACAGTTCTCACTACTACATCCTATTTCCACCATGCTCTCATGCAATTAGCTCACACCAATTTACTTGTAGTATTTCAGAAAATAAAACTGCCATCTAGCAGCTCCCAGTACACATCAAGTAGCATTTACATTTTACATCTTATTAACAAAATCAAATAGTTTGATGTGACATCATTGCAGAGACCAACAGGATATTTTCATGAGATCAAAATCCATTTTAGAAAACATTTTGATTAGGGTTAAGGACTTCTCGGTTTGAAGAAACGTCATGGACACAGTATGCTCTGCACTACCATATAATATATCCAAGTTTCATTCCCCATCTCTGCCTTCAAAAAAAAAAAAAAAAAAAAAAGTCAGGCCTAGAAAGGAGGAGGCAGAGTTTTTATGGCCCAGGAGCTAGAATAGCTCATCATTCATCAACAGCCTCATCACAAGAAGAAACCTGGATGAGCTCCAGTGTTCTAACCAGCCAATACTGCATCCCTAGATGGGGTGATGAGAAGTTTTGCAGGTCAAAGGAGACAGAGGAAAGAGAAGCCAGAGAACATCCCACAAGAGATCAGTCAGAACAATAATAAATCAGAATAAAACTTCTAAAGTGAAATTAGGCACATTCTTCATTTACTGCATGGACAAAACAGGACAAAAACAAAAAAAGTCTAGCAAACAAGTTGCAAGTGGCTCACAGTAGATCTGCAAAAAGGAAACAAAAATGGGCTTGTTGCTTTCCTGCATTCCTCTTCCTTTCTTTCTGATGAGGAAAGAATAAGAGTTTGATTTTTCAATTGCATTTAATTTGAAATTCAGGTGTTATCCACTCTGGAACACACAAATGTGACTGAAAAATTAGTCATGTTATCAACAGAGACTGAAAGCTAAGCAAGTGAGACTGGGACTTATCAATCCTGTTCAGAAGTTTTGTTCAATTTATGCTAATACTATTTAATATTAATGACTAAGTTTATGAAAAAGGAAATCTTAACAATGGTTTCAGAGTAGCAGCTGTGTTAATCTGTATACTCCTGTTTTTTTTTAAATTAACAATTTCACTCCCTTCCCCTAAAGTATTTTAGCTCATTCTCAGACATCCACAAGCTCTTTCAGCAGCAGTAAGGAAGACCAGACTGCAGATATTTTTAAGGTTTAAAAAAAACCCTGCAAGCGCTCTTCAATACAAGAAGGGGCAAAAGTCCAATGTTTTAAAAAAAAAAAAATCACGCAGGCTACAGTACAAAGATTTTGGAAGATACCCCTCAAAAGAGCCCCCAAAGTACCACTGTTGTCTAATGGGGAAAGGAGAGAAAATAGTATCTTGTGATATGGTCAAGAATCTAGACTCTCTATTGGTCAGCCTATCGTCTTTTCCATTCCTGTCCAAAATGGTTTCCTGCTGAGTATACAATGGGATACAAAATAGTTATTCTCATCATGATCCAGAGCTGCTTCCATGCGTCAGGCCTCTACTCAGTATTTAACCACCTGTTTGTCAAATTTGAATGATTTTTTGCTGGTCACTTGTGACTGATGTCCCAGCTCTCCAACCTTTTGCTGGGAGCAGCTAGTTCATTTTCATATAAGGCTTCCTCTCATCATCCACTTACCCTCTTTATCTTTTTCCTCTCAATACCTACTTAAATAGAAGTCAAGTATCAGGGGGTAGCCATGTTAGTCTGTATCCACAAAAACCTTAAATAGATGCAACTTCTTACTAGCATCTCCACTATTTCCTCCTCTCATGCACTGCACAAACCTCCACCACACCTCCACAGTGGCTCTCAAACTTTCCAGACTACTGTGCCCCTTTCAAGAGTCTGATTGGTCTTGCATAACCCCAAGTTTCACCTCACTTAAAGCTACATGCTTACAAAATCAGACAGAAATACAAGTATCACAGCATGCTATTACTGAAAAATTGCTTTCTCATGTCCACCATGTAATTATAAAATAAATTAATTGGAATATAAATATTGTACTTACATTTCAGGGTATAGTATACAGAGCAGTATCAACAAATCATTTTATGAAATTTTAGTTTGTACTGACTTCGCTAGGGCTTTTTATGTTGCCCGTGGTAAAACTAGGCAAATATCTAGATGAGTTGATGTACCCCCTGGAAGACCTCTGAGTACCCACAAAATTACTCCCCATGTGTAAATTGGGGAGGCAAACATGTCTGTCCTTCAAACTGATAACACGGGTTTTTTGTAAATCACATATCCATTTATCATTCTTACCTGCACCCCTGTGTGTCTGAACTGTTACAGGGTGCATTACATGTGCCCAAATTAGTATCAAAGCATCTCAGAGTAAGAAATGATACTTTCTCTCATTTTCAGAGCAGTGTGCAACCCTTTCAATGTTCAATATTTCTGAAGCATTGTAAGTAATTATATTTAAGAATTTATTAGCTTGAATGATGAACATATGAAAGCTTTCATGATTTTTGGGGAAAAAAATCAGTTTTCTAGTCTTGAATACAAATGTAAAAATTCACATAGCAAAGGTTATTTTATGAAGTTTGCTACTGCACTTAAACATGCATACACAGTAGATTTTTCAACAGAGAAGGAAACATACTCCTCTTGCTCCAAAACAGCACTAATACAGCTTTGTAGCATTTGGTCAGGGTTTCGGGGAGGGTTGAGAGAAGATCTTTTAATTTCCCTGGGTTAACAATTGTAGAGCTCTACTGCTACTGTTAGTGGTTTGTCAAGGATGCATGGAGCACAGGATGGAGACTTTATTGTTTGAAACAAAGAAAAAAATGAGTATCTGACAGCAACAAAGTGCTTCTCTTTATTCCTAGACACCAGCACTTAACCTGTTGGGGATTTTTTAGGCCAGCTCCCAACCCTGAAAAAAACAGTTATCCAATATAAACAAATACTAGATTTAGAAACTTGAAATATTTATTAACTTTTCCTCATATTTATTGCAAGATACAAGGATGAACAATTTTAACGGTAAGACTTCTGGTAGCGTGCACGGGCACCAGGTCCACCAAACTTCTTGGACTCGCAGCGACGAGGATCTGCAACCAGTAAGGTCCTATCATACTGGATTAAGATGTCCTTGATTTCCTTCTTGGAAGCTTCATCAACATCTAAAAAAAGATCATATTTGTGACTAACATTCTATAACTTCCATCTATTACTGTTCTACGTATAGCACTTAATGTCTGAAGCTAAACACTTCAAAAAGGCTAGCAAAACAAAATCAAAACAGTCAACTTACACTTCTGATAATAAGCCACCAATGCTTTGGAAATAGATTGACGAATTGCTGTTGAGGAAAGAGACAAGTTAACAATAATATCCAGTAAATTCAGGTTTACATAGAAAACATTGCAAAGGGTTTGGGGAGGGGTTGGCAGAAATGAATTTGACAAATGAAAAATAGTTATAAATGTAATGATAAAACCACATCAAACCATTTTGTGTCATACACCTTCCACCTCAAGCTAACCCCTTTAATCAAAGATTGACTTTAAAATAATGTCAGGATGGTTAACTAAAACAGACGAAGATTTGGGTTAATGCGTCTACTTGCTTCCTGTGCACCTTCTGAGCTAGATCATTTTAACGAAAACAGGCCTTAACTAGCAGCCGCGCAACGTTAACAATTCTGAAAAGCAATTTATGTTCTATTTTGCCCAATGTGAATAAGTTACAAGTTAAGTTCTGATTCTAGGATTTTTATTTGAGCAATTTTCTCTGAGACAAATAACTGCTCGACTTTGCAGTGTGGTTAGAAAATGCTGTTTGGCCATAAATTAGATTTTGGGATGAGGTTAATCACATATAATCACTTATATAGCACTGGAAGAGGGAAATGCTAATGCCAGTTTCATACGGATCATTCATGTGTGTAAATGAGAGCAGGTGACGCAGATATAGTTCAAGATACACCCATTAAACTGGCATTTGTAATAGCCAAAGCTTTAAACTGTAGATGGTGTTTATTCCCCAAGATATTAATAAATTATAAATATTTTATAAGTAGTTCAAAGTGGATTAATAAAGTAGTTTAATCTCTTCCAGCCCACACTAAGGGCCTTGTACAGGAGTCGTACCGTAGATTTGCGCTACATGGCCGCCACCCTTGACACGGACTCTGATGTCAACACCAGCAAAGCGTTCCTTGCCCAGGAGGAGAACAGGTTCAAGCAGCTAAGAAATACAGATATAAAAATTTTATTAAAGTTAATTTTTAAAATCAAATTTAAACAAGTTAAGAAGGAAGGTACTGTACATCTGGGATCAGGCTTGGATTATGAGGGATTACAAGTGTCGGTTACAAGGTTCATAAGATATATACACAGTACATAACCAGCATAGACCCAGACTGGGGTACGGGAGCTTTTAAAATGTCAGTGGATAAGTGATCTCAGGTACACCACCCACAGAATGTATTTAGAGTCCAAGTCAGTACTGGTGTAGTGAATAAGTACAAGGATGGGTATTACACATATTATGAGAACATATTTATGATCAAGAGGAAGCAATCAGTGTTTTGAGCAAGGTTTCTAAGTACGGATTTATAAAATGTTTGGTGCTATGAGCCTTGCATTTACAGTGCACACACTAAGGTAATTAAATAAAAACCACTGAGGTAATGTGGCCTAGTCACTAGTGGATAAGAGAAGAGCACTGCCCAGGAGACCTGGATTCTTGTTACAACTCTGCTGCTGGCCAACTGGGTGACCTTAGGCAAGTCATTTCGCCTTCCTGTGCCTCAGTTTCCCCATTTGTAAATGGGAGTAATGATACTTTGTAAAGTGCTTTGACGTTAACTGAGGAGTCAAACTAGATAATACTAAACTTTATGAAGTTAGATCTAAGGAAGATTAACTCCTATCAATATATATGCTTTGCTCCCATCAACACTAATGAGAACAACTGGTTAGTCTCTACGGTGCCACAAGTATTTTCTCAATTCACAAAAAGAAAAGGAGTACATCAGAGTAAAATTGAGACAAGCACCTAACTGATACAGAAGCTTAAGTCCCATTTTGCAAAGTGACTTGAGTGAGGATACACTTCTATGCTTTTATTATTTAACCTGAGTACTCAACTCCAAAATTGTACACAAACTTACAAACAGCCAAGCTACAGCTAACAGCCTACATGACCACTAAAAATGAGATGGATCATCTAGTGTATGTCTTTATGACAAGAAACTCTTCTGCTCTTCCAGATTTATTTATTTAGAGAGAGAGAACGAACACAAACACATAAAAAGAAAAGGAGTACTTGTGGCACCTTAGAGACTAACCAATTTATTTGAGCATAAGCTTTCGTGAGCTACAGCTCACTTCATCGGATGCGTACTGTGGAAAGTGTAGACATAAAAATGTACTAATGTCTAAAGAAAACCAATAAAGTACTTACTTTGTACTGAAGGGTTCTAGGCTCAATCATTTCCAGGGGTCTTCCATTCACTTTAATGAGACCATTTCCTCTTTTACAGTGAGCAACAGCAGTTGCTGTTTTCTAAAAGAGCAAGCATATGTGAGTATAGCATTCCTACAGTACCAACTGTGCACCCACTGCTTTAGAGACTAGTATACAGTGCTTTCAGTCTAGATTATGACACTCAAAATTTCAAACACTATTTTTCATTTAAAGCAAAGCCACTACTGCAAACCACTGAAATGTACTAGGCCAGATGGGGACTTAATATAGGCAAGTCAGCCTTGCTGAAAACATAAAATTTGATCTTCATGTGGGAAGTGTGATGACATAATTTACTAGCACCAGCCAGGCCTCCTAGATCATGGGGGAGTTCGAGAGGCCCAGAAGCAGAGCCCTTACCTTCACCTTCTGCCATCTCCTCTGTGGAGGCGGCTTTTTACAGTGATACCCCTGCGTGATAGGGGGCGGGGAGAGCAGGGGTGCGGGAACAATTTGCACAGTGGGGACGCTGAGAGCCATTGACCCACACGGTAAGCCCTGTACGTGATGGAAACCACTTCAAATCGGGGGGTGCTCCCACACCCCCACTTCCAACACCTATGGGGGCGCTGTGGGTGGGTGGGTGTCAGAGAGCGTGTGTGGGGGCAGGGAGAGGCTGTTGTGCAAGTGTGGACGAACACGCACGTGCCGGCGCACGCCACGGGGTGCAGCTGCTCACTCCTATCGCAGCGGCCTGGCTCCGATCGCGATGACGGGCCCGGCTGGTGGCGCCGGGCCCCTACGGCTCCATCCCGGGCAGCTCGGCGGCGGGATGCGGGAGCCCTAGGCTGGGGCTACCGGCCGCCCCGCCTGGCTGGGCTCGGGCGAGACACGTGGAGGCCCCTGCGGCTCCCGGGCCGCACAGGCCCGTCGCGCCCCCCCGGCCTGGCCGGGGAAACAGCGCCACGATCACCAGGCGGGGGCCGCAGCTGCCGGGCCGGGGAGCGCGGCCTGGTCCCGGGGGCGCTGCCGCCCGCCCGCTCACTCACCTTCCGCCCGAAGACCTGGACGCTCTGCAGGGGCCCCTTGGCCGGCATGGCTCCTCCTGCAACAGACAGACACGGCGCTGAGCGGCGCGCGGCCCGGCGGGGGTGGGGAAGGGAGCGGGGGAGAGGGGGGAGCGCGGAGCTGCCGAACACTCACCTTCCGCCAGAGACAGCAGCAGCAAAAGAGAGAGCGGGGCCTCCGGAGCCGCTTCTCAGGGGCAGCCCGGCCGCAAAGCGCAGCCTGACTTCCGGCCGCGTGACACGGCCCCCTTCCCGCCGCGCTTTACGGCTGCCCGAAGGGAGGGGGGGAAGGCGCCTCGGAACCTGCGGGGCGAGGCTGAGAGAGCTGCCGGAGAAGAGGCCGGCGCCGGGCGCGGCCCTCACCCGAACCTCCTCCACCGTCTCCCGCGCACGCGCACAGGCACCCTGCGGCAGCCGCGTCCCCCAGTGTCCCTCCTCACTCAGCCCCGCGCGCCTCAGCGGCGCCCCCAGTCCCAGCACCGGTCCCCAGCGGCTGCCCGCCCCCAGCCACCACATCAGCTCCCCGGCGTCTCACAATCCCCGCTGCACCCCCAGCCCAGCGCCCCCCACCTCCCGCATTCCTCTCAGTGTCCCCTAATTCGGGATGTAAACGCCGTTTTCACAGTTAACCGTTTAAACGATTAAAAATATTTCATTTAAACGGTTAACCGATTAAGAGCTGGGGCCAATCCCGCCAGCACAGCTGGGGCCGGGGCTGCGGCCGGCCGGTCCGAGGGCTACCGGTTAAGGCGGTTCACCGGTAAGACTAATGGTTAACGGGTTAACATTTTACATCCCTACCCCCAGTCCCATCACCAGCCCCCTGAGCATCTTTCAATCCCATCATCTTCCCCAGGGCCGGTGTCTTCCATTCCCAGCATCAGCCTGGCAGCGTCCCCCCGTCCCAGGGCTCCCGTCCTTTCCAGGGGCGGCAGGTTTGTATAATTTTGGGTGGTGCCCAGAACAGGTCCAAGTCTCCCCCGACCCCAACACACACCCCCCATGGCTCTGGGAGGGAGTTTGGGTGCGGGAGGGGTGAAGGGCCAGGCTCTGGGCTGGGGCAGGGGTGCAGGAGGGGGTGTGGCTCTAGGAAGGAGTTTGGGTGGGGGAGAGGGTGCTGGGGTGGGGTCCAGGAGGGGGTGCGGGCTCTAGGAAGGAGTTTGGGTTCAGGAGGGAGCGCGGGGGTGGGCTCTGGGCTGGAGTGTTGGGGTGCGGGAGAGGGTGAGGTGTACGGCGCTTACCTCGGGCAGCTCCCAAAAGCAACCTGCACACCACTCTGGCAGCAGCTCCTAGGCGAGGGGGTTGGGAGTCTCTGTGCGCCGCTGCCCACAGGCACCGCCCCCACAGCTCACATAGGTCACAGTTCCCGGCCAATGGGAGCTGCGGAGTCGGCGCTCAGGGCGGGGCAGCGCACGGAGAGACACACACACACACCCTGGGGCTGCAGGGACATGCTGGCCGCTTCCAGGAGTGGCATGGAGCAAGGGCGGGTAGGAAGCTGCCTTAGCCCTGCTCCGCTGCTGGTGGTGGCGGCGGTGGTGGCTGGGGGCCCCCAGGACCTTTTAAATTACCCGGGGGTGGAAGGCAGGGCCGGTAGATGCTCCGTGGGAGGTGCGCGGGGGCGGCAGGCAGGGCTGCGGGAGAGAATGGGCCACAAACATTGGTGGAGCTGGGCCCTGAATATTCCTGAAGCACGAGCACCACAGGCACATATAACTCGCTGCCCCTGGTCCTTTCTCTCCAGCACCAGCTCTCTCACGTCCCACAGTCCTAGCCCCCTGACTTACCAAATGTCTCTCAGTCAATCCCAGTCGTCCAATGTTCAGCGCCATAATAAAGATAAAGGCTATAAGATAAATCTATATGATAACTGGGTATTACTATACAATAAGGTTCTAGGATTGTCACTGCATGTCATCCTGAAGCCTCGGATGACTGGTGAGTCACTGTGAAATGATGGAAACCACTACAAGCATGGTTGAGATCTCTTTCTGTTGAGTTTATCACCAGGTTCAATCTTCACTGGGATTCGTGGTCTGTTACCATCCAGTTTTTAAGTTCTCTGTGGTCTTTTATTTTTTTACACTTTATGAATTGCTCCTGTACAACAGCACAGGCTTTCACCTACATTATTATCCTTAAACTAACCCAAATAATCCACTAAATAGTACTGACTAGTGTTACACGGCAACAGCAGCTCCTCACACCCATCTGAGGTTTTCTCTGCCTGGGCCCTTTCACACAATGGGTCCTGTTCTAAATTTTTTTTTTTTTTAAAGTTGTTGGTTAGAAGGAGTCTTTCGTTTCCAGCATGGTTTCCACATTACAAAGAGAGGGAATTACACTGGAATCAGTGGAATCTCTCCCATCTGGATACATTTTTTCATGTGCCCCAGTCTATTTGTAGGTGCTGTTTTCTAGGTATCTATACCACAGTATCTGAGCATATAAGGAGTAACCACCACCAAGGTGGTGAATAAAATATAAAACTGGCCCAGTCTCTGAGTAAAAAAGGTCTATCTGTATGGAACAGCTTTCAAGATTGTGTCCTATATTAACACAAAAACTTGGTGCAAAGTAGAATTAAATGCTTAATCTAAAACAAATGGCACTATAACCCAAAGTATTTCAGGAGATACTTAACCTAAGACAATGTGAGTTGTAAAGCATCCCAGACACTTAGAACCACTCCTTCTGATCTTGGCTCTTGGTGCAGTGGCACATGGTTCTTTTAAGTTTACATTTTTCCACTGATTTTGCAGGATAATGTTTTGTAATTGTTTCTATTAATTTATTTTGTTTACTACTTTAACTTTGAAACAGGCCTGCCTTATCCTTAGCCGCAAAGGAAATAATGTTTCCGTAAATATAAGCTTGACAGACATTGCATCGTCTGGAAATAGAGGAAGTCCCAAGTTCTTTAAAGTTTGTGCACAGTGTGAGAGATTTTCTCCTAACTTTGAAACTCTCCCCTTGTATGAGTTCATTTTGCTAAATGGAACAAAAAGACATCTGACAAACAAAAGAATCCATGTGCCACCTAGAGGCTATTTAGTGAACGTCTTATAAAGGAATAAGAAAAGGACTACTTGTGGCACCTTAGAGACTAACAAATTTATTTAAGCATAAGCATCCGATGAAGTGAGCTGTAGTTCTACGAAAGCTTATGCTCAAATAAATTTGTTAGTCTCTAAGGTGCCACAAGTACTCCTTTTCTTTTTGCGAATACAGACTAACACAGCTGCTACTCTGAAAGCTGTCATTATAAAGGAATGCTACTCAGGTGGGCATGGTGAATATTAAAAGAGCACTGCACTAGTGAACCTGTTATGACCTGTGTTCAAATGCTTCACACCAAATCATGGAAAAACTCCACAGATGTCTGAATTTATTATGTTTGGTATCAACTCAAAAGTGATGTTCTGAGGAGTTGTTGGGAAGTGATAATGCTTCCTTGGGTTTGTTCTGAGATATCCAAATTATTATTTATATTGTATCACCTAGAAGCCCCAGCACAATGGGGCCCTGATCCATGTCTAAGTGTTGCACAAAAAGATGGTCCCTGCCCCAAAGAACCTAGCATGGTGGGGTTTGGGTCCATGAGTAGAGCTTCTAGGTGCTCTGATAACACAGATAATAAATAGGAATGAAAAAGCTGTATTTTTTGCCATTTAAATTTTTCATATGCTAAGAAATATCAAAATAGTGTCTTCGATATGTACAACCTGCAGTAAGCTCCATGTGTGCAAATCCGTGTACCCACATGAAGTCCCATTAAAGACAGTGGACTCTGCACAGGTACAGAATCCATCTGTCTGTACTGAGCTCTTTGCAGGATCTGGGTTTTTGCCTCTATCTTTCACATATAGTAGCATCTCAGACAATATGGAATATTGTGTCTTTTGTGGAGCTTGGTGTTTTTGAAATGTAAGATCTAATATTTCACTAAAACCCTCATGCCAATAATAATGAGTATGAAGACATTTCTGTTATATGGAATCCATGTGTATAAAAATGCAGATTGAATGAATACATATTTCTGAAAAAGATTTTTGTTGATAGTTGATACTTTTATTTATACATTTAATTTGTCATTAAACAACCAATCCTTCTGCCTGTAAATAAATATATTGAATAGTCCTAAACTAGTATAATTGAATAGTCCTAATCCCTCTTAGGCCCCAAACATTTGAGGATTTCCACATGTGCCTAATTTTATGCACATTACATAGTTCCATTCAAGTAAAAGGCGCTACTCATAGTGCATAGAGTTAAGCACTTTTAAGTCTTTGCATAATTGGGGCCTTAAATGTGACCTGCAAAAGGATTTCCTTTAGATGCCCAGCATCTTTATAAATAAATTCCCAACCTGTATTGAGTGGATTCCTCTCTACGCCAATGCAATTCTCAGTGCAGATCAGGGCTTAAGTATTAAATAATCAGTTAAATAGAGACATTCAAGTGCATTATTAGCATAAGACTTACCTTTATTTTGCTTTTGCAGATCCTGTGACATTCATTCCCACTCAGATAGTCATCTTCTGCTGCAATCTCTGCCAACAGTCTAGAAATGCCGTTAACATTCATGCTACAGGTACGGTTTGTAAAGTTGACCATATGCCTTTCCATATTCTGTTAGAAAAGTAAAGTGGTAATTAGCACACAGTTGGACATTTAATAGTGAATCTGGAAAGAACTGGGTTTAGGGTTTTCTTTTGTTTGTTTCTTTTTTCCCCCATTTCTGGCCCATACACATCTTAAATAGCTTCTAGCTTCTATTCCAATTTAGAAGCTCATGCTTCAGGGAGTAGAGTATGTAACATGAGAGAGAAAATTATGTCACAAATAACCATGTTCACAGAGATCATGGGGAAAAAACGTTCCCAGTGAGAAGCAGAGGAGAAATTACAGATGAATGGCAAGATGGAGGAAAAGGTTCCAGACTAGGGAAGGTGTTGCAGTTCAGGAAATCAACGCATGCAAAATCTTTTCTGATAACCCACTTAGCCCTGGTCTACACTAGAACTTTAGGTCAAATTTAGCAGCGTTAAATCAATGTAAACCTGCACCCGTCCACACGATGAAGCCCTTTTTTTCAACTTAAAGGGCTCTTAAAATCGATTTCCTTACTCCACCCCTGACAAGTGGATTAGCGCTTAAATCGGCCTTGCCGGGTCGAATTTGGGGTACTGTGGACACAATTCGATGGTATTGGCCTCCGGGAGCTATCCCAGAGTGCTCCATTGTGACCGCTCTGGACAGCACTCTCAACTCAGATGCACTGGCCAGGTAGACAGGAAAAGAACCGCATACTTTTGAATCTCATTTCCTGTTTGGCCAGCATGGCAAGCTGCAGGTGACCATGCAGAGCTCATCAGCAGAGGTGACCATGCAAGCATGTGAAAGGATTAATTTGCCCTGGCATTCGCGGCTCTCCTGGCTGTACTCCAAAAGCCTTTGCAAAAGGTTTCTGGGGAGGGCAGCCTTATTGCGTCCTCCATGGTAGGACACTTTACCACTCCAGGCCAGTAGCACGTACTCGGGAATCATTGTACAACAAAGCATTGCAGTGTATGTTTGCTGGCGTTCAAACAACATCCGTTCTTTATCTCTCTGCGTTATCCTCAGGAGAGTGAGATATCATTCATGGTCACCTGGTTGAAATAGGGTGCTTTTCTTCAGGGGACACTCAGAGGTGCCCGTTCCTGTTGGGCTGTTTGCCTGTGGCTGAACAGAAATGCTCCCCGCTGTTAGCCACGCGGTGGGGGGAGGCAAAATGCAACCTTGTAACGAAAGCACATGTGCTATGTATGTAATGTTAACAGCAAGGTTTACCCTGAAAGAGTGTAGCCATTGTTTTATAAAATATGTCTTTTTAAATACCGCTGTCCCTTTTTTTTTCTCCACCAGCTGCATGTGTTTCAATGATCACAGGATCTTCTCCTTCCCAGAGGCTAGTGAAGATTAGAAAGAAAAAAAACGCACTCGTGATGAAATGTTCTCTGAGCTCATGCTGTCCTCCCACACTGACAGAACACAGACGACTCCTGGGCTACCTTGATAGTCATCCCCCTATTTGTGTGATGAATGAATAAAGAATGCATGAATGTGAAGCAACAATGACTTTATTGCCTCTGCAAGCAGTGATCGAAGGGAGGAGGGGAGGGTGGTTAGCTTACAGGGAAGTAGAGTGAACCAAGGGGCGGGGGGTTTCATCAAGGAGAAACAAATAGAACTTTCACACCGTAGCCTGTCCAGTCATGAAACTGGTTTTCAAAGCTTCTCTGATGCGTACCGCGCCCTCCTGTGCTCTTCTAACCACCCTGGTGTCTGGCTGCGCGTAACCAGCAGCCAGGCGATTTGCCTCAACCTCCCACCCCGCCATAAACGTCTCCCCCTTACTCTCACAGATATTGTGGAGCGCACAGCAAGCAGTAATAACAGTGGGAATATTGGTTTCGCTGAGGTCTAAGCGAGTCAGTAAACTGCGCCAGCGCTCCTTTAAACGTCCAAATGCACATTCTACCACCATTCTGCACTTGCTCAGACTGTAGTTGAACAGCTCCTGACTACTGTCCAGGCTGCCTGTGTATGGCTTCATGAGCCATGGCATTAAGGGGTAGGCTGGGTCCCCAAGGATACATATAGGCATTTCAACATCCCCAACAGTTATTTTCTGGTCTGGGAATAAAGTCCCTTCCCGCAGCTTTTGAAACAGACCAGAGTTCCTGAAGATGCGAGCGTCATGTACCTTTCCCGGCCATCCCATGTTGATGTTGGTGAAACGTCCCTTGTGATCCACCAGAGCTTGCAGCACTATTGAAAAGTACCCCTTGCGGTTTATGTACTCGCCGGCTTGGTGCTCCGGTGTCAAGATAGGGATATGGGTTCCGTCTATGGCCCCACCACAGTTAGGGAATCCCATTGCAGCAAAGCCATCCACTATGACCTGCACATTTCCCAGGGTCGCTACCCTTGATATCAGCAGATCTTTGATTGCGTGGGCTACTTGCATCACAGCAGCCCCCACAGTAGATTTACCCACTCCAAATTGATTCCCGACTGACTGGTAGCTGTCTGGCGTTGCAAGTTTCCACAGGACTATTGCCACTCGCTTCTCAACTGTGAGGGCTGCTCTCATCTTGGTATTATTGTGCTTCAGGGCAGGGGAAAGCAAGTCACAAAGTTCCATGAAAGTGCCCTTACGCATGCGAAAGTTTCGCAGCCACTGGGAATCGTCCCAGACCTGCAACACTGTGCGGTCCCAAGTCTGTGCTTGTTTCCCGAGCCCAGAATCGGCGTTCCACCGCATGAACTTGCCCCATTAGCACCATGATGCATACATTGGCAGGGCCCATGCTTTCAGAGAAATCTGTGTCCATGTCCTGATCGCTCTCGTGACCGCGCTGATGTCGCCTCCTCGCCCGGTATCGTTCTGCCAGGTTCTGGTGCTGCATATACTGCTGGATAATGCATGTGGTGTTTAATGTGCTCCTAATTGCCAAAGTGAGCTGAGCGGCCTCCATGCTTGCCTTGGTATGGCGTCCGCACAGAAAAAAGGCGCGGAACGATTGTCTGCCGTTGCTCTGACGGAGGGAGGGGCGACTGACGACATGGCTTACAGGGTTGGCTTACAGGGAATTAAAATCAACAAAGGGGGTGGCTTTACATCAAGGAGTAATTCAGGCAGGACTTCACGGAGGGTTCCAATAAGAAATGGTGCACCTAAGTTATTGCTCTTATTGGAAGAAGCAGGTTGGTCTGGCCACTGATTGATACATGGCTAGATTTACCTCGCTGCACCTTCTCTGTGAGTGACTGCAGTGTGACCTAGAGGAATGAGTCCCCTAGACGGGCGGGGGGAGCAAATGAGTACAAAACAAATCTGGTCTATTTCTTGTTTTGATTCACTCCATCTATCTTTTACATCTTTGGCTGGCACCAGACAGTGCAGAAGGACTGCAAGCCATCCACATCTCATGGCTGCTCGGCAGAAGATGGTACAATAGGACTGCTAGCCATCCTCATCTCTTGCCTGCCCGGCAGAAGATGGTACAATAGGACTGCTAGCAATCCGTATCACCTGCCTGCTCATCATAAGATGGTTCAATAGGACTGACTGCAGGACTAAAGAGAATGACCTGGTCAAGTCACTTCTAATGTAGTCCCTGCACCCATGTCTGCCCAGGTGCTCCTGTCCGACGTGGACAGGAGCACCTCGGACATGACGATGACGGCTACCAGTCCTATTGTACCATCTGCTGCCACAAGGCAAGGGGTTGCTGCTGCTGTGTAGCAATGCAGTACCACGTCTGCCAGCACCCAGGAGACATACGGTGACAGTTACCTGAGCGGGCTCCATGCTTGCCGTGGTATGGCGTCTGCACAGGTAACTCAAGAAAAAAGGCGCGAAATGATTGTCTGCTGCTGCTTTCACGGAGGGAGGGAGGGAAGGGGGGCCTGACGATATGTACCCAGAACCACCCGCGACAATGTTTTAGCCCCATCAGGCATTGGGATCTCAACCCAGAATTCCAATGGGCAGCGGAGACTGCGGGAACTGTGGGATAGCTATCCACAGTGCAACGCTCTGGAAGTCGACTCTAGCCTCGGTACTGTGGAAGCACTCCGCCGAGTTAATGCACTTAATGCACTTAGAGCATTTTCTGTGGGGACACACACACTCGAATATATAAAAACGATTTCTAAAAAACCGACTTCTATAAACTCGACCTAATTTCGTAGTGTAGACATACCCTTAGAAAACCACTTCTGTAGAACATTACACACCCTAAAGCAGGAATAAAACTAATATTAGGAAGGAAAAGACAACAAGAATCTCCAGAAGAACTCACCGTACCATATTCTCCACTTCCTTGTGCTTTATATACTCATTTGCACCTGTGCATTATAACATAGAAAATGCTACCTAGTCAGTATCTGCTTTGCACATGTGTAAATGACAACATAAACTACTCATTTCTACTAAATGGAAGATTTACGTGTTGTTCATCTGTCCTTACTAGAAATATCACTCCTGGAACAGGTAGGATTTTCCTGACCCAACTGGGAAAGTTATTTTATAGGACATTTGTTATATAGCTTGTGGCACCTTAGAGACTAACCAATTTATTTGAGCATAAGCTTTCGTGAGCTACAGCTCACTTCATCGGATGCATACTGTGGAAAATACAGAAGATGTTCTTATACATACAAACCATGAAAAAATGGGTGTTTACCACTACAGAAGGTTTTCTCTCCCCCCACCCCACTCTCCTGCTGGTAATAGCTTATCTAAAGTGGTCACTTTCCTTACAATGTGTATGATAATCAAGTTGGGCCATTTCCAGCACAAATCCAGGTTTTCTCCCACCCCCCCCCACCACAAACCCACTCTCCTGTTGGTAATAGCTTATCTAAAGTGATCACTCTCCTTACAATGTGTATGATAATCAAGGTGGGCCATTTCCAGCACAAATCCAGGGTTTAACAAGAACGTCTGAGGAAGGGGGCGGGGGTAGGAAAAAACAAGGGGAAATAGGTTACCTTGCATAATGACTTAGTCACTCCCAGTCTCTATTCAAGCCTAAGTTAATTGTATCCAATTTGCAAATGAATTCCAATTCAACAGTCTCTTGCTGAAGTCTGGTTTTGAAGTTTTTCTGTTGTAATATTGCAACTTTCATGTCTGTAATCACGTGACCAGAGAGATTGAAGTGTTCGCCGACTGGTTTATGAATGTTATAATTCTTGACATCTGATTTGTGTCCATTTATTCTTTTACGTAGAGACTGTCCAGTTTGACCAATGTACATGGCAGAGGGGCATTGCTGGCACATGATGGCATATATCACATTGGTAGATGTGCAGGTGAACGAGCCTCTGATAGTGTGGCTGATGTTATTAGGCCCTGTGATGGTGTCCCCAGAAGGTAACCTATTTCCCCTTGTTTTTTCCTATCCCCCCCTCCCCCACCCTTCCTCAGACGTTCTTGTTAAACCCTGGATTTGTGCTGGAAATGGCCCACCTTGATTATCATACACATTGTAAGGAGAGTGATCACTTTAGATAAGCTATTACCAGTAGGAGAGTGGGGTGGGGGGAGAGAAAACCTTTTGTAGTGGTAAACACCCATTTTTTCATGGTTTGTATGTATAAGAACATCTTCTGTATTTTCCACAGTATGCATCCGATGAAGTGAGCTGTAGCTCACGAAAGCTTATGCTCAAATAAATTGGTTAGTCTCTAAGGTGCCACAAGTACTCCTTTTCTTTTTGTGAATACAGACTAACACGGCTGTTACTCTGAAACTTGTTATATAGCTAACAACCACCATTTAAATTCTTAGATCTGAAAGAGATTTTACATTCAGAATTATAAGAAGTTGTTTTATAACTCTATCTGGAGGAGAAAAAAAAACATTTTATCTTAACTGCACGGTCCTGATTCCATAGAAAACTCTGTGAGGGTGCAGGAGTCCACCTGCATGGAATTTCTTGCAGGATTAGAGCCTAACAGCAAAAGGTATTTATAGAGACATTTATGCCTACAGTATCTGTAGATGTCTATGTTTGTGTATGCTGGGAAGTAAATTCTCATGAATTAACATTGCATTGGGTTATTGTAAATATGAGTTTGGTGGGAGAGGAGTTTTAATGAGTTCTGAGAAATCTAGGATCTGAAGTCAAATTTTCAAAAGGGATTAGTGATTTTGGGTGCCCAACTTGGGACATCCTACATGAGCCTGACTTTCAAAGAGTGGGTACTCAATATTTCCTGATAATATGTTTCAAATTGAGCATCCAAAATCACTAGTCATTTTTGAAAATTTTGGCTTGAATCTTTACAGTTAAGAGTTAATAGCAATAGGCACTTGAATGATGTCTTTCCTGTGCCTCTCTTTCTTCATATTACTGCACTGAATTCTGTGAGTAATTACATAAAATTAAGTTAATGCAATATTAACTCCCTCTGGATCTTCTCCATGGCTACTACTAACCAGCCACGGGGGATCCAATCTGTTGCAACACAGCTTTCACTGGAGCCTATCCATGCAAACAGCTTTTGCTTCTGTGGATTTGTGGCTTCTGTCCCTAGGATGCATAGCACTGAGAATCCTCACTCAGTGCAAATTCTACATTACCTAAACTGTGTCTACTTGAGGGGAAAACTTGCAGGATTGCTGTGAGGGAAACCTCCGGGAGATTCCTTTCTATCAGGCCCTTTACTTATATTCAGGTTAAACATTTGGAAGTTAAACACAGTGGACCTGAATGTGAAATGAAAGACCTGATTCTTCACTTGCAGCATGTGCAAAATGAGTGTAAAACATACCCAGGTCAGAACAATAGTATTTTATACAGACTGTACGTAGAAATAATTAACTACACAAGGTACAAGGCAGTGAAGTATCAAGGCAAAGGTATGTCAGTAAGGCCAGCTTTCAGTATGAATCTTTATGAAAGGAGAGAGGAAACACTCACTACAGTAAGGGGAAATCCACATACCTTTAGCACAATTGCTGGAAAAGGGAAAAGAGAATGGGGAGAATGAAATATTTAACATTGAGAGGTGTCACAAAAACTGATCAATCACTCCTTTTGTGCTGTCTCATAATGTGAAAACAGAGTCATTCTAAAATTAAAGGTGCATTTAAAATAAATAAAAGAAAGACTTTTCTTATACACTGTGTATTCAGCATGTGGAAACTGCTGCCACATACCAGTAGGTCATAATCTACTATAGTGCATAGCTGTATTTTTTTTTTAAAGGGGTTGATAATTTTGACCAGTAAAAAGACTTCATGCTCCTTCATACATGCTAGGATACAGATGAGTGAAAAAAAACCTTATTCTTTATTTAGGGCAAAAAATGATCACTGCAGGGCTCAGGAAGTTTCCCCTCTCAGACGTGCCAGAGGGAAGATATCTAACTTGGTCTACCATTGGCCTTATCTGCTATAGCAAATCTTATGATCCTTAGCCATCAGGATATTAGTGTATAGTCTAATGTTACATTTTGTACTTGTTTGATGATAAAATGATAATTAACTAACGGATCACATTATTTCCAATGTTTGCTTTTCACGGATTATAGTCATCCAGACAACAGCTGAAAAGTCTTCTAAACTGAATTAGTGCAAGAATGCTGTGACCAATGGAAAAATGTTTGATGCATCCAGGAAAATGAATCTTTCCAGCTTTTAAAAACATTTCTGTCAAAACAATTTGGGATTGCACAAGATTTCTGTATTATTCCTTTAGAAAATATTACTTATTACTTGGTGTAATGCACATCTATTGGGTTAATTGCTCTTCTCCAAAAGGCTACTTAAAATATTTGCATGTAAAGATAAATATTATCCTGACTGTTGTGAATTCTGGTAGCTGCTCACAGATGGGGTTGACCTTGTGGAAAGGTTTAGATCACATTGGATGGAAGTCACAAATGCCAATTTTTATGATAGAATTTGAAAAAGTATTAAATGTATAAGCCTGTATTAAAATCTTTGTCCATCAGTAAATAGAAACTTAAGTCAAGCCCTCTGACTGGAAATGGTGCAACACTGTGCATTTGAATTCCCTTCTGGTGTACAAGGGTATAGTTTAATTTGGTTTATAGTGAAGTAGAATTAGTTTGTGATTAGGCTTCTACCACAGCTCAGACTCTCCTCTGAAGCACACATGTGCATACCCACACAAAACCCCTCCTTACAGAAATCTCTATTTTGGTTTTAAAGATCAAAAAAGTAGTAAAAATTTGACCTGAAGATCACCCCATTATATCTGAGTTAGGTACTCACATAAACCAAAGAGTAAACAGAATTGCATACAGCGTATAGGATTGATTTTCTAAAACTGCAATTCCTCTGCTTCCCCTAGAGTTCTCCTTCCTTTTATTAGCACCTAAGCACACTGAGACCTGTTGCTCTCTCTCAACTTTCCTCAGCAGAGAGATGCACTGTCCGAGGTCCTAGCTTCCTCTCCTCTGGTTCACTAGGTATGTCAATACCACTTCCCTATTGTGACACCCTTACACCCCAATATTCACCACTGTCATGTAATTAGGATATGTTTTGTACAAAGTATGTCTTGAGAGGTATCGTTATAGAAGTCTTGATCTGCTAGACATTACTATCTCATTGGATTGTATGGGTTATTGTCATATATGAAGTTATGAAGTTTGGCTATGTATGTGTTACTGACAAACATGTTGTGAGGTTGAAAACACCCAAAAGCAGCCTTTCAGGTACAACAGTAAAAAGGCCAATGTTGATGGCTTATTGAGGAAATGCACACAAGCACAAGGATTACCCCAGGAACTGTGTACAATAGAAACCTCTCCAAGATAGCTCTACACAATGGGAACTGTTTGACCAAGGTCACAGCAAAAGAGCTTTCAAGCAAGTGGGAAGAAAATATAAAAGGGTGACAATGACAGGGTACCTCACTCTCCCTGCAAGAACACATCTGGAAACAAATATGGGGCAAGGACTAAACTGTGGGAAGTGATAGTCTCAGGCTAGAAGGATCTTTAGCCTGTGTAAGAAAACTTGGGAATGCCAAGGCAACTGCCAGCCTATTTATCACTCAGGGTCAGAATTTGCTAATTTATATCCTACGTATCTAGTATGTTAAGATCAGCTTGTGGTTTTTGTTTATTTACTAAGGTAGCAGTTCTCAAACTTCATTGCACCATGACCCCCTTCTGACAACAAAAATTACTACATGACCCCAGGAGGGGGGACTGAAGACCATTCCCACCCAAGCCCGGCCAGCCGAGCCCCGCCACGCCGGGCAGTGGGGCCAAAGCTGAAGCCCAAGGGCTTCTGCCTTGGGTGGGGGGCATGTAACCTTAGCCCTGGGCGGTGGGGCTCAGGCTTCGGCTTCAGACTTGCTGGGGCCCAGGGCCAACACCAACCCTGGCAACCGCATTAAAATGAGGTCGCGACCCACTTCGGGATCCTGACCCACAGTTTGAAAAACCCTATACGAAGGAAATATGCTTTGATCTGTTTGCTACCCCCAGTAATCACTTAAAATCTATCCTTGTTTTGTTTTTCTAAACCAGCTTGTGAAATTCATAACTGGGGCAAAAAGCTGTGCATATCTTCTTCCATATTGAGGGAGGGAGTGAACTTAATGAGCTTACGCTGTACAGTTTTCTGTGCAGTGCAAGACGATACAATTTTGGGTTTGCACCCAAGAGGGGGTGTGCATTTGAATGCTGGGAAATTCCCTAGCTGATTCTTCCCATGCAGAGCTGATTTCAGTGTCTGTGTCTTTCTGCAGCTGGGTGTGTCCCTATCTGGCTGTGTGCTAGACGAGGCTTGAGGCCCTGACTCACCAGGACAGGGTGAGGGAACCCAGGCTGGTGGAACGGGCAGGCTCAGTGGTACCCCAGTACATCAGGTGGCACCCCAGAGTGGGGGATAACCCATCACACCTATATTAGAGAAATTTAGGAAAGTGTACATGAACAAGGCAGCCCATTTTGGGGATCTGTAGAGTATGTAGTATTTGTCACAGCGTCCCAGATGGCTCAGTAATGTCAAGATTGCAAATCTGGTTTGGCACACGATGATCTGTAAAAACACCACCTTTTCTCCATGTCCCTCCTTAAAACTCATCTCACTGTAATGCACACAGAAAAGTGCTATCTTCTAATGTTTAGGCAGGTGAAAAGTTATGCTAGAGTATGATTGTGCACACAACAAGTCTATTCCAACACATTAGTTATGTTTAGAACAGAAGAATTCTAGTTATATTAGTCTCTAATCAGGTCATTTCCATTTCTGAGTTTGAATCTGTTGTTTGACTGAAACATTTTCTGCAGCCTGTGGTAGGAGGGCGGATCAGGCAGAAGTATCAAGGCAGGTGAACTGTCGTACACAGTCTGACCTAGAAGAGAACTGAGACATTTTCTCCAGAAACAGGAGTAGTTGAACTCTGGAGGAGGAGGAACCCTTTTGGCAAGGCACTACTAGGGCTCCCAGTGGAAAACATTGTGTCTATGAAGCAGAGGGACAGCAGAAACTTAGTCCCACTCTTCAGCCTTTAATACTCAGCACACTAATAATAAATCTTATAAACACAGGGCCAGATTCTAGGAGGTGATTGGGCCCCTATCCACTGAGAGTGTGAACACCCCTAGCTGGGGAGTCCCCAGCTGCCATAGGTGGCTCCTACGCCATCCACTCACTGAAGCCCTTGGGTTGAGAGGTGGGGAAGGGTTGAGGCCACTGCAGTCCCTAACAGACAGGCAGTCCATTCTGTTAGTCATTAATACCTGGTATAGTTTAGAGCAGTCTCAGGGCCACCTTGGAGTGCACTGTGACAAGGGCCAGCATTGAATGGACCCCAGAATCAAGGCACTCCAAAGGGTTCTTTTGCAGCTCTCTCTTCACCTGCCCCCAACAGAATCTCGGTAATAGTATCTATCTGCTCATGGCATCATAGGCACTGCACAAAAACACAAACACACACAGCATTACAAGATGCAGATTAAAATAACGATTTTTTACAAAAAGAAAAATAGATAAAGCAATTAAAACCACAATGCCGTGGGAAAGCTCGTACAAACCACAAGGGACTGTGGAGGGCTGATCACATGTCAGCTTGTGAATAATACTCAGGAGACGGTAATCTTTAGATAAACCAGATGGTTAGCCAGCAAACCAGATGGTTTTATTTATGCAGGCAAAGTTCACATTAAGTGAGCTGGTTCGCTTTTTTAAAAAACAGGTTTCACACACGCAAATTAAAGTAAAAATAATTACATGAGATGACCTAGAACATTCGTACATTTTTAAACCCTAATCAACTAGTCCACTACTTTGGGGAGATTGTAATTAACTATCATCATATTATCCTAGGCTGTTCTTTACATGGTTGGGTTTTTTTAAAAAGTATTTATATTACAGTGACACCCAGAGGCTCCAGTCAAGACTGTGGTGCCATTTTGTTGCTTGCTATAAAATTGTATAGGAAGATACAGTCCTTGTTCTGAAGAGTGTACAATCAGGAAAACAACATGTAACAAGCAAGTTTAACAAACAATGTAAGAGAAGAGAGGATGAGGGTAACAGTAATGAGCCTTGTTTCCATAGGTTAGCAATTAAGCGCTCTTCCTCTTCAAAGTGAGTTGAAAAACCAGTGTAGTGCAGAGCCCTCCTCTTCATACCCCAGTAGAATTCTAGTTTTGCTGAAATTGCATCTCATCCATTTTCTAGTTGTCCTGTTATTCATTTTATTCATTTCATTCATTCATTCAGTTCCTTAAGGGTCATGACTCCTCATCAGAGAATAGGGATAAAAAAATTTAAAGCAGCCAGAACCACAACCCTCAAAAATCTCTACTGTCTTAGTGGCAGCAACAGTGACAAGCTAGCAATAACCTTGAAGAGGCAGTCTCATTTTTTTCCCTGGAAACTATTATACTTGCAAAATAAATAGTTAAGAAATTATGGAATCATTATGGTGTCTTAGAAAACATGATAAAGAGTAAACATGCATTTTTAGGTCACAATGAGTTATTTCAATTGAACAAGAACAACAACAATGAACAAATGTAAAATCTCTGTGAGAGATAATACAATCACTGAAAAAAATCTGCTACAAAAAAGGACAGAAACGCCAAATGACAGCTTCCCCTGCAGACTGGGAGATTTGGCTACATTTGAAGGTGCAACAGAAATAGAAAGACATTTCCTTTCAGTGACATAGCTACATATACGATTGAACTGGTGGGGTGGGGAGTAGTAGTACTCTCCCAAGCTCAGCTTACATGAGATGCCATTATGGGACTCAGAGTAGCAGTCCTGTTAGTCTGTATCCACAAAAAGAAAAGGGGTACTTGTGGCACCTTAGAGACTAACAAATTTATTTGAGCTTAAGCTTTCGTGAGCTACAGCATCTGATGAAGTGAGCTATATGCTCAAATAAGTTTGATAGTCTCTAAGGTGCCACAAGTACTCCTTTTCTTCATTTTGGGACTGTCTGTAGTGAAATGTGCATATACTCAAAATGTGATCCAGCATGCTGTGGGGGGCAGGGAGGTGTTGCATTTGGCTTCCCTTCTATAGGACTCAGATGTGGTCCTGGGCTCTGTTAAGTCCCACTGATTTTAATAGGATCTTAAGTGGCTGAATACCTTTACAAAATCTGCCTCCCTGAGCAATTTGAAGGATGTGATGGGCTTTACAGACCGCATGCTAAACCAGAGCAAGGCATGGGATAGTACTGGGCTAGGGAAGTCCTGCCCCTCAGCAGCTGCAGGGCATGCACCAGATGCAGAGACAGTTTAAAAGGACATTGGTAGTCTGGGAAAGGAGTTTCAGGTTGCACCAGGAAGAAAGGCTGATGTTTGGAGCTGTGAGCAGAGTGACTGCAGCATTGATAGGCCACTTCAAGTGCCGTGATCCATGTTTCCACACTCATGCTCCCTTTTTGGATTTGGGAACCCATGAGAGGCCCTGAAGCATGGGACATTGTTACCCTGGCTGATACTCCTAAGAGTGTGACCGCACCCCAACTGGAGGTGCCACAGCACTGTAGGATGTGATTTGGGGGGGGGGGGCAGAGTATAACATGGGGTGGACCAATGAGTGGTCCAGATACTGCAACACCCCCTTTAGGGTCTGCAATGGAATGCCAAACTTATTATACTATTCAGCCACTAGGTGAAACTATGTGTAAAATACCTTATATAAACAAACCTCACCCTACCTGGCAGAGCATTACAGGATCTATGATGAACACATCTGGTGTGTATAAGCAAGTTCTGTAGCCAGTCCATATGTCATGCAGAGGAACATGACAGGGAGCAGCTGCTGGGCTCAAGCTTGAGCACAGAAATGATGACATGTACCAAGAAACAGCAGATAAGCTGGAAGCACTGGGGGATTCAACAGACCGGGGACCAGTGCAGGGAGCAGATTAAGTGGCTCAACAGTGATTACTTGAAAACCAGGGAATAGAACCACACCCCTGGGAACGTTCCATCATCCTGCCTCTTGTGCAAGGACTTTGACTGGGTGCTGGGTACTGCGCCAAGCACTGATTCCCCAAGTGATTCACGGTAGCCTGGTCAACCAGGGGGGTGACCTTCTGACCAGCAGGTGCTGGATTAGGCTAGTGAAGTGACTCTGGTGCTCACAGCATTGCCCAAGGAGGCTTTACCACCAGAGCAGCTGCAGCATGCTCTGAGTCCATACTTGGAAGAGCTGTTTGATGACTCCCCATAGGAGCAGCCCTGCCACGGAATCAGCATCAGAAACAGAAGAGGCAGAAGTAGTGCTGGAGCCTGGGCAGTGTTTTGCTCCATGTTTGTTGTTATTAATCTACAGAGGGGCGGGATTTCCGGTTTATAGCCCAATTCAATTTTAACTGTAAGCCGGAGATAGCAGCACATATCTGCTAATGGTGGAACGTACACCAGCGTGTTGGCATTATGCCCACACACACAGCCTGTGGAATTCCAAATGGAGACCAGGAAGCATGAACAACAGCTAAACAACCATTTAACAGTACATTTTTACTAGATACTCACACATTCTTACAAAGATGTGCTGGGGTGTTAAACATAAGAAACTAAGAACCTTATATTGCCTTCCCTTTTAGTAAGCCACACCGTATAAATCAGCAAAGCCACAGCGTTACAAGCTGCCTGTAAACAGGAAACTGTAAGTCGGGGGGAAACATAGTGCATGGGTGAAAAAAAAGTCAATGTCAAAAATATGGCAGGGGGTTTGTTTACAGTCTAGAAATATGCTGCATGAGCAGGGGCTGAGGGTGCAGTTCTTTGAGAGTTTGTATTATCACACGTCTTTGCATGTCATCCACGGGGAGATGTAGTCAGAGTAGACTGTATGGTAAGCCGTTGGGAGGCAGTAATCCATGTAGACATTAATGCAGCATCCTGTTGATTCCCCATGAATTTTGACTCAGTCCTGGGTGCTGATAGCTTCAACCTTCTCCCATAGTAGGAATATCAGATAGGTAGTCACAAGTCAGGGAAGGGTGTTTTTTCAAGGCCCTCCTCTATAGGACACCAGCCCACTCCACTTGTAAATGTGTTGCTCAGTCACCATAAGCTTGAATACCTTTGTGATATTGTAACAGAGTGCACAAAGTTAACAGGTGAGCCTGCACTCTGATCACTCTGACACTCATTGGTGACCCTGCAGAAAGCTGATTGGGTAATTAAAGGTGATTAGCTGATTATGCTAGGTGAGCTAATGAGCCAATTAGCCCATCAGCTCAAGACTGATAAAGAGGTGCAGGAAGCAAGTACAAGGGGAGAGAGAAAGAGGAACAGGCCTAGCTGAGCACAGTCTCACAGAGGCCTCAGGGAAGGGAGACCTCTGTTGCTGTCAGGTGCCGAGAGGCGGGCCAATAGCACAGCGGATATTGTAAATAGTACTGTTGCATGAGACTGTGAAGGTGTTGGTGGAGGGATCTCAAATAAACTGCACAGTGGATACACAGCCAGTGGAGCCTGAGCCAGTTTCTGTGGGGCTAGACGGTGGGAGCAGACCACATCGTGCTATAGGCATATTGCTGACTTGCCACCAGTAGCCTGGAACAGAATGTCCCTTTGTCATTCGTGAAACTCCAGGATTTTTATGTCCTCCAGAATGTGGAATGCCTGAAGGGACTGGGAAACCTTAAGTAGTAAACCATGCCTGCCTCAGTCTTTTAATTCTGCTTTACTCATTTGTGTCCGGAATGTTCCTCTGGGGATGTAATGGAGCTGAGTTTTACAAAGTATTATTTTTTGGCCTTGAGGATGCACAAAACCTATTTTTTGAAATGCTAAGACAATAATATACTGTTTGTTGCATGCTTTCAATCCCTTCCATCTCTGTAGGCCCTTCCACCTCTGAAGCCTAGCCACAGTTCAAGCAGGAGCCTGGGATTTCAAACTGTTACAGAGCTGTCAAGGAGGAAGCATTTCTATGATGAACTTATGGTGGACATGCTGGACAGGGCCAACAAGCACGTACAGTACCTAAGGGACAAGGATTCACGCCAAGTGGAAAAGTGCAGAGAGGCAGCAGAGTGCAAGGAGAGGATTGCAACACGTGAGGAGAGATGTGCAGCACAGTTTCGGGAGCTGGAACATTGCTTGAGGAAGGAAGACAGAATGCAGCAGAAAGACATGAGTAGTATAAGGGGCCTACCATCAACCAAAAAACGTAGGCCCCCCCCTCGACCCTTCAGGCCCCACTCCCTCACCCCTCAGGCCCCTGCCCTTAGGGGTATTACATCCGAGGTCAAGGCGGACACATGACCGGAAGCAAAAGGTACCATGTGACCCCCTCTAAGAACTCCTCCCACTGCCCTCTATCAATCAGGATGGGTTCCGGCTGCAGATGACCTCCTGGAGAGCGGATTTGACCAATCAGGGAGGAGTTCCGGGATGGGGTGACCCACCCATAAGTGGGTCATGTGACCCTCTCCTATCGCCCTCTACCAATCAGGATGGGTTTGTGCTTAATACTGTTTAATAAAAAAAACAGTAGTTTTAAATACACCAAACCAACAGTTTGCAACAAAATCCTTTTCAAGAAACCCATACTGCTGTCTTGCACAGAATAAAAAAAACCCAGTAGTTTTAAACACACCCAACCAACAGTTATTCTGCTTTCCCCCATGTATATTTGGGCCTTTGGGTTAAAGAACAAGCAAAATTTTAGTCAGTATTATTCCCCAAATGAATCAAACCCCTATACAACCTGTTTAATACCTGGGTTTTTTATAAACAGTATTAAGCACAACTGTAGTTAAAAATAGGGATTTACCTTGCCCTGGTGAAATACAGCTTGAAGTTGCTGTTTCCATGCTAAACAGATCACACTGCAATAAAGATATGTATCATTATTAGTAAGGACAGCATGAACAAAGAATATTATATATTTTTAGAATTAAAAAACTAAGCAACATATCTAGTCTTGCAGCCCAGCAGCTGTTTTGTTCAAGATAAAAAAGGACAATCTCCAAAAAGCTGAGGTTTTTTTATACCATTCTAACTCTTTGTTTCAAAACAAACTTCAAAGACTGTAGTTAGCACGTTGATTTGATCACTGCAACTCTTAATTAATAGATACTTAAGGATTTTAGGCAGCCATCCCCAAACATCCCCCTTTTGTGATCTGTACAACTGGGATTTTTTTTTTTAAGTTACAATACTTTTTCCTGTTTCAATGTAAATCAGAGTACTCTAGGGCCTTCTTACAGTGTTAAACAGTAAATCACCATACACAGCAATCCTTAATGTTACTGTACCCTCTCCTGACTGGGGGGACCTTTCAGGTATCAATGAATGTCTTAAGATTTTTTTTTTTTTAAAAACGTTTCTTTCATGCTTAAAGTTTAGGTTTGTTTTGAAATAAAATGGATGTAGCACAAATAGTAAACACTCTACAAATACCCAAAGCTTTTAAATATTTGATTCTTAGGGGTTTTTTCATAGCTTTTAAATGTTTGATTTATAAAATAAGCATTTGCTGCAAGAACAAAGTATGGTGGAGGTTTGTGAACCCTTGAAACATTTCAGTTTTGGGTTAGACCCTTGTTTATTTATATAAATATAGTAATATAAACTTTCAATGACTTTGAGTTGCTAGAAAGACTGACCCATAGCAGTCAATGAACTCCTGAGGTTTTATTTAAACTGTTCAATAGTGTCTGTGAACTCCTGAGGTTATGTTTAAATTGTCCAATAGCGTTCTACACACTCCTGAGGTTATATTTAAACTGTTCAAAAGCATTCTAAACTCCTGAGGTTTTATTTCATTTAATATTAATCAGAGCTCACCATCCCCACCCCCTCCCTTACTGTGGGTGTATACCCATCAAACTTAATTACTGATCACTAATACATTTAACTCTGATGGAAACAAGGGTGGGTAATCACATAGAATATCAGGGTTGGAAGGGACCTGAGGAGATCATCTAGTCCAAGCCCCTGCTCAAAGCAGGACCAATCCCCAATTTTTGCCCCAGATCCCTAAGTGGCCCCCTTAAGGATTGAACTCACAACCCTGGGTTTAGGAGGCCAATGCCTCCTAAAGGCATTGTCGAGCTGTCGAGAGATTTTTGGAAACGAAACAGCTGTAAGCCCCCACCGCTTGTTTTTTAGATTTATGCAACCATCGGCTCGATTCCTACCCCATTACATCCCATCCTCAACCGTTACTTCTTAATTGTTCATTTCCCTGAGTGACGACTTTTCTGTTCACCTTGTCCACCAGTGATCCCCAAGAACCATGGCTGCCTTCCTCCATAGGGGTGGACAATGAGAGACCATCACGCTCGTTGGTCTGCCTCACGAGCACTTGGGTGTCAGGGTCGGGTTCCGGCGTATCCATCAAGGGCTGGGCCAAAGGGCTCCCCGTGGCCACTCCCTCCTCCTCCTCAGAACTGTCGCTGATGTATCGCTTCCTCCGTGGGCAGTTGAAGGCTCTTGGAGCTAAAACAAACTCCCAAGTTCTTATGGGGATGGTAAAGGAGTCCATGTTTCCTCTCAGCCTTTCCATGATTTCTAAAACACGCATTCTTGGAACGAAATGGCGTCTTCTGTGCAGCGCTGGGACTTCCCGGGGCAGTGCTGTGCTCTGATTGGCAGAGGGCAGTAGGGGGAGATCTTGGGGGGGGGTCACATTACCCCTCTTCTGAGCGGGTCACCCTGCCCCAGAACTCCCCCCTCCAATTGGTCAAATCTGCTCTCTGGGAGGTCCTCTGTGGCCGGAACCCAACCTGATTGGTAGAGGGCAATGGGAGGAGTTCTTAGAGGGGTCATTGTAGGGGTGGTGGTGGAGCCATCCACCCAGGGAAGGGCTGACTGAAAGACAGTGTGGATACTGAGGGATTCTGGGAGCTGGATCACTGGATTTGTAGGTCTGGGTGATCTAAATGGGGCTCAGGTACTTGTGATCAAGCTTAGCAGAGGGATAGAATGATTCCAAGTTCTGGGTGGAGAGCCATTCCTTATTTCCTATGTTTAAATCCAGGGCAACTTGCCAATGTCGATCAGCATAGCTCTTATACGACTCTTTGGCAGTAGCCAAATGCTCTGAGCTCCTGCCGAATTTGTCAGAGATGAAGGACCAAGTTTGTGGCTGCCAGAACAGAAGGGTCTTCTGATAGCTCAGTGCGAAACTAGCGATGAAAAATGAAGTTCTTGAAAAATGGGCTTTGCTGGATAAAGGCATGAGTTGCATTATTGTAAGTAAATTCAGTCAAAAATAATGAGAACCCAGTCAATTTGGTGAAAATTCAAAAAATAGCAGAGGTACCATTCCATTGTCTGGTCGACCCTTTCTGTCTGGCCATCGGTCTGAGGGTAGTAGGCAATTGAGAGGAGGCGCTTGGTCCAAAAAGGCAGAGAAATTTCTGCCTAAACTGGGAGACAAATTGGGTGCCCCGATCAGAAATGATATGACCTGGCATGCTGTGATACCGGAAGATGTGTTCCAAGAAGAACTGTGCATTTTCACAGGCTGATAGAAGGGTACAACAGGGAAGGAAATGGGCCATTTTCATCAGGAGGTCCTCCACTATCAGGGCCAAACAGTCATTATAGAGCTGCTCCCAATAAGTCCACTGAGAGGGTAGACTCAGGGTGTGAGGGCATGGGAAGGGGTTAGAGAAGGCCTACAGGTCTTGTGCATGGTGTTTTAGTGTGGATGCAGAGGTGACATATCCTAACATAGTCCTTGACATCTTTTCATAATGTTGGCCATCAGAGATACTTGGAAATCAGATTCCTGGTCTTGAACTGGCCAAAATGTCCTGCCATGGGGGAGTCATGGCACAACATCAATACTTGGATTCTGGGGTCTCCTTCAGGAATGTAAGAGGAGGCCTTGCTGTAGATGGAAGCTTGGCCCCTAAGAAGGCACTAAAGCTTTCCAGGGACTGCCAGATTTCTCTCTGCTTTCCAGCCACCTGTTTGAGGCACCAGAGAGCAGATGGTGGTCATCAGATGGCCTTCTCCCATCCCTCCAATGAAGTGAGAGGATTTGATAATGGTGGTAAGGTCTTCCTCCTCAACTTCATGGTGTTCATCCCTGCATCTGCCTTCCGTTTATTGAACACCCTGGTAAACTTCAGGTATTTGACAAGAATCTTAAGTGTGACTGGGCCACTGCTTGCCTCTCTGGGAGCCTTGGAGGTTGGAGCATACCATAGAGCACAGTCAGCCATGAACGGGGGCTTGGGGAGACAGTCTCACTGGCACTGCAGGAAGCAGAAGAGCAATGTCTTTGATTGCCAGCTGATTAGGGGGTTGTGGGTATCAAGGATGATTTGCAAATGCAGGGCACATATCACCCTGAATTGCTTGATTTCCTGGTGGCCACCACTGGTGTGATATGTGATGGACCCCGAAGAGAGGGGTGATGTATGAATGGTCTAAAGGAGCACAGGGGAGATTTTGCAGAGGATAGGAATCCAACGACCCTTGACAAATTCTTGGAGCAGCAGAGCAGCTCACTGTGAAGAAGAATGGAGTGCTGACCCAGCCTCGTCCAAGTCTGGCATTTCCTGACATGGAGGAGCATTGGTCCTTGGCCAGGCAACCTACTGAAAAAATCCCCAGATTCCCCAAAGTACAGGCAGACTCCTGGAGCCCGGCACAATCTCTTTTCATTGGTGGATACATGGGGGTCACATTTGGTCGATCTGCATCAGATCAGGCTCCAACAGATTGCCTGGAGTCGCAACGGACGGAGTCTGGTTCCACAAGGGTTGAGTGATACATTTCTCATTCTGTTAGCTGGTCATCTATCCTAATACACAGATCAATCAGGGTCCCCTAGGCAGGGGTTCCAACTGAGCTAATTTGTCCTTAAAAGCGTCATTGAGTCTTTGCCAGAAATAATGTATTTGTGCCGTCTCATTCCAGCAGGTATCAGCTGCCAGGCATTGAAACTCAGCTGCAGATCTGGTGATGGGTTGGGATCCCTGCCAGAGGACTTGGAGCCCAGCTTCTGCAGTGTGCTCTCCATTAGGGTAATCAAAAAATGCATGCCATTGCCTGAACAAACTCCTCAAGCATTTGAGAAGAGGGCTAGACACCTCCAATAGTGGGGAAGCCTATGCCAGGGAATCTCCGGTAAGCAGGCTAATCACAATTGCTACTCGGGACTGGCCCCTGGAGTATGATAGCAGTCACAGAATGAATAGCAGACAATACTGATTCAAGAACCCCCAGCATATGGCACGGACATTGAATTTATCCAGTATGGAGACCTTGGGCTTCTGGATAGAAGGTGTGAAGGTCAGGGGACTGTAGCCGCTGCCTGGGCTTGCACCTAGATCTTGAGGGTAGCATTCCAGTCTTGTACTGTGGCATCCTGTGCCTGCATTTCATGGGCTTGCCCTTGGGCCTGCAGGACTGCATTCTGATCTCAAAGTGCAACAACCTGGGTCTGCATTTCCTGTAAGGCTCCAACTAACTCCACAAGGGTGAGCTGGGCTCCTGCTGAGGTCACTTCAGGAGGGACCTCCATGTCATTAGGCCTATGCCTTCCCTATATCTGGTCTTTTGGGGTTGCTCAAACTGTAGGTTGCCAGGGCATGGTTGGTGTACCCAACGGGTGGGCCAGGTCCTTGCCTGGTAGTTGTGGCAGCAGTTTGAAATAATGGCGAGTGTAAATTCAGGAGTCAGGTACAGGTCCAAGGGAGAGCTGGAGTCAGAGTGGAGGAGCCAAGACAAAAAGGTCAGAACTGGAGACAGGATCGAGAACACCAACCCAAAGGGTAAGCAAAAATCAGGATTGAGAAGCCAAGCCAAAGTTAGGAGTCCGAGTCAGAATCAGGACTTGGAGGCAAGGAGTAGACTGAAGTGGGCAGGAATCAAGGCTGGACCAGGGTGGAGTAAGGGCTGAAAACAGGCTGGAGCAAGGAGCTGAAACAAGAGCAGGGCAAGCGCAGCTGCAGCATGGTAGGAGTTGAGCAGCTGCTGTGCTTCAGCCACTGGACTACTCAAGTAGCAGGCTGCTGGCTCCCATGCCCAATCAGGAAGCACAGTCATTTAACAAAAGGTGTATTGCACCCACCTGAGCTTGCTGGGTTGCCTAGCGACCTGGCTGGAAGCCAGCTGTGCTCCTGACAACCCCATTGCCTCTCAAACTTTAGACACCTACATTTGAAAATGGTGACCAGTTTATATTGCTTTTTTTTTTTTAATTTTTCCTCTTTTAATACTCTTTTAAAATCTTGTTTGTTGTAGAGTACAAGCCAATATGGCTTCACGATCTTCTTGCCACTACTGAATTCAACACAATTCTAGGATTGGTTTTAGTTAACTTTCACATTCTCTGCTGTTTGTCTTCCCTGGCGTAATTAGAACAGGAAGTGTAGATTATTTCTTTTCAATAATCTCAGAACTTTTTCTACTAGATTACATAAAATTTAAGGTATATCAAACTCTGTGCTTATATTGCTTGTGCTCCTGAATTTTATATTTTCCTGTAAAACTGTAACGGTTGAGCCAGGTTTACTGGAGTCCTTTGTGGCACTCCAGCCATGCAAAGCAGCTGTAAACCTGGTTTAATTGGCCAGTTGAACTGGGTGTCTGGGTGCTCTAGAGTGGTAAAAGGCAGCCAGAATAGACCATGGAATCAAGCCTATTAGCTGAAAAAACTGAGTATACTCAAATATCCATGAATTTTTATTTACTATCTTTAATTAAATACATGTATAATTATTGATACTATAAGCTACTTGCTAGAACACTGCCATGAGAGAAACCTAGAGATGGAACTTTAGAGGAGTTCAGTGTTCTGAGGGGAAGAAATCAAGCTACTTTTATGTAGGTGCCTAATTTTGAATTTTTTCCCTGAAGTATTTTGTGGCCTCTGTGGTGGGCTGTACTCACCTCTTGAGGATCCCTTGTCATCCAGTTACAGTTTTGCCTCTCTCTTGGGCTACCATCACCCCCTGCAGGCTATCAATCTACCTCCATGGGTCTTCTGGCACTTGGCCTTCTGGCCGGGTCACACACTCCAAAGCCTTTTCTGGTGTATTACAAACTCAAATGATAGAAACAGTTCCTTGCACTTCAGGATCAATTATAAACAAAATACCATCTTACACTATTTGGGTTAAATTCCCTCTCTCCATTTGAATCAGCAGGGTTCTCTCTTAGCCATTGTCCCTGTCAGTAATAGCCCTGGCCCAGCCTGGTTCCTCTGGCTGCAGCCTAAGAAGAGTCCCCCCTCGCTCTTACAGCTCCAGCTCAGAACTGTCTTGCTTGCTGACAGCAAGCAGCTCCTTCTATTTTGACTTGATGGGCCTTGACTGGCTATTGTTGGTCCCCTGCCTTTCTGGCTGCTGGAGGACTAGATCTTGCTGATATTCAAAATGGCTGCTCTTTTCTTCACAGGTAAGTTTCCTGAAGAGTGCAGCAGAGCAGTGGAGTCATCAGTAGGGGGGCCACTGAGGCCTAGTTCCCCCTCCCTGTCCCATCACAGTCTCTCTCTCTTTAAAATATAGGTCTGGTTTTATACCAGTGTAACTCCATTAAAATCAATGACTTTGAGGCATGAGGGCCTGATTCTGATCTCACAGCAACTCCATTGATTTCAGTGGAGTTACTGTAAGATCAGAATTAGGCTCTTAAGTGAGCCTTGACCCAAGCCCCTCTGAAGTCAGTGGGTCAATAGACAGTTGCATAGAGCTACTTGTAGGATCGAGCTTTAGTCTTCAATAGCATTGTTGATGTAAGCCTTGGTTTTGCTTCAAATAATCCCACTGTAAAAGGAAGTTTCATGAAGATCTTGATCCTAAGTGTCTCATTCAGGGGTTGTTGCCAAGTCAGATTTTTTCATATCTGTAAAAAACAAACGAACAAAACCCAAAGAGAGTTGGTTCCAGAACCAAATCCACAGATCCGAACACTTCCATGCTTTGGAATAATTCTGATCTGGAACTGAACTTTGCAGCTGCCCTTTATATCTGAACCAAACCCCTGGATCTGAATGCTACGAACTTTGAGAAAGTTTTGATACAGATCCAAAGGTTGAATCAGGAGCTAGTCTCTTAAAAAAAAAAAAAAAATGCTGTGTAACAGGGTAGCAGTGTTTGCTTGACACACCCCCATCCCTTTTAGCTGGTGTTTATTCTAATAGGAAAGGGTTAAATGGATTCTGTGACTCACCAGGGCAGAAGGTTTTTTTTTACTGCAAAGGAAGTGGGAGCTGTTTTCTAGAGACAGAAGGGATCTAGGTTCTGGGCTGAGCAGTTCTGAAGTAGGCACTGTAGGAGCCACCAAGCTGAAGAAAAGGTTCAAGATAGACTGTGTGGAGATTCTGGTTGTGCTTTTATGTTGCTGCTAATTTCTTTAACAAAACCAAACCCCAGGGAGGGGTGAATTTTTGAATCTGCAGCGTGTGGATTTTGTTTTAGAGCAAATTAGGGCACCTGCTCCCAAACTGCTATTCTTCTGTGTTTATGTTAGAGTTAAAAAGCACTTGTTTTGTTTTAAAAAAAAAAACGCTCTTGTTTTGCTCTTACTCTGAGTATTGTAAATAAGTGGGAAAGGTCCCTTTTAGCATTTTGTGGTTGCTTGCAGTCACTGCAGCTTCCTTCTATCCAAACAGCCTTGCATTGTTAGAGTTGTGAGATGTGGAGAGATCAATTTACTGAGCAATTGTGGCTTCCTGCCACCGTCTCCAGTCAGCAAGTCAGAAAGCATTGGCAGATGAGCTGTTTCTGAAGTGGTGATGGGAAGCTGTGGTCTCTCAGGGACAATGAAACTGAAAAACACCAACAAATATTCTGAAAGCAGGAAAAGAAATATTTAACGATCATGGGCACTATCTGCTTTTTAACAGTTTCTAACTTGCCTGTGTACATGGCCAACTGTAACAGCTCTGAAGCAGCCATTACACTGTCAGTTAAATAATATGTATTTATGCAAACATGCATAGAAAATTTAATATCAACTTTATGAAGCATGTTAAATGGGACTTTTCCTATGACATTTTTCTTGGAGTAATTATCAAATTAAAAAGGAATCTTTCCTCACATGGAAGCCGTTCCATACCCTTAATTATTTTTGTTGCTCATCTCTGTACCTTTTCCAAATCTAATATCTTTTTTGACATGGGGAGAGCAGAACTGCAAGCAGTATCCAAGGTGTGGGCATACCATTGATTTATATAGTAGCATTATGATATTTTCTGCCTTATTATCTCTTTCCTCATAGTTCCTAAAATTCTATTAGCTTTTCTGACTGCTGCTGCACATTGAGTGGATGTTTTCAGAGAACTATGCACAGTGATTCCAAGACTTCCTTCTGGTGTGGTAACAGCTAGTTACTAGATCCCATAATTTTGAATGTACAGTTGGGATTATTGTTTTCCAAGGTGCATTACTTTGCATTTATCAAAACTGAATTTCATCTGCCATTTTGTTGTCCAATCACCTATTCTGTGAGATCCCTTTGTAACTCTTTGCACTCTACTTTGGACTTAACTATCTTGAGTAATTTTGTATCATCTGCAAATTTTGCCACCTAACTGTTCACCACTTTTTCCAGATCATTTATAAATATGTTGAACAGCAATTGTCCCAGTATAGATCCCTTGGGACACCAGTTTTTAGCTCTCTCCATTCTAAAAACTGACCATTTATTCCTACCCTTTGTTTCCTATCTTTTAACCAGTTACCAATCCATGAGAGGACCTTCTCTCTTATCCCATCGCTGCTTACTTTGCTTTAGAGCCTTTGGTGAGGGACCTTGTCAAAGGCTTTCTGAAAGTCCAAGTACACTATATCCATGGGATCACTCTTGTGCACGTCTGTTGACCACCTCAAAGAATTCTAATAGATTGGTGAGGCGTGATGTCCCTTTACAAAAGCCATGTTGACTCTTCCCCAACAAATCATGTTCATCTATGTGTCTGATAATTCTGTTCTTTACTATAGTTTCAACAAGTTTGCCAGGTATTGAAGTTAGGTTTACCGGCCTGTAATTACCAGGATCACCTCTAGAACCATTTTTAAAAATTGGTGTTACATTATCTATTCTCCAGTCCCAGACTGAGGTGACAGAGGAGGTTTTGGAACAAATTGATAAACTAAACTAAACAGTAATAAGCCACCAGCACCAGATGGTGTTCACCAGAGAGTTCTAAAAGAACTCAAATGTGAAATTGCAGAACTATTAACTGTAGTCTGCAACCTATCATTTAAATCAGCTTCTGTACCAAATAACTGGAGGATAGCTAACGTGATACCAATTTTAAAAAAGGGCTCCAGAGGTGATCTCGGCAATTACAGGCCGGTAAGCCTGACTTCAGTACTGGTTGAAACTATAGTCAAGAACAAAACTGTCAGACACATAGATGAACATAATTTGTTTGAGGCATGATTTCCCTTTACAAAAACCATGTTGATGCTTCCTGTAAAGGGAAATCATGCTTCACCAATCTGCTAGAATTCTTTGAGGGGGTCAACAAGCATATGGACAAGGGGGATCTAGTGGATATAGTGTACTTAGATTTTCAGAAAGCCTTTGACAAGATCCCTCACCAAAGGCTCTTAAGCAAAGTAAGCAGTCATTGAATAAGAGGGAAGGTCCTCTTATGGATTGGTAACTGGTTAAAAGATAGGAAACAAAGGGTAGGAATAAATGGTCAGTTTTCAGAATGGAGAGAGATAAATAGTGGTGTCCCCCAGGGCTCTGTATTGGGCCCACTCCTAATGGATATGTTGAATAATGATCGGGAAAAGGGGGTAAACAGTTAGTTGGCAAAATCTGCAGATGATACAAAACTACTCAAGATAGTTAAGGCCCAGGCAGACTGAGAAGAGGTACAAAAGGATCTCTCAAAACTGGGTGACTGGGCAACAAAATGGCAGATGAAATTAAATGTTGATAAATGTAAAGTAATGCACACTGGAAAACATAATCCCAACTGTACATATGAAATAATGGCATCTAAATTAGCCATTACCACTCAAGCAAGATCTTGGAATCATTGTGGATAGTTCTGTGAAAACATCCACACAATGTGCAACGGCAGTCAAAAAAGCAAACAGAATATTGGGAATCATTAAAAAAGGGACAGATAATAAGACAGAGAATATCATATTGCCTCTATATAAAACCATGGTATGCCCACATCTTGAATACTGCATGCAGGTGTGGTCTCCAAAAAGATATATTGGAATTGGAAAAGGTTCAGAAAAGGGCAACAAAAATGATGAGGGGTATGGAACGGCTTCCGTATGAGGAGAGATTAATAAGACTTGGACTTTCCAGCTTGGAAAAGAGATGATTAAGGGGGGATATGATTGAGCTCTGTCAAGGCTGAATCCTCACTCTGTCACTTTGAGGACAGAAAGTGGGAGCCTGCAAGGATCTTAAAAATTAATAGTTGCTACTCCAGGCTTCTATTAAACTCCCACGGTTACAGCTTTTCTCTGACCTTGGCTTGGTAGACGCTGCCACCACCCAAATGCAAAAAAACCCCTTTGGACCCAGGACGGAGCACTTGGGAATTCCTCCCTGAGGGGTACCCTCAAGCCCTTACAAACACACACACACGGAATAGCTGAGAAAGAAAAAGGAAGTTAACTGTTGCTACCATCTAATTCAACAACATGCACAAACCTCTTAGGACACCAAAAACCCAATCCTGTTCTTAAAAAAAGGTTAATTTTATTAAAAACAAAAAGGAAAAAATAAATCTGGAATTCAGGCGTTTGCTAGATTTTAAAAGAGCAATTCCAAAAATTAAGCACCCAAAATAGCTCTCTTGAGGGTTCAGCTTAAAGGTTACAAGCAAACAAAAGCATCTGGGGTTATAACAGAGGAGATCCACAAGCCAAATAAAAAAGTAAACCTGATCACATCTAGTTAAACATTCCTAATTTACTTACATATTTGGGGGGTTTCAAATAAGTAATTCTAGATCTGATCTGATGAATTTTCTGGTTTAAGCCTTACACAGCATTTCTGCTTACAGCTAACTGGCTGGCCTGGTGGCCAAAAAGGAGCCCCTCCCCCACCTTCTTTTATCACAAGGTCTATAAAATCATGACTGGTGTGGAGAAAGTAAATAAGGAAGTGTTATTTACTCCTTCTCAGAACACAAGAACTAGAGGTCAGCAAATGAAATTAATAGGCAGCAAGTTTAAAAACAAACAAAAGGAAGTATTTCTTTACACAACACACAGTCAACCTGTGGAACTCTTTGCCAGAGGATGTTGTGAAGGCCAAGACTATAAGAGAGTTAAAAAAAGAACTAGATAAATTCATGGAGGATAGGTCCATCAATGGCTATTAGCCAGGATGGGCAGGGATGGTGTCCCTAGCCTCTGTTTGCCAGAAGCTGGGAATGAATGACAGGGATGGATCACTTGATGATTACATGTTGTGTTCATTCCCTCTGGGGCACCTGGCATTGGCCACTGTTGGAAGATACTGGGCTAAATGGACCTTTGGTCTGACCCAGAATGGCCGTTCTTAAAATTCTTATGATAGTGTAAAAATAAATAAAATCCAACAACATGAATAGGTCTTGCACAGGTCAGCCTTTCTATTGACTTCAGTGGGCTGTGGATCAGGCCCATACACTGTAAACTCGCTGTGCTGACATAAGCGAGCCACTGAGTGCAAGGTTTTTGAGTATTCAGTGAAGTTACATGTGGTGCAATTAGCTGGTGTTGGAAGCTGTTAGGTAGAACTTCATTGCTTGTTAAAAGAAATTGCACAATGTTCTAGGTGAAAAAATACTTGTGCTGTTGCTGGTACATTGCACCATTTCCTGAAATAGTGCTTGGGTGACATGACACATTTTTATTGTTATCCTGATGTTTGTCAAACCCCATGCTGAACTTAGATAAAGTTTACAGAATTTAGTTTTAGTTTTAAAGAGAGAATTTTAATTTACCGTGACCACAGTGCTGTGTATTCTGCTGCAAGCTGGACCTGAACCAGACCTCAGGTTTCTCTGACTCAGCAAACTAGAAATTCTGCAGCCAGCTGAGTGTAAATTTTAAGAAGGGAGGACTTTATTGAATTAAAAAATTAATAATAATCACCTTGATATCCCACATTTCCTAATATATTATTATATTAAATTCACTTCATCTAATGTTGTCCTCAAATCATTCTATTTCATCACGCAGCAGAGTTCTGTATTGACAGTTTCCCAGTTCAAAGTTTTAGGAGATGACTCGAGAACTGGAGCTTTTGATAGACAGGAAAATGTAGGTGGTGTTATTTCTGTCTCTTGTGGACAGGGAGAAATATGACTTGAAATTGTTTGCTGCCTTAGAAGGCTGGGCGTTTTGTTGAACTCCTACTTCCCCACTCCAGCAAACCCAGGAGTATATCCATCCACAACCTTTGGCCTAATATCCACGCGTGGAAGGATGTTGCTGCTGAATGATCAGCAGTGAAACAGTTAATCCTCACATTTTTAAATTGTCATTAGGTTTCCAAGTCAATACCCATCTGTAAGAATGGGAACAGATCATACCTCTAGGAACTAGCATTTCAAGTTGTCTGCAGATTCTGGAGGACGTTTCTGAACTGGTACATGGCCCATTCATCTGAATTAGTGCTGACCACAGTTTAACTATAACGTAAACTAGGACAAACCATGGTCAGTGCTGCTCTGACTCTTGGGTTAATTGTGTTGACCACAGTTTCTCCTTGCCTTCACTTACAGCTAAATCAAATACCAGTTCAGCTCAAGTGATTACTGACAACCAGTTGCTGAAACAATGCTATTTCCTAGGGTAGACACTCCTGCTATTTTGATGCATTCAGCTGCACCTTCATAGAGTGTTTGCCTTAACCATGGAGCCTGCATGTCTGTCTAGGGTCCTAGAATCTGTCACTCTGTTATGCTTCCTTAGTGCTATATTAATACATGAAGTGAGAAACAGTTGATTCTCTAACAGCAGCAAAATTGCTCAGATTGCACTGTAAATTCCCTGAGTGCTTTAAACTTGACAATACTTGCTATATCAGCGAATACACTAAACCAATAGCAATTCAGTGGCTATATAATGATTCACTTCACTACTGATGTTCAGATTATTTCTACAGTAGGAAACTAATTTCCATGAAAAATAAACCTGCCACTTTTAGACATCATTTTGCTATTCTACTCAGTAATACTCTCTGCACATCATCAGATAGCAGGAATTGGAGAAAATGGCTGCTATGCCTCAGCAATTGTTTGAAAGTTTTATTAATTAAAATTATACCCTACATAAGATCGTAACTGTATTTAGATAGAATATTAAAATCCTTAAACATTAAAAACTGCCAGAAAGGTGGTAGTAGCTGCTGAGCAGTATATTTATTAAATAAAAGAAAATCCCAACTTAATTTACTACCTATGAAAAGAAACAATCTTCTGAACTCCAAATGAGTGGCACCTGGGAAGGTCAAGGAGTTCATTCTTGGAGATCTCCTCTCCATGCCAAAAATAAATGGAGAGGGGTTACTGTAGCACCAACACAAAGGAAACAAGAATTGCCAAGAGGTAACTAAGGCTGGCTGTAGCCATATAAGGTACTTGGGAAAGGCATTGTTTTGCTTCCTTGATACTGATTATATCTGAAACGTTCTCTGCCTCCTTTCCTCCCCTGCCCATGTTCTCCCAGATTAGATTCATATGTTTACCTTAAAAAGAGGTCAAGTCTCCATCTATCCGCTCACTAACAACTACAGAAGAATAGCATGTGTCAAGCAGTTCAATACAATGGCCCTCTAGGAATTCTCCCATTCAAACCCAACTGGTAGGGCATAGGAATATGGCAAACCTCTAGAGGTTTGCCATCCCAACATATTCTAACTGTATTGTAGTTCTATCCCAAAAATCATTGTCAATAGCAAAATTAATGGATGGTTGTACAATATTTCACATATTAAACTAAAAACACACTATGCAAACACTCAGGCAGTACATATATTTGGCAATACAATTAATATTTTTAGAAGCAGTATGTAGTCAAGTGACATTCCATCTAGCCTAGAAATATAAGTCTGGAAGGGACCTTGAGAGACCTTGAGTCCATCCCCTCACTCTCAGGCAGGATTAAGTATATCTAGACCAGGGGTTCTCAAACTTCATTGCACCGCAACCCCCTTCTGACAACAAAAATTTCTACATGACCCCAGGAGGTGGGAAGCCTGAGTCTGCCCGAGTCCCACCGCCCTGGGTGGGGGGGCCAAAGCCTGAGCCTCACTGCCCCTGGCGGGGATGGGGTCAAAGCCCAAGCCCAAGGGCTTCAGCCCCAGCCGGGGAGGCCTGTAACCTGAGATCCACTGCCCGGGACTGTGGGGCTGAGGCTTCAGCCCTGATCCCCAGCAAGTCTAAGCCAGCACAGGCAACCCCATTAAAACGGGGATCACGACCCACTTTGGGGGTCCCAACCCACAGTTTGAGAACCACTGATCTAGACCATCCCGGACAGGTGTTTGTCTAATCTGTTCTTGGGAACCTCTACTGGGGGGGGAACCTGCCAGGGATTCCACAGCCTTCCTTGGAAACCTATTCTAGTGCTTAGCTAGAAGTTTTGCTCCCCTAGCCAGGAACCTGGTGGGATTAGAACCTAGTACCTTTTTCTTCGAGTAGATGCAGATGTGTATCTCAAGTAGGTGGGTGCGTGCCCCGTGCACTGGAGCTGGAGACTTTTGCCTCCATTCCTTCAAGGATTCATCAGCTACCTGTGGCAGTGCATGCACACCCTCGTGATCCTTTGGGGACTCAAGACAATACCGAAGACTCCTGGGACTCTGGACAGTACGGCTCAGTGGTCAGAGTCAATACTGTGGCCCTCCCGTACCAGGCTACATGGCCTAGTGGCCAGAGTCAAGACAGTGGCCCTCCAGTGCTGGGCCGCATGGCCTAGTAGCCAGATCCAGGTGCCACCACCAAAATGGAGGTGGTGGCTGGGTATGGGGACCCGCGGCCACCCGACTCTACAGGGTCCCAACACAATGCCCTAACAGTGGCGGAGTGGTCCATCAGTGGGGAATCCAGTCACAACATGCTGACCTTATATGGGTGGGAGATACCACTCATGCCACCTCCCGGGGCCACTTCCTACCGTACTTCCTGACGTTGTAGTTCCTATGACATTGAGGTCTCCAGGCTCCTCAGTGCAGGTAACTCGCTGGGACTCCAACTCCTGCTGGTCAGCTGTAAGCGACATGTCTCCGGTCTGAGTCTTGGGATCTCTGGCTCCCACAGGGAAGGGCTGTAACGGCTTCTGAGCTTGGGCCTCCACCAAGCACTATTCCTCCTTGGCAGTCAGCCTAGACTGAGCTGAGCTGCTCTCCTTTATACTAGGACAGCAGTTGGAGCATGCCCAGCAGGGTCTGAGAGGGGTGGGACTTCCTCTGCCCATAGTGTGGGATTAACCCTTTCCTGCCTGATGTGGGGTATGCACACCCCGTCACACACCCACACAGAGATGCCAATAAGGGGCACTGCAACAGCAGCTATACAGGTCACAGCACATCTTTGTGCAGCCCTCTCCCCCAAGACAACAAGACTACTCCAGGAAGAGGGATAGGTCTCACAAGAGGAAGCATTTGAGCTCAGGGCGCGGCTGCTCTTTGCACCCTCCTTCAGTGCCTGCTAAACTTCGATTTTGACTCATTGGCCCAGAGCACTGTTCCACTTGTTTTTCTTCCTCCCTTTTCATCCTCATTCTTTTGGGGACAGGCTGGCCCGCTTTTACAATGCCTGGGTCTTGATAACATCCAACAGGTGGGTCCTGGACACTGTCAGATTGGGCTATGCCTTTTAGTTCCTCTCCACGCCCCCTTCCTACCCACCCCACCATCCCTCTTCAGGGACCCAGCTCATGAGACACTGCTATTTGAGCAGGTCAGCTCTCTGCTGGCACTTAGCAGTGCTGGAGGAGATTCCATGAGAACACGGAGGTCACAGGTTCTACTCCCAATATTTCCTGATATCAAAAGCCAAGGGCTGGATGAGGCCCATCCTTGACCTTCACAGACTCAACATTTTCATCAAATCCATGACATTCTGCATTGTCACTTTATCAGCTTTTCTCCCTGCTTTGTCTCAGAATGACTAGTTCACTGCTCTGGTCCTTCAAGACGCTTACTTCCATGTAGCCATTCTACCAAGTCACAGGAAGTATCTTCAGTTCCTGGTAGGAGACCAACACTTTCATTCTACCTTTCTTTTGCACCCCAGGTCTTCACAAAATGCATGGTGGGGTTCATAGTGTCTCTCAGGAGAAAGGGAAGCCATATCTTCCCCATCACAATGGTTACTGAAGGGTGGCTCCAGAGAGGAAGTTCTTGCCCATGTCGACACCACACTACGCTTACTCTACCATTTGAAGAAAAGGAGGACTTTTGGCACCTTAGAGACTAACAGATTTATTAGAAATGCATTTCCACTGAATGCATCCGATGAAGTGAGCTGTAGCTCACAAAAGCTTATGCTCTAATAAATTTGTTAGTCTCTAAGGTGCCACAAGTACTCCTTTTCTTTTTGTGGATACAGACTAACATGGCTCCTACTCTGAAATCTACCATTTGAGATTCATTCTAAACACCATGAAATCGACCTTGGCCCCCACTCAACAAGCAGAGTTCATTGGGGCCTTGTTAGATTCCACAAAATCAAGGGCATTCTTGCATACCAACTGCTTCCAAGCCATTTGACAGCTGTGCCTCCATTTGCAGTCACAACCGTCCATGACAGTTCGTGTGTGCCTGAGCCTATTGGACCACCTAGGTGCAAGTGGATATGTGGCCCAACTCTCCAAGTTGTGCCTTTGCCTTCTTCAGATGTGGCTCAGGATGGTTTATTGACCTGCATTCTCTAGCCAGGTTAGTTCATCTTTCTCTATCAGTCCTGGAGTCCTTGCGCTGGTGGGAGTCCCCACACAATGTGTGTCAAGGGGTACCCTTCACTCTGCCCTCTCCAACCAAGTCAGTGTTACTGAAATTGTAGTTGTTGCTCTACACCAGCCATACAAAAAAGAAGAAGAAGAAGAAGAAGAAGAAGAAGAAGTGATTACCAACACATCCCTTCTGGGTTGGAGAGTGCATCTGGACTCATTGAGGTTGCAGGCCTGTGGTCAGAACAGGAGGCCCTGCTCCACATCAACGTGCTGGAGCTTTGGGCCATCCTCAATGCATGTTACACCTTCCAGGGCCACACCAGGTATCTAGTTCACATACTAACAGACAATACCACCATGATGTAGAATGTGAACAAACAAGGGGGAGTTCACTTCAGATTACTGTGCCTGGAGGCGATCATCCTGTGGCAGTTCAGAATTGAAGAGAATATCATCCTACCAATTACCAGGGGTCCAGAACCATCTCATTGATCATTTCAGCAGGGTTTTCTCCACAAGCGGTCCCTGAAGATAGAGATCCTACAGATGGTGTTCACAGCATGGGGCATCCCCATGATCAACCTCTTTGCAACCACGAAAAACAGGAAGTGTTGCCTATTCTGCTCTCAGGGTGGGCTCAGCCCGTGCTCCCTCTCCTATGCTTTCCACTGCAGTCGGCAGTCGACTCTTCTGTACACACTCCCTCCTATCCTAGTCCTTCCCCAGGTCATTGCCAAGCTCAAGGCAGACTGAACCAGACTCCTCCTGATCACCCCAGCATGGCCGAGGCAGCACGGATTCTCAGACCTCCTTGCTCTGTTGGTTCAGCCTCCCCTGTCACAGCCTGAGAAGGAGGTTAGTCTTCAGGGTGAATGATTGCGAGTCAGTGGAGCCCAGACTCCACAGACACACACACTGCTGGGATGGGGCGGGGGGGGGGGGGAGAAGGTCCCGGGTGGGGACTAATTTTCATAGCTGAGTATAGGTCCAGCTTTCATTTGAAAAGCTGTCTGCAGGGGCGGAATGCAGAGGAAACCACAAAGTGCCAGAAGGTGGAAAGGAATGTGCAGGGGGAGTTTGGGGAGTGCATGGGAAAGAGTTCTGAATGTGCTGAAGGGGAGGGCGGGCCAGCATCTGCTCAGTCTGCAGTGTTACGAGAGTCTGGAGCATGTCGGTTTGATGCTCCAGAACTTTAATCAGCCTCCCTATGGCATCCCTGTTGTAAGAATCCTTCTCTTGTCTTTCCTGCTTTTTGCTTTCCCTCCACTTCTTGCGTTCAGTGTTTTCTCCTCTGACTGCTGCAGCACCACCCAGAACATATCTTCCTTCATCTGTCTCGGCCATTTTCTTATCTTGCGCAGACACCCTGCGGTTGGTTCTCAAGGTCAAGTCTGGAGAAGCATAATTAACAATAAACAGAAGTGCTGTTGCCAACTACACAGAGAGCATTGAAGAAGTAACATTAATACACTGCTGGTAACATACCTATCACTTTCTTGGTGACCCTAGGCAACCACCCATGAGGCAGAAGATCCCAAGAATGGTGAGTGAACCCGGGGCAGGGCCTTGTTTACTACAGAAAAGCAATCGGAAAAGGTTGCAGGGCACTTATGGGGGGCAAAACTCTAAACTTTCCCACCTTTTTCCACAGGCGGTGGTCACTATGGAAGATATCTCACTTCTGAGCGTAAGCAGGGAAGCAAGGGTGCATCTGCTACACACTTGCAGCTTCCACCCTGGTCCCTATGTTGCTCGCCTGCGTGCAGCTTTGGTCCCTGCCCAAGTGATTGAGAGACATTTTCCTATGCCACTCTTCAGTGGGGCAAGGAACAAAACAGCCCTGCCAAGGAACATTCGGCAGAGGATTGCTGAATACCTCCAGGAAAGCTTCCTAGAGAGCAGTATGGAGGATTCCTGAGAAATCTCAGAGTGCATCAACTCCCTGTTCCGCCATGCTGCCTAGCTGTACGGGAAAATGCCCAACACACAGAACAAAGCCAGCCTATTACATTTCTCTGCCCCTAACCTGCTTCAGAACTTCACAGAGCAAAACCACTTGCCAGGGGTCTCCTCTCCTGCTTCTGGCTTGCCAGAGAGTGACTGCAGAGACTGGCTGGACACCTCTGGAGTAGAGAACAGCTCCTGAGTAGATGCATCATGGGGCTCCACATCTTCTTAAACCTCCACCTCTTCATAAATTACTTCCTCCTCTGGGTTAAGCTCACTTTCCACTGGCTCCAGATCTGCTGAAGTATCCACGGTGCTCTTTGCAGTGGAGGTTGGGTCACCACCTAGGATAGTGTCCAACTCCTTATAAAACCAGCAGGTGTGGGGCACAGCCGTAGAGCGATGGTTTGCCTCCCTCACCCTGTGGTATGCGCTCCTCAGCTCCTTCACCTTTGCTCTGTATTGCAGCATGTCCTGGTTATATCCCTTTTCATGCAAGCTGCACGCAATCTGGCCATAGGTATCAAAATTCCTACAGCTGGAGTGCAGCTGGGACTGATAAGTGTTTCCTCTCCCCAAACACTTATCAGATTCAGTAGCTCCACAGTGGTCCAAGCAGGAGATCATTTGCTGCGTGGAGCCACCATGGTCAGCTGGGAATATGCAATGTGAGCTCAGCACACTGAGCAAACAGGAAGGGGGATTTCAAAACTCCTGGGGCTTTAAAGAGGGAGGTGTGGAAAGTGGTTTACCTGGCGTCAGGGCAGCAGAGTTGAAAATGCTGGCCAGAGTGGTCAGGATGGGCATTGTGGGACACCGTCCAGAAGCCAATAACAGCACCAAAATCAAACACGGTGTCTACACTGGTACTACAGCGCTAAAACCTTGGCACAAAAAGCCTTATGACTCTTATCAGGGTGGTTTGATTACAGTGTTGCAACTGAGGAGTTTCGGGACAAAAAGTGGCTTTGCAGTGTGTACACCTCTGCTGTTTCGTCATCAAAAGCTGCCTTTTGGCAAAAAAAACTTGCAAGTGTAAACCAGGCCTAAGTCATGAGTCAGCCAAACGTATCAGTGACATAGCGCTGGGAATCAACTGCTAAACCAGCACTTTGGTCAGGTAAACACCAATTAATTCCCCCCAAGGTAGGCCTGATAGGGCCTAATAGGTGGCTCAGAATGGGTTGGGTGAGCATTAATGAGCAAACTGATCCATTAACACAGGAGGCTAAGGGGGCACAGGAAAGTTATGCAGGAAGGGAGAAAGAGCCAATGATTTCTGACTAGAATGAGCCCTATCCCCTCATCAGAGAATTGAAGAGAAACTGAAACTAAATAATATGGTAAAGTAAGATGATGGTAAGAGCAAATATAAGTAAACTGCACTAGGGTGTCTAACAACTGAAGGTCTCTAAGTCTGTATCAACAGAGTGAAGTGGGATGTTACCCTGTCACAGTGTCAAGGGGAAAACATTTAGTTTTTCCTGACAGATAACACCACTGAATATATATTCATATGCGTAGTGATAATAGTGGTAAAGTGTATTTTTATTGCTATTCTGTGTTTACAAAGCTACAGCACCTGAAGTCTGGAAGGATTCACACATGACTCTCTACCTCTGTTGTGACAGGAACAACTTCTAGGTGCCAAATAGCTTTGTAATATCAGTACTTACATTTTCAGCAGCTCTCAAAAAGGGAGAAGCTGTGGTAAGCTGTGAAGAAACCGGAAGGCTAGAAAGTCAGAGCACAGTATGTGAAAGCATCCCAGTCATGAGATGAACAGAATGACCAAGAGAAGATAGCTTTTATTTTATAAAAGCGGATAAAAGGTATAGTCCCAGAGGTAACCAGCTCCCAAATTCTCATGCAAAATTTAAAATATTAGCTAATTTAAAAAAAAAAAGAAAAGAAAATTCACTAGTTTGAATAAAAGGTATATTAAAAAGTTCATTAAATATCAAGTAGCATTACAGCTTTACAAGTAGCAATATCAAGTAGCATTACAGCTTAAGAAATCCTTCTCAAGATCAGCACAAGGGAAGGAAATGTGATGTCATTTTTAGCCTTCTTCAGTTTCTATGGATACTAAAAATCAACTCTAGAGTCTGATCAATATATCCATTTATATATATGTAACCCTTCTGCCAGTCAGAGTTGGCAGCAACAAGGGCCGGGTTCAGTATCTAGGGGTTCCTTTTCAACAATACAACACAAAACCGGCTCAAGCCCCAACCCAGTGACCGGAGACAAATACACACCGCCCTGGGCCTCTAAAAGGCAATACTTCCTGTGGCGGTTCAATGATGAGACAGAACACAGGTTTATCCAAGCAAGCAAGCTGGTTAGCTGAAAAGGGCTGCTCCCTGTCAGCTTTCCACCTTTCCTTTTATTATATTTTTCCCCCCTGCGCATTACCTACTTCCACCGCAAAAAGACACAACAAAGGAATACATGACTTTGATTAATATTCTTATTTTCCAGCCTCTATCTACTACAATCCTAATTCTCAGGCCTTGAGGCCAGGCCAAGGAAGCTTCCCACGATTACTGTCCTTTAATTAACTTCCCAGGGTTCATATCTGGTCCTCGTCCTTGGATGGAGCAATGTGTTGCTCCTACACAACGGTCAGGGTGTGCCCTGACTGTTTCCAGGTGGATGGACTAAACATGAACCCTTCATTCCCCCGATTTTTGTTTAATTATACTCGGCCATCTCATGGTAGCCGTCAATTTGCTTTTGCAAGCAATTTAACTCCCAGACTGACAAGGACATAACTCGGGGAGCTTGCCAGGGCGAATCTCTACAAAGCCTTAGCAAAGAGGGAATACATTGTACGCAGCAGCAACAAAAAATAAGCCCAATGATCACAAACACAGCATAACCGAAAAGTTGTCGCAGCCATCCTAGAGATGGCAGCCAACCTGTAAGCCAATTTTAAAAGCCCTCAAACCCCACATCTTGACGTATGTGTGCCGTAAGATTGGCCAACTTGGCCAGTTTAGATTCTATGGAACGACTATTATCAGTTAAATTAAAACAACACATATGCCGAAACGTGGAACAGCCTAGGTGATGTTTTAAGAGCAGAAAATTAATGGCTGCTCTGTTATCCAAAATTGCATCCCTTAATTCGTGCTGCTTTGCATTAAGTAGGGCAATTGCCTTGGATGTTGTATTAATTGCCTTCGCTGCAAAGCACGCCAGGGCATTTAGGGTTCTGGCTGTATAAGTGGCAAGCGCGGGGACCCCAACAATGGAGGCCGCTAAAGCAGTATACTTAGCGCGACTAAAAAGCTCAACATCTGCAACACAATTATCTGAAAGGGGTACACTTCTTTTACTGTGCCTTTGGCTGGCAAAAGGCAATATAAGCGTCATTTTACTAAGACAGCAAAGGGTGCCATCACTTAAATTTGCAGGAATATAACTAAAGGTGCGTGAGCCACAGGTAAAAAACCACCCTGATGGTAGGATGATATGGCCATAATTGTATGAAACATTTACAGCGTGGGAACAATTTAAGAGGGGTTGAGGAATTTGCCGACAGCCCAAGGGCACCTTTGTACTAGTGCAGTTAACCACACGCGCACAGGTGACATTGTTGGCCCCGGCTGGGTACGGTGTGTGGAGGGATATAGCCGTGTGAGGCAAGGTATAGTTGGCCGGGCCCCAATTAGCCATGCCAGAGTACTGGGAAGAGAGATTCGCGTAAGCAGAGAGCATTGTCTTATTCCCTATTTTCTCAGGGTGATGACATACTGGTATAAGGCATGTACCTAACAATTCTCCGGCTGCTACAGAATCAGACAAACAAAAGTGGGTAACATTTGCTATTGAAGCCAATCTTTCCCATATGTTATATGTCATTTGGGCCCGTAACGGGGGAAGCGCTCCCGAGCCAACCCCTACAGGAAATAGCAGGCACAAAAGGCATACAATCAGCACAGAATTAGCAGTGATTTGGGCGAGAATCGCCACAAACAAAGTCTCAGGAGTCTCTGGCTGTTGATTTGCTGCCAGTCTTCGTTGAGCCGCCGCGACCAATGCTTTTACTGCTCCCCATGTCACGGGCTGGCTTGGGACGCTACGCCTCTTCCGTTTCCGTCCCGCCGTTGTCGACCCGGGAGGCACCACGTTCTCCTCTAGGGTCAGCTGAAACTCCGGTATGGGGTTCGACAGCCCCTGGCGCCACGCCATGCTGTTTCAGTGCTGGTTGCACACACCGGGCTGGAACCCACAACGGTCCTGCAGGGAGAGACACAGCAGCATATCCCCGACCCCAAGTGATTAGAGGTACTGGGCCCAGCCACTGCGGATCGGGCAGCTGACGGTAAAAGACACGCGGTCTTTCCAGTACCTCAGATTTGTGAAAATGGCGATCCGCGGGGGTCTGCTGATCTGCGTTCAGTGTTAAATTATTTAAAGTAAACAAAAGGATATGCATTTGTTGTTGAATGTCTCCTAAGGTTCGGAGACGCAGCTCCCCTTGTTTTAATTGTTTATCAAGCAAGGTTTTGAGCGTGCGATTGGCACGTTCAACAATGGCTTGGCCCGTGGAATTATAAGGGATCCCGTGTTTAAGACGGACGTTCCATCGGGCGCAAAAAGTGGAGAGGGCTGTGGAGCAGTAAGCTGGGGCATTATCCGTTTTAATTTGGCTTGGGCGACCCATAACAGAAAAACAGGCTAGCAAATGGTGAATAACTTTAGCAGTGGCTTTTCCACGCTGTGGGGTTGCCCACAGAAATCCCGAATAAGTATCAACAGAAACATGTAAAAAGGAATAGGGGCGGAACTGTGGCACATGAGTGACATCCATTTGCCATAGCTGATTTGCTGCAGTACCTCTGGGGTTAACGGCATAAGAAAAAGTAGGAGCAGCAGCAGCACAGTGGGGGCAGGAACGAACAATGGAACGTGCATGATCAGCAGGAATGTGAAACTGCCGGGCCAAAACAGAGGCAGACTGATGGAAAAAGGCATGGCTTTCAATGGGGTCAGAAAAGAGGGAATTTACCTGACCACGTAACGCGCGATTAGCGCGTGCATTGCCCTCAGTGAGTGACCCAGGCAGAGGGGTATGACTGCGAATATGAGCAACAAAATAAGGGAAATTACGAGTGGAAATAAGATATTGCAAAGACAAAAATAGGCGAAGGAGGTCCGCATCGACCTGAGGGGTAATGAGGGCAAGGGGTAAATGATCAATCACTTGATAAACATAATGGGTGTCCACAATTAAATTAAAGGGACAATCAGCGAAAAGTTGAAAGGCTAAAATAACAGCAGCCAGTTTTGAACGCTGCGCGGAACGCTGAAGCAGTGTAAAACGAGAACGCCAACGAGGGGGGTCACCTGATTGATAGGTGACGACACCTCGATGTGGAGAGCCATCAGTAAAAAGAGTAACAGCAGAAACAATGGGTTGAGAGCGGCTAAGACGATGAACAATTAGAGGCACCTTTTGTGTAATTACCAACCGAGGATCTTTTGGGGGATTATAAGAAATTTCTCCCACATAATTACAAAGAGCAACCTGCCAAGCCAAAGAGGTGTGGCACAAGGAATCAAATTCACTACGGGACAAGGGGAACACAATATCAACTAAATCAGTGCCAGTAAGTTGCACTGCACGGTGGCGGGCTTTACGAACAAGATTAGACAGGGCATCTAGATATGGGTAAATATTCCGAGGAGGAGTGGAGGAGAGGTACAGCCACTCTATGATAGAGACGGCTGTATTCGTACGGGGTACAAACAGAGCCGCAGTGGGCGTATGAGGGGTGGCAAGAAGAATCAGCCGTAGGGGACGGACCTCAGGGGGTCTGTCCACAAACTGCTGACTTAATGCTGCATTAATTTGTCGAATGCAGGCAATGTGCTCTTTAGTGATGGCAATAACTGCACCCGGTGCTCGGGCTCCACGTAGGAGCTCGAACAACGGCTGCAGCATTGAGGTGGGGAGACGAAAATAGGGCCGAATCCAATTTAAATGACCCAAAATTTGTTGTAATTTAACAAGGGTTAGGGGTTGAGGTAGAGTTAGTGCCGGACGAACCGGAGCAGCATAGGTTTGTAAAACCTTATGGCCGAGGTAGTGGTAGGGATAAGAGCGTTGGATTTTTTCTGGTGCCACCAACAGGCCATTTTGGCCGAGGATTTGAGACAAAGATTCAATCTGTTGTTCCGTGACCTGGGGACCACTAAGCAAAATGTCATCCATATAATGGTAGACCTTTAGCGTAGGGTACTGGGCACGAAAAGGGGTGAGGGCCCGATCCACAAAAAGCTGACACAAGGTTGGACTATTTTGCATTCCCTGGGGTAAGACCTTCCACTGATACCTTTGAGAGGGTTGCTGATTATTATATTGTGGCACCGTGAACGCGAATTTTTTGCGATTTTGTGGGCAAAGGGGGATGGTGAAAAAACAATCTTTTAAATCTAATACACAGAGCTGATCGGTTTGAGGAATTAAATTTGGATTTGGTAATCCATATTGCAAGGGGCCCATAGGTTGGATGCATTTATTTATTTCCCTTAAGTCATGCAACAGCCGCCATGCACCGGATTTTTTCTTAATAACGAACACCGGGGTGTTCCAGGGACTAGTAGAGCTTTTCAAGCGCTGTGCCAGCAAATGCTGCTGCACAAGCGATTGAAGCGCTTTTAGCTTTTCTAGAGGGAGGGGCCACTGGTTAATCCAGACGGGCTTTAAGGATTGCCATACCAAGGGCAATGCGGAGGGCAATGTGGGTGAGGGAGGATTTTGAGCCATTAGATATTAATATCGAGGGTGGTGTCCAGCTTTGCGAGTAAATCACGGCCCCAAATATTGAGGTGGACAGGGAGCACAAAAGGGCGGATAGTAGCAAGGGTACGGCCTTCCGGTTTAGAGACTGTGACCCAAGACAAACTCTGTCGCCCGGGTTTACTACCCCCGATCCCCCACAACTCTTTAGAAGGAACCGTAGGCCAACTAACCGGCCACTCTGGATCACGAATCACCGTAACGTCAGCTCCAGTGTCCACCAGCCCTGTGAAAGGAACATCATTTAAGAGAAGTGTTAACTGAGGTTTCGAGGGGCGGACTGACATTGTCAGAGCAACAAGTGGAGAGGACGTGCTGTGAGACGGCGAGTGAGACAACGTTGATCCAAAGCCGCCTCCGCCCCGAGTTCGATCCTCGGCAGCTGGCACCTGATAGGGGACTAAAATCAATTGTGCAATTGATTGTCCACGCGGGAGTGACTGTGGAAGATGAGTCCACACCTGAACCTTAATAATGCCGGTGTAATCGGCATTAATGACCCCGGGGATGACAAAAAAGCCCTGTTTCCCAGCATGAGAGCGAGGGAGAACGAGACCCACAAAGCCGGCAGGGAGAGGTCCCGTCACCTGGGTAGGTATGGCGCAGACCTCCCCTGGCAGCCGAAAATTAGTGTCCTCCTGCATGATTAAATCAAGCCCTGCACTTCCAGCAGTCGCCGCCCTCATAGAGTTTATGGATTTTAAGGCAGAGGAACGGTTGTCTGAGTGGGAAACATCCCCGTTTGGCCCTGGGTTCGGGGGGGACCCGCCGCGCGGTTTCCCGGCCCACTACGACACTGATTAGCCCAGTGATAGCCCTTTTGACACTTGGGGCACTTTTTTGAGGGTTGGGCGGGTGCCTTTGATGAGCGGCACTTCCGCTGGAAGTGACCCTCCTTGCCACAGCGGTAACAACGCTTTCCCTCTTTTCCGGTTTTTTTTAGGGCGGCAGCCAGAACTCCAGCTTTATGGGCGTGTGTGCCGATGTTTTGGCACGCCCGTAGCATGTCTGAGAGCTCTAAAATGCCAGAGGCTTGCGCCGTCTGGAGAGCGCGGCGGCAATCCTCATTTGCATTTTCAACTGCCATTTTTAACAGGATTTCCTGAGCTGCCGCAGCATTATCCACCTGTTGGAGGATAGCCTCTTGCAATCTGTTGGTAAAATCCAGAAAGGACTCTGATGCACCCTGATGGATACTAACAAAGCTTTTAGTAGGCCTGCCCGAATCCGGGACCTTCCGGAAAGCATGCTGGGCGCAGGTGGAAATAAGGGGGAAGAGGGCCTGAGGGAGTTGAGTTTGCATCTCAACGGTAGCAAACGGTCCCTTCCCTGCCAAGTCCTCAAAAATAATACCTTCCGCTTTATGAATCTGGGCCTGGCGTTTTGCCTTTTGCCGATACTCACTAATTCAAATAACATATTGACTGGGTGACAGCATCATGCGCAACAGCGCCTTCCAATCTTCAGGGATCAGGGAGTATTCACTACCTAGCCCTTCAATGAGACCACGCACAAACGTGCTAGTCAGACCGAACTCGCGAATTGCTTTTTTTACCTTTCTAATCACCGAGTAAGGCAAACTGATCCAGGTTCCAACCGGGTTGCCCTGGCCATCGTTCTGCCAGGTCACTGGACAAACCGAGACCAGCTCAGCCAGCTCCTCTCCTGTAAGATCTGAGCGAGCCTTCGCTGCGTGAACCATTTGTTGCACCAGCGAAAGCCTTTGAGCAGATGCAGACGACCCCCTGGGGGGCCCCGAAGCATGGGGTTTTAGGGGGGGATGGTAATTACAGACCGGCTTTGGTGGGGAAGGTAAGGGAGGCGGTGGTAATAAAGGCACTGGGGGCGAAGCAGGGAGAGGGATGGCTGCAGGAGCCGACGGCGGTGGCGAAATCGGCAGCCCCTCTGTTGGTGCGGGAGAGGGTTCTTCCGAAGCGACACACTGTGTTGCATCGGTAGGAGGGGGGGTGGCTGCAGGAGCCGACGGGCGTGGCGAGATCACCAGCCTCGCGAGGGAGGGCCTGTCCGAGGCAACACGCTGTATTGCATCGCGGCAGAGGTGCCAGGCATGTAAAGCCTGCACGGGCGCCCGAGGCTCTTCATGCAATGTCTGGCCCAACCGCTCCCAGTCCGCTAGCTTAAGGGTTTCGGCTTCAGGGTACCACGGGCACTGGGCACTCACCTCCTGTAGCAGGAGAGTGAGTTCTCGAGCGGGGCAGTCATGCTGAGCCTTACGCAGCAGATACTGTAGCTCATTGCGGTGTTGCACTTGCAAAGCAGAGAGGGAGCTTCCCATACTTACCACAATGAAAAATACTCACCGGGATCCGCGAAGCGGATGAGTGACGCGTCTGAAACCCTTGCCGGGCGAGGTGAGTGCTGAGTGCCCCACGTTGGGCGCCAGTTGTGGCGGTTCAATGATGAGACAGAACACAGGTTTATCCAAGCAAGCAAGCTGGTTAGCTGAAAAGGGCTGCTCCCTGTCAGCTTTCCACCTTTCCTTTTATTATATTTTTCCCCCCTGCGCATTACCTACTTCCACCGCAAAAAGACACAACAAAGGAATACATGACTTTGATTAATATTCTTATTTTCCAGCCTCTATCTACTACAATCCTAATTCTCAGGCCTTGAGGCCAGGCCAAGGAAGCTTCCCACGATTACTGTCCTTTAATTAACTTCCCAGGGTTCATATCTGGTCCTCGTCCTTGGATGGAGCAATGTGTTGCTCCTACACAACGGTCAGGGTGTGCCCTGACTGTTTCCAGGTGGATGGACTAAACATGAACCCTTCAACTTCCCCTCTCACAAGCACAGAGTCTGAGTGTAGCAAAAAACTTTTAATAAAAGGAGGGAAGTAACTTGGCATTAATTTGGGGAAACACTGCAAACAGGGCTCATAAACATAAACCATGAGCAAAAGACCCACTCCCAAGTAAGTTGGGCAGTGTCCTTTTCCCCTCAAGTTCTTAAGTCCAGCAACCCAAAGGTCCCTTTAATGTGCCCGTCCCTTCTCCGCACCCCACTCATAGTTGCTGTCCTTGGGACAGTGCAGACCCAGAGTTCAGAGGTGAATCTGCAGAGTTCACCTCCCACACTGGGTTGATGGGGAAGGTAAGGAGGCACCTTACTCGCTCCACTGCTCAGACACTCACTCTCCACCTGTCTCTATATAGCTTTGCTTGGGCCCTCTCCGCCAGCTGTCCTGCTGGCCACACCTCTCCGCCAACCACCCTGCTGGCCGCTCACCAAGCTGTCCTCAGAACCCACCACTTAACACAGCTCTGTGATTTCAGCTGTTAATGGGGGAACCCCACTGCTGGTGCACACTGGGCAGTCTCTTGCATCAAAGACACTGTCCCAGAGCAGGTCTAATACTTAGATCTAGTTATCAGTGATTTTAGCTCTGCGGTATGTAACAAGACTCTCAGTTGAGTCCAAATTAGCTCTGTTATTATACAATGAAGAGAGGAAGGGTCAAATGGTGTCTGGAATCCTTACACAGGGCCTACACCACAAGATACAAATACCTATCCTCACACTCTCTCAACTCACTGGGATTTGGAACCCATGTCCCCTGCCTAGCGAGTGCCGTTTAGTTGAGGGTGAGTCCCTCAATTGGGAAATGCCAAGTACAGTTCTGCTGCCCTTGATTTACACAACGAAGATAACAACTCTTTATTACTCCTGCCCCAATAACAAGGTGACTGGGGATCCCACATCATCCAAAAGTGACCATTTGAGCGAGCAATCCCATCATGCTGAGCACCTAGGCAGGGTGGAGTACTCATGCAAATGAGATCAGCTCCTGAAGTTCTCTTCCACAGCTCATCACTAGATGTCAGGGGAGAGCTCATTCAGACTCTGCTTACATATAGAATGAATAAATGCATAAATAATGGTTTATTTCTGTAGATCATTCTAGCTTACTATATTATGTGCACTGGAAATGAGGTAGAGCATAATTACCTGTTAATAGTGTTAGGGAAAATAGACTTCAAGAAGAAAGGAAATGCATAGTAGCAATAAAGAAGTGGGGAGAACTCCCTGCTAACTCCTCTTGTGGCCTTCTGGGGCAAGAGGAGAACCACCCTCTGGACCTGATCCTTCTGTGTTCTCTGCAGCAGGGAGAGGCAAAGACACTGACCTGAATTCTCAGTTATACTAAGACTCCTGTACATTGCTAGAGTGGTGTAAAGGCTCTTAGTGTGATTGAGAATTGAGGCCTGAATCCTCAAAAACCCCATCTGCAGTAGAGATCTTTGGCATTTACAGAACCATTTCAAGCACTGGAAACATTTTCAAAACACTTCGTGTTCACACACAAAAGTGATGATAATATTTTTGACTATTAAGTGATTGTATGAATTCAGAGCAAGTCTTATAACCAGACTGGAATGATTCAGGTTCCAATTAATTGTTTCTGTGCCGTGCATGGGCAGTCCATGCAGTGCAGCTGTACCAGACTGTGCAGGGAAAGTCAGCTAATCTCATAACAATTTGAATAAATAAGAGGGTAAAAGTTCAGTGTGTTGCTGCAACCTTTTTTGTCATTCACTGTTAAATTAGAGTTGTTTGATTAATATGGTATGCTTCCTGTTTCCTCTTAATTCCGGTTTTGCTTTGAGCTATTGCAGGGGTTTTAATTTTATGCCTAAAACTTTGTCTTCTGAGATGCAATACCTGAAGTGTTGAGGCCTTTCTTCTTTAAAAATAATCAAGGATGAGGGTATAAGTATGGTGTGTATGACAGTTTAGAAATTTGTGGGCATATATATTTTTAAATTTATGTAGATGTGTTTTCTCAATGAATATATGTTGTACAGTAAAAGGAGGAGCTTATTTGGGTTGTGTTTCATATGAGCATTTCTTCTAGTTCTAAATCTGTTATTTCGCAATTGTAGAACTTCTCCTTAAGTAACCAGATCTAGGTAGTTTCTAAACTATAGGTTTATATAGAAATTCCAAGAAGGTGGTAGATTAAATTTAATTCTGAGGTGTTCAAATTTCAGTAGTGTTATGCCTTGGGAACAAAGTCTTCAACGGTCAGCAGTCCTTTGGCCCCCTAGCTTTTAAAGTAAACATCTTCCTGTCCTAGGGGTAAACCTAGTAACCCATACAGAGTTTAGAGAAAACACCAGGAAGTTAGTCTGTGTGTACACGGCTAGAATGCTAGCTGTGGCTGCAGCACCTCTTTAAATTGTTCTCTTACTAGAGATCCAGTTTAGTTCTGAAACTTGGAATCCTCTTGTGTTATAACTCAACATGTGGTGCATAAAACACTAGCCAAGTATGGTAAAGTCCAGCTTATGGACACAGCGAGCAAACAGGCCTATCTGGTTTTAAAAAGAGACATCCCCTGAAGTCCAAGGAAGACAAAAGACACAGGGATAGTGTCTGCAGGGAATCACTGACTCCCAGTCCCCAGACATCATGGCATCTGGGATGAGTTAAGCTTTAGGTAAGACAAGATGTGTGTAGGTTTCTGTGTTTTTACCCCTTTTCTCTGATTGTTATATTCCATGGATAAATATATACTTTTGTTTTGAAGAAGCTGTTCTGAGTCACTGCATAACCTACTGGTCACAGCTCCTGAAAGGAAGTCTCTTGCAGGGGCCAAACCCAGCTGGATCTGTTGAACGAACATGATAATCAGAGGTGCTGCAGCCCAGGGACCTGGTCTATGAGTGGGAGAAACATGGGATTTGCTCCAGAAAGGAGTGAAGGCTCAGAGCCTGGATGCACTCAGGAGAGACTGAAGAGGGGTCAAATGTGCATTTTCTCTGTAACCATGGCACATACTCATGCTACATTCAATACCATGCTGAGGGAAAAGTGAATAGATTGGTTATTAAGTGGTCATGGTTAAAGGTGGAACAAAGGCCCAGCATTAAAGCTACCCTAGTACAATTAACCATGTAGCAATACTCTTATACTAGTTCCCAGCTGATTGACAATACTAAAATATAGCACGCTATCAGATAATCCATTCGCCTTTTAAAAATACTACTATATTTTTAAGAGGGAGCTTTTCAAGTGTTATGAAATTTGCTTATGTTTTTAAAATTGATCACAATTACACATAGAAAAAAATCTGAATTATGCCATAAATTGGTCGAATCAGTCATTACGCAGAAAGAGAAAGTGGTGTCCTTGAGTGAAAGTAGAAACCTGAGGTTTTATCCTGTTTAGTGGTTTGGTCTATAAGGATAGAAAAGAACATTGAGGGTATTCAGATATATAGCTACATGAAATGAATATAAATGATATTTCATATAGGCTGCCTTATGCAATATGCATAGGATGAAATCCTGATCCCAGCTGAAGTCAGGGGCAAAATTCCAGTTGGTTTCAATGGGGCTAGGATTTCATCCATACTCTACTCTATAGATTTTGATCCTGTCTTTCAGATGGGCTGAGCACCTGCAGCTCCCACTGACTTCAATGGGAGCAGTACACGTTCAGCACCTCTGATAATCAGGGACCTCTGACCCCTCCTGATCTCTCAGAGCACACCCCCTCAGCTCTCAGGCCTTGGGCCATTATCTATGTCAGAGTGAAATCGTGATTCGCCCACTCTCAGACCAGGTTTTGGCCTACGATCTCCAGGTGCTCACTGGGATTCCCTCAGTAGGTCTGACTTAGGTTTTGTTCCCTCCATGAGCTATGACAGTGGAATCCAGAACCCAGAGAGCCTTCTTAAAGCAAAGGATTAATTTTATTTAGAACCAAAAGATTTCAGAGAAAACAGTATGAAACAATAAATAGTCTATGTGCATGCCTCTTTCACTAAGGCTCACCATTCCCTGGAAGCTGGGAAATGCCCTAAGTATTTTCAGACACTCCTACATGACTTGTGTATGGGTTCCTTGTGGGTCTGTACTCTCCAGGAACAACTCCACCCCCTCTCCAGACAGTACTTGTAAGTGTTTACTATCCCTTTGATGCCTAGGCTCCCAGCCTTGACAGTAGGCCATGGTCTTGTAATTGCCCCACAAATATTTGTTGGGAAACTATTAACCTATAACCATGTGTTGTTTTCCTGCTTGTTTTCCCAACAGCTCTACATTAAGCAAGACCGACTCATTCATACAGGAAAGTCTAATAACACATATATAGTAACTTCACCTCACTGACCAGCTCACAAACAGTACTCATAAAATTATTTCATATTGGTATTCTTACATTATTACACAGCAGCTCCACATCCACACCAGCCCTATATGGAAAAGTATGGATGCATTCAGTCAGGACCATCAAATATTAGGCTGGCATAAAATATGACAGCACATGTTCTATGAACATAAAACCAGAGAATCAAAGTACATACCATATGATTCTGGGCTGATGACTGCAGTTATCCAGGTAAGTCAGTGGTTTTCAACCTTTTTTTCATTTGCAGACTCCTAAAATTTTTTCAATGGAGCTTTGGAAATTCAACCTGTGGTCCGTGGACTCCTGCCATAGAAGTCTTAAACTGAAAACTGACTGAACAGAATTCAACTCAGGGCTCAGGTCTGCAGGGCTATAAAATTGCAGTGTAGATGTTCAGACCCAGGCTGGAGTGTGGGCTCTGAGACCCTGTGAGGGATGAGGGTCTCTGATCCTGAGCTCCAGCCCGGTCCTCAACATCTACAGTGCAATTTTATAGCCCCGCAGCCTGAGCCCCATGAACTGAAGTCAGCTGACCCAGGCCAGCCATGGCCGTGCTACCAGTCTTTTATGGCAGTGTAGGTGTACCCAGGGAGACAGAGACAGGCCATCACAAAGTGGATGAAGCAGCCAAAGAAACATGCAAGAGACAGATTCCTGCAATGCTGCCTCCAGGCATAAGGTAGCACTTCTAATGGTGAGTGTGGCTATAACAGGCCCCACTACAGTGACATTGTAAGGGGCCACTGCAGAGCCTGAAATCATGCCCTGCAACAGCATTACCTTAAAAAAATAAAAAGACTGGTAAAAATCCTTTTAAAATATTCCAATAGGTCAATGACAGAATCATGCAGAAAACCCCTTTTGTTTCTGCAGCTCATAATACAACATTATTCTTGGTTACATGTGAGTAACTGACTTAATGGCATGAAGAATTACACCAGGTTGAATTTATAATATTATGTAAAGCAGATAACTTCATGCTGACTTTTAAGTAAGAACAGGTGATTGCAGCAACCTTATTAATGTTCATAAAGTCAAGATTTGACATAAACATAGAATGGAACAAGTAAAATAGTGTTATGGCATGAATCATGCCGCTGAGTTAACAGTAAAAGGAAACAGAGATGAAATATTTATCATGGTAATGTGCACTTCATGACTCATCTGCATGCCAAAAAACAAAATATGTGAATAATACCTACCTGCCATTGTCTAATCAAAGAGGGAGGGATGATGGAAAATATTATAATGCTTAAGAAAACAACCTGAACCACTTATTAATTTAAAGGTAACCTGTGGGTTTCCTGGTCAGAGATTTACACATACATTTTTGTTTCAATAGAAAAACACCTTGTATTACCTGGATGCCAATCTATTGTGCTTGAATGACACGATGGAGAAAATTATGATTTAGGGCTTGATCTTATGCACACTACTACCCATTTATTTGGGACCATGCCCCAAATCTTTACAGTGTTTAGAGACCCGATGAAAACTGAACAGTTGTAATAGCTAAGCCTACAAGCCACATCTCAAGTAAAAACAGTTTGTCATACTAGGTCTGATTAATGTGGGGAATGTCTGTTCTTGATTTTTTTTTTTTTAAATAAAGATTAGTTCTATATAGAGCACCTGTAGAGGCCAGCTGCCCAGACAGCAATTCTTCCTGTATTTACATACTTATTCAATAATGCCAACCACAAAAGTTCAAAAATCAAGAGCCTGTCTGACAAATCATAAAATGTATTTTAAAAAGATGATGATTTGATGTTTGTGGTTTCGTCTGATTTTGCCACCTGCCTACTCCTACTGTGCATGTGACAATTCAAAGGGTGCCGGCTCTCTCAAATTGATCATAACATGATTTTGGTCCCTGCTGCTGGAGCTCTTTTTAGAGGACTCAACCAGGATCAGGGCCCCATTGTACAAACACAGAGTCAGAGGGAGTCCCTACACTGAACAGCTTACAGCAAAGCAGAGTCGTGAGTTTGTGGGAGCCAGAAATGGAACTCCCTCCCCCACAAGTTTTCTCATAGAGAAGCTACCAAACATCCTATAGAAGGGGAACAACTTTTAATCGCTGCTGAGGTGGGCTGTATTCAAACTTATGACCTAGAGGGCAGAGGCTCTGTAGCCTGTCAGTAATGCCCTGTGGCATCCTGTCCCTCAGAAGTGCAAATAACTTTTACAAGTGTCCATCTAAAGTCTTTGTGAGAAGAGAGCAATAGTAGAGTAGTTTGTGGATGAATCAATCTACTAGCTCATAAGGTTACTGTTAAAAATCACTCATCTGAAGTAAATGATGGGTAGAAAAAGTCATTGGAAGGCACCTCTAGGAGCAAGAGGATGGAGAAAGCTGAATTTTATACAGATTCCAGTGCCAAATAGCCCCCCTTTTGGTATATACTGTAGGAAATAACCTGTTCTAACAGCTGACTGGCCTAGATGACATAATCTGTCTTGTATTAAGTATCAGAGGGGTAGCCGTGTTAATCTGGATCTGTAAAAGTGGCAAAGAGTCCTGTTGCACCTTATAGACTAACAGACGTATTGGCGCGTAAGCTTTTGTGGGTGAATACTCACTTTGTCGGATGCATGTCTTGTATTATTTAACTTCTATGACTCTTTCTAGCTGCAAAGCCATACAGTGCTGCTTAGGGCCTAATATACCTTTAAAAGCTGCATGCCTGTCATAACCAAGAAAAAGCACACAGAGCCAGAGAAAAAGAGAGAGAAGAGTACAGAAAGAAATAGCTGCATCCCAACTGTAGTGTGAGCACCTTAATAGAGAGAAAGATCAGTTCTTTTTCTCCAGGACAACAGGAATAATTAGAATTAACTAGAATTGGTTTGAGACCAGGCTTGATGAAGAGCTGTAGAATGAATGAGACAAGATAAGTGATATTAAGAAAAATGGAACCCTACAGACAACTATTTACAGGAAATAAAATACCACACTTATATTCACAGATACAGTAAACATCCCAAACACACCAAGAAATCTGTTAACCACAGCCACGCCATCAGATACCACAGAATATGCTCTTAAAACCACCTTTACCAAACAAGCAGAGTCCACCAGAGAAGTAGCTTGCATCATGGAACACGACATCCAAATACCCTGAGAGAACCTGCTTCAATACAGGGGAAAAAAACCCACCAACCACACACCCCTTCTTGTCATCTGCCTCCCCACATTGGAATCCATACATGGTATCATCAAACAATTAGAACCCATACTCAATGGGGACCACCTTCTGAAAGAAATCTTTCCCCAACCCTCTCTTCTGGCCTTCAAATAACCCCCAACCTTGCCAAGCTCATCATCAAAGCAAGGTCCACACAGACCAAAACATATCAACTCAAAGCAACATGAGACCCACCATTACAATAGATGCAAAACCTGCAGACATAGCTCCACTGCTACAATGATCAATACCCCGCCCCCAACACACCTTTCAAGATCCAGTGGTTCTACATATGTCTATCATAATATGTGGTATACTTCATCCAGTGCACTAAATGCTCCAGTAGCAACTATGTGGGTGAAACAAATCAATCACTATACTCTCAAATGAACTCACACAGAAAAATGATAAAAGACAAAAATTAGTATATCACCCCTGGGTGAATACTTTTCACAAAATGATCACTCCATATCTGACCTTTTAGTCCTCATTTTCAAAGGAAACATGCATAACACCTTCAAAAGACAAGCCTGGGTGCTAAAATTCATCACTTTGCTAGACACTCAAAATCATGGACTCAGTAGAGACACTGGATTTATGGCTCATTACAACGATATGTAACCCACTAACCCTCCTTTGTCCTATGGCTGCAGAGACGTTAACTGGCCTCTTCACCTTGAATGGTCTCTTGCAACATGTGTTAACTCTTTATGCTTAACTTGTTTCACCTTCTATTTAGCTGTGACACTCTGAGTACCTTTCTCAGACCAGAAGAAGAGCTCTGTGTTAGCTCAAAAGCTTGTCTCTTTCACCAACAGAAGTTGGTCCAATAAAAGATATTACCTCACCTACCTGATCTCACTAAGAACTAGTGCATTTGGAAGGATGGGGAAACTAACAATTTCAGAAAATAAGGCAAGGAAGAGTACAAAGAGATTAGAGGAGGGAGGAGCTACTGTGACAGGCAGTGAAAAAACACCCTTATAAAGCCAGGAAATCAAAGTTGTAAATTATTCATTTGTGATTATTATGCAAGTATTGCATTGGCTTTATAAGGAGCATTAATTATATTGCATTAGTTCCCCAAGGATTGAAGTCCCATTTTGTCAGGTGCTGTGTGAACACAGAGTAAACAACAGCCCCCACCCAGATTGCTTTAATTAAAGACAAGACATTACAAATGGGAGTAATAAACAGTAGGAGACAAGGTGGAGAGAGAGAGAGAGAGAGCGCGCGCGCACACGGTTAATAGTAATCCGATCACATGGTTAGAGGGTAGTTATGCACATAACTTGGTGTTTCTACCTTTTTTCCTGTTACATTTAAAAATGAGAGAAGAGATAGCAAGTGGGGGGAATGGAGGGAGGCAATGAGCTAATAGCATGAGAGCACAAAAAAGAAACAGAAATGGGGCACTGAGGGTGCAGAGAGGAAGAAGAATAGAGTACCTTCTTCTGAGTTAGCTTAGTCCTCTTTGGATAAGTATTCTAAAATAGCTATATCAGTCAATTCTGAAGGTAAATGATTTTATCTTGCAGATTAAGAGGAACATGGAGGGCAGGGGGTTTAGATCAGCAAAGGAGGAGCATGAGCAAAAAAGGGCAGAAGAAAGTTAAACAAAGCTCAAGCAGCAGAGAGGAAAAAATATGTCCACAGTACAGTTTTTAGAATGTAGTCTTCTGACAACAGGATGGCCTTGGGTTCTGAAGGTACCTCACAGGTTCATAGAGTCCAAGGCCAGAAGGGACCATTGTGATCATCTAGTCTGACTGCCTGTATAACACAGGCCACTGCAATTCCCCAAAATAATTCATATCTTTTAGAAAAACATCGAATCTTGAATTAAAAGATGTCAGTGATGGAGAATCCGCCACGGCCTTTGATAAATTGTTCCAATGGTTAATTACTCTCACTGTTAAAAATTTACACCTTATTACCATTCTGAATTTATCTCGTTTCAGCTCCCAGCCAGTGGATCACGTTATACCTTTCTCTGGGGCCTCATGAAGGGCCTCATCCCCTGCCCTCCTGCTGTTGCCTCCGCTCTTTGTTACTGGGGAAGTCCCTGCTGTTCCTGGGCACTGTCTCTGTCTCTCTTGTACATCTGGCTAAGAGGGTAAGTTGCTTGTAGAGAGTTCCCCACCCACATACACACTCATGTTTGGTCCATGGGGGCTGTAGTGGGGTCCTGGCTCTCAACAACTTTGACATTTTTTTAAAAGACAAATTGTAACATAAGACACAAATCCAGCTGCCAACTCCATTGTATCCCAGCAACAACCAGCTAAATCCAGATAGCCAAAAAAATCAAGAAAACCCCACCTTCCCATATTACTCTCCTCAGACACTGAGGCCTAGCTCTGCAATGGGATTTAAGCATTGCAGTGTTCTGCTTCACAGCATCTAACTTTTAGGGGCATAGACAAGTCACTGGAACAGCACTGCAATCCAGAAAGCCTGTGCTGGGAACTTCGACTCCCTATAGAATGAATGGGGAAAAATAGGCGCCTAAGAATGTGATCCACAAAAGGCAGCATGCTAGGATTTGGGTAAGCTAGCCAATGGGAGAGGACAATGTGTGGGGTGTGTCCTAAGTCCCACCTCTCCCATAGAGATTGGCACCTAGTTCTATTGGCAATCGAGAGCCAGGAACCCTTTTCCTGGAGCGAGGCACCTGCCTCACTCCACACAAAACAGTCATTGGTAGTGGTGACCTTTTAACTTCTAGTCCAGTGATTACAGTTCTCTCCTGGCAGGTGGGTGAGCCAGGTTCCGCTCCCTCCTCTGCTTGATTGGAAGAAAGGATTTGAACAGGGTTCTCTCTCCTCTTAGGAGAGTGTTCTGAGCTATGAGATATTCTGATGTGGGGCTCGCTCTCCCAGTCTCTCCTATTCAAGCTATTCCATTTGTAGTCAATAGTATCGAAAACAGTTGGTAGGAGGGTGAAAATGCCAATGCCCTTTGGAGACTTGCTTTTCAGAGTAAGACTTGGTGGGAAGTGCTAGAGCAGGAAGAGCTGGAAGGATATAGAGCAGCCATACATTTGTGAAAATCATAGAAAAGATGTTTACTGGTAGACACGTAACCAAAAAAGACCAAATCTTTAGTCTCACAACTGAATGTGGCCGTGACTGCTGAAGGACATTTTAAAAGTACAATTATGTTTTTAAAAATCTGAGGAAAAGTCAGTGCAGGCAACAGGTCTGTGAAAAGTGGACACTGGCAAAGCAACCGTGTTTTTCTGAAGAGCATCTTCTGCAATGCAGCCTTTCCTACTACTACCAAAGATATCTACTGATGTTGCTCTTCACACCATGGGCCATATTCTACTGAGTTACACCCATAGAACCCCAGTGACTTTAGTGACATAGCACAAGACTAACTGAGGGCACAATTTGGCTTAGGGTTTTTAAAGTGAAGATGAGTGAACCGAATTGGAGAATATAACCAAACCTGAATCTCTCTTGCTTTGAATATTATTTTCAAGCCTTTGCACCTCCTGGTTTTGCCTGCAGGTCGGAGAACTGAAATCCTCCAAGAATCAATGTTCTAAGATTATTTCTGGTTCCTTCAAAACCAAGAGGCACCAGAAATCTCTCTAAACAAACAAAGAAACAAACAAACCTGACCTGGAGAGATTTCCAAAACAGTAAGGTAGCCGACACCGAGATGCATATCTGAAACGTTCTCATTACTAGTTTAAAGGTTGTTGTCATAAGGTTTCAAAATGGGGGTGTTCTGTGTAAATCTTTCTTGTATTTAAGTATGGCAGGCTGTAGAACAGAATGAAAAGGCAGTGATTTTTCTATTCAAAACAGGCCTGGTATTTTGTGGACAATAAGTGAAATAAGTGACCTACCTGTACTACCAGGCACATCAATGGTCATATATACATAAATAATCAAGAGCTAACTGGAATATGTCCCTTTATATAAGTTATCAGTTTTATTCATACTTCTATTGTCTGTAGCTGGGATGCTTTAAAAATCTTCAGGTTAATGATGAGTCCTACAGACAGCAAATGGTCTCATAATATAAATTATATCATGTGGAATAGGCAGAAACTTGCTACATAAAAGGAAAACAAACAAAAACAACAACACACACACACACACAGAGATTCTGCAGTGCTTACTCATTCAGAACAGCACTTAATCATGGAAGCGGTTGCACTGAGTTCACAAATGTTCGCAGATGCATGAGTAAGGGTTGCACAATCAGGCCAAGAGCATAAAATTAATTTAGTATCTATCAGACTGAAACCCATCTCTATAAAAATCCTAAATGAAAAGTAGAAAAGTTCTACGAGCCTGATAAATTAGGAGTGTAAACTTGCAACTGAATTGCTTACTGTACTTTTAAATGCACTGCATCTTTGGTCCTTTCTAATATTTCATTCAGAAACAGAAATTGCAGAGTCTGTTAATTAGACAAAAGGAAACCATCACCCTACCTCTCAATTATGGTGATTCAAGTTACATAAACCATTGATGGACTCATCTGAAACATTTGTAAACTATCAGAATTATTGTTCTGCCCTCTTGAGCACATCATATATTAGGGGTGGGCAAACTTTTTGGCCCGAGGGCCACATTGGGGTTGAAAAACTATATGGAGGGCCGGGTAGGGAAGGCTGTGCCTCCCCAAACAGCCTGGCCCCTGCCCCTATCCGCCCCCTCCCACTTCCCGCCCCCTGACTGCCCCCCTCAGAACCCCCGACCCATCCAACCCCCCGGTCCTTGTCCTCTGACCACTCCTAACCGCCCCCCGGGACCCTATCCCCTACCCAACTGCCCCTTCTCCCTGTCCCCTGACTGCCCCGACCCCTATCCACATCCCTGCCCCTTGACAGGCCCCCTGGGACTCCCACACCTATCCAACCACCTGTCCCCTGACTGCCCTGACCCCTATCCACACCCCCGCCCCCTAACAGGCCCCCTAGGACTCCCACACCTATCCAGCCCCCCCGTTCCCTGACCGCCCCCCTAGAATCTCCGCCCCACCCAACCGCCCCCTGCTCCCTGTCCCGATTGCCCCCCGGGACCCCCTTACCATGTCGGAGCCAGCCATGCTGCCACGCTGTCTGGCAGAAGCGGCGGACCAGAGTTTTGGCGGCGCAGCGCGCTGAGGCTGCGGGGGAGAGGGGACAATGGGGGAGGGGCCGGGGCCTAGCTTCCCAGGCCAGAAGCTATGGGGCCGGGCAGGACGGTCTCGCGGGCCGTAGTTTGCCCACCTCTGTCATATATGGACTTCATATCAGTGTAGAACAACTAGTCATGCCTGAAAAATATAAAATAAGGTTACAGTCAAATTAGCAATCAAGAAGGAAGTAGGGAGGAGCTGGACAACAAAAATATGTTACACACCTTTTACCTGTAGGTGGCAGGAAAATACTCACTAATTGCTAGCATCAGAGAGGAATGATAATTATATAGTAAAAGAACAGGAATGGGAGCCAGAAGACCTGGATTTTATTCTTGGCTCTGTCGGAGACATCATGTGGGAATTTGTGCAAGTCTTTTCACAAGTGGCCACAATTTCTGGGTGCCTGCCTGAGAGTGGGTGCACAGCCTGATTTTCAGGGGTGCTGGGCACCCATAGCTCCCAAGAATTTCAATCAGAGCTGCAGGTACCCAGCATTTCTGAAAGTCAGTTTTCAAGATATCTCATTTTGCCTACCCAAAAATTAAGTCACCTAAAATCAGTGGTCATTTATGAAAACCTTGGCCTTAGAGCCTCAGCCCCTTTACAAAATGAAGATAATATTTCCCTACCTCCAAATCAACAGCACTGAATTTGGCCCTTAGGTTGTTGTAGATGCCCATAAGTGCTGAACAAGAGGGTGTCTTACAAAACTGTTTAACTTTATATATTTTAATTTAAATACTGTATATTGGCTGAGAATGGTGGGAGGGAAGTTGTTTGTTTTTCACATACCCATGTTTAACATTTTGGCTAGACAATTTTACATCGATTGCTTCATATGGAAACTTACTCCGTCCAGATTTTGGTAATGAAAACTAAGTATAGGTGAAAAATGACTTTGGGGCTCCTGTAAACCATTTCTCTGGAGTGTTTGAATCCTGTTTCCCATAAAGGAGCAGAAGCAGTGTCAGTCTTGTGACCACAGTACTGAGGAGGGTAAAAGATAGCATCTTTGAAATTACATTGGAGGAATACGACTCATCCTTACTTGTTGCTTGCCAATCTTACCTTGACATTTACTTCTTTGCTGGAGTGCAGAACATGTTTACAGAAGTTTACCCCATGTGTGTGCATCTGGATTGCTTCCTAACTGTATCTTGCCCAACTAAGAAGAGTGTTTCACTTTTCCATTTAACAGAGTATTCCTTGCGTGACCTCAGATAGAAGTGGGGGCCTGAACCAAATTGCAGATAAAGACACCCCCAAATTTTAGAAAGCTCATATCCAGACCTGAACTTTGCAGCCAGCCTTTACATTTATAAAGGGCTAAAGCAAACACTGGATCCGAACACAGCTGAACTTGAGAAACTTGAATGTGGAGCTGGATCTGACCTTTTCAGCTTGGTCCCATGGCTTATCCAATGAATTACACTGTTTACATTTTAATTCCTGAAAGGGACATGACTGGTTAGCATTATTTTTTTAGGACATATAGTTTTTTGCCATTTAGGCCTTGTCTACATGAGAAAAGTTGACTGTTTAACTAAACCGATTTAAACAGATCTAAACCAGTGCAAATTCCTAATGTAGGAGCGTCTTTTAGTCTGTGATTGTACAGCGTTTTTCACAATGGGGGCTTGTTCTATGACTGGGGCTCGTAGGCCCAAGCACAATAAAAAAATTTAGATGCACTTAAACCAGTTTAATCTGCACATACTCAGTTTAATTTAACATGGTAATTTACCAATGCAAGCTAAACAAATTTAAGCAAAATTTAAATAACTAAGTGCATCTACATTAGGCATTTACACCAGTTTAACAAGATTGATTTTAAATTATTTTAGTTAAACCAGTGCAGCTTTTCTAACAGACAATCTTCGTTTCCAGACAATTCAAGGCTTTTGTGGTTTTTTTCTGTTTAGATTAGTACATAGCTAGGATTTCAGACAGAATCACACTCAGAGCTGCTAGCCCTGCAGCATCGCCATGGCAAAACTTGTATTTTTAGAACACAAGCTCAATCAGAGCTATCCCAGGTATGTCTCCCTGAGCTGAGAATCACACCTGCAGCTCCAGTGTACATGCACCCTTTGGCATTTACCAACACATGTTGTACCGCCCAGTGTGAAGCTGGAAAGGGATGGCCAACATTGTAAGGACTGGTATCTATGAAGCAGTCAGGTTTTAATAGGAACTGTTATTTGCTGGTGAGTCTGCACTTTTCTTAGCAGGTATTTTTGTCCTTTATTCACACTGACAAACCAAAAATCTCAATTATTTTATAATAGTATTATAGAAGAAAATAATCACAAATAGTGTCCTTTCCATTGAACAGGAGGTTACCTCTCCTGCCAAAACTATTTAAGATCTAGTTTATTATTAAATAATAAAAGGTTTCTAACTTTTCATAATAACACTTATCTTTTATTTGTTGCATACAATTTGACACCAGGAAAACAAACATAAATGCTGGTGAATATTAATAATTAATGCAACTTTACCATGAACTTTGAATTTTGATCACTTTTTCTTCTACACGCTGTATTTGTATGCAGAAATTACTTGTTTCAGCTTAATTCGTATTGATAAAGCAAAATAAAAGTAAGCCTACAAAAATAAACCGAGATAGCAGCAAAGCCAGCACATAATATTGTTGCCTTTGTAATTAAGATATATAAAACTGCTACAGTATATAATCTAATTGAGCCAAATAATGTAGCCTGAACCTCCTGTCCTAGCTATTGTTTGTTGCATTTGAGAGATTATATTTGTTTAAAGTTTTTATGTTCTGTATACATTTGATTTTAATGTTGCATATAATTGACTACTTAAGACCCTTTTTATTTAGTGCTTTTGCTGTACTGCCATAAGCTGCACAACCCAATTAAGTAAGACCAAAGAGTTGAGTGATTGATATCATACTTAATACAGACAGCTAAAATGGTCCTGTAATCCTTGCTGAATATTTTAAGAACAGTGCCATGCATTTTGATTTTTAACAGTGTTCATAAAACTGAGTATATATCATTTAGTTTAATTTTAAAAGCTTTTATGTAGTATTTCAGCTTTAAAAGAGTTAGTGAATGCCCAAAAGGAACCATTTTTAAAACACATTGTTATAATGATAAAGTCCTTCTTGGGTTTAATGCCAATCACTGTCTTTAAATACCTTTTGTTTCTGTCCCTTTCTATATTAACCCTTTCCAATGGGCTGATTCAGACTAGTCCATACATACTGGCTTGTCCAGAATCCATTACCACTAGGAGAGATGCTAGAACATGAGCTCAGAGACTTAGCTGAGAACACAATTATACCAGCTTTCCAAAAAAAAAAACATAAAAAATCCCTAAACATTTTACTTCCAGCACGTACAGGTCTCATTTTTGCTTTAGCTCGTCCCTTTGCTAATTAACACAAGATTTGGCTACGGGCAGAGTTATCGAGGTGGACCTGCTCAATCCAGAGAGTGGAAGAGCCAAAGCACAGGAGGCCGCTGCAGGCAACCAACAATTTCCCAGAGACTTAATCAAGTTCTGTGAATATTTTCTGCCTCAGGTTGACCTCTCTCCATTCTCAAGATGTTCTGAAAAAAAAACCCACAGAGACTGCCAGTCACCTAAGAAACACTAATATGCTATAACTGATGTCCTCTCCGATTAGAGATTCTCAGACCCTTATTCCATTGACCATGAGAGGCAGGATGATACTCCACCCTTCTGGTCCTGAAATGGTTAAACTAGTAAATCGTCTCCATGCATTCCAAGATGCGATTAGCACCTTTGTCAGCCTGGGGGATTTATCTGGTCTTAGCAGACCTGACTATTTTAATAATGTATCAGCACCAAAAATTCCTCAAGTTTTGCCTCAGGAATCTACACCTACTATAACGTGCCCGTCTCTTTGATTAACTTTGACCCCCACCAGGATCTTCACAAAATCAATGTTGGTGGTGGCTGCCCACTTGAGGAATGAGGAGTGGCAGCAATTCCTCTCTTGAACCGCTAGGGCTCCTTCCTCTGAAAGGGCAGCTGGCTGTGGCAAAACCCCAGATTTGTTCCAGCAATTAGACTTGTGACGCTGACTCGGAGTCTCAATCTTAGAGAGCATTGCCAGACCAAACACAACTTTTTCTTGGCCAAGAGGACCACAAAAGTCAAAGATTTCTTGTCCGAGCATTGCTTCCCCTCTTTAGCCTTCTGGGTCCAAATCCCCAAAAGGGATTAGGTGCCTAACACCCATTTATTTCACTAAACACTTTTGTAGACCCAGGCCTGGTGTCCTGCATCAGGATCATTCATTGAATTTATTTTGAGCTCTGAGTTGTACCTGACAGTGCTCTAGGATTACCAGATAGCAACTGTGAAAAAACGGGACAGGGGGTGAGAGGTAATAGGTGCCTATATAAGAAAAAGTCCTCAAAAACGGGACTGTCCCTTTAAAAACGAGACATCTGGTCACCCTGCAATGCTCGTCGCTCACAGTGCCACTATTAGGGGAAGCTGTTTTCTGAGCTGTAAAGTATGTCAGACATATGGTGGCTGCAAATAATGACTAGCCAACCTCATGCAGACAATTCAGGTGTAGTACCTTTCTTTGAACAGACACAGCATGGGGCCTCAAGAGTCACACACTTCAGTCTCCTGTTTCTGTGAGTGGAAAAATAGCTACTTGTCCTTAGACTTGCCTGACTTTAGCAAGAAGTTTAAACCATCTAGTACAGGGGTGTGCAAACTACAGCCTGGGGGCTGCATCCGGCCCTTCAGTTGTTTTAATCTGGCCCTCGAGCTCCTGCCAGGAAGCAGAATCCGGGGCTTTTCCTGCTCCAGTGCTTCAGCTGGGGAGCGGGGTTGGGGGCTCGTCCTGCTCTGTGTATGCTATGGCTCTGCATGGCTCCTGGAAGCAGCGGCATGTTCCCCCTCCGGCTCCTACACATAGGGGCAGCCAGGGGGCGCTGCACGCTGCCCCAAGTACCACCCCTGCAGCTCCCATTGGCCAGGAACCATGGCCAATGGGAGCTGCAGGAGTGGCGCCTGCAGATGGGGCAGGGCGTATAGCTGCCTGGCCACGCCTCCATGAAGGAGATGGAGTGGGGACATGCCGCTGCTTCCTGGAGCTGCTTGTGGTAAGTGCCGCCTGGAGCCTGCACCCCTGAGCCCCTCCTGCACCCCTGTCCCAGTCCTAATCCCCCTCCTGCCCTTTGAACCCTTTGGTCCCAGCCTGGAGTACCCTTGTGCACCCCCAACCCCTGATCCCCACCCCAGAGCTTGCACCCCCAGCCGGAGACCTCACATACACACCCACCCACACCCCAGCCCCCTGCCAGAGCTCTCACCCCCTCCTGCATCCCAACCCCCAGTTTCATGAGCATTCATGGCCCCCATACAATTTCCATACCCAGATGTGGCCCTCGGGCAAAAAAGTTGCCCACCCTTGATCTAGTAGGTAGGTTGATGAAGCATGTTGTTTACTAGTGAGTAGTGTCACCTTCTATTAGTTTGCATCTCCCTGGTATCCAGATGGGGGTATCTTGCAACGGATCTGACAAGTCTGGTCCTTTTCCTTTTATTTATTCTTTCTAGGCACTATATTTTGTTTCATATGCATCTCTCACCTTCTATTGCTTAAATATTTTTCTCCATGGCAGTGACTGTAAAGGGAAAGTCAGTATTCAACCTAGAGAAGTTTCCTCTTGTGATGTAGCCAGTGTATGCAGACTGACCAAGTTAGGCCAATGGCATTTTGGGATGTATAAGTAGGGGCATAGCCAGCAGATCGAGGGATGTGATCGTTCCCCTCTATTCGACACTGGTGAGGCCTCATCTGGAGTACTGTGTCCAGTTTTGGGCCCCACACTACAAGAAGGATGTGGATAAATTGGAGAGAGTCCAGCGAAGGGCAACAAAAATGATTAGGGGTCTAGAGCACATGACTTATGAGGAGAGGCTGAGGGAGCTGGGATTGTTTAGTCTGCGGAAGAGAAGAATGAGGGGGGATTTGATAGCTGCTTTCAACTACCTGAAAGGGGGTTCCAAAGAGGATGGCTCTAGACTGTTCTCAATGGTATCAGATGACAGAACGAGGAGTAATGGTCTCAAGTTGCAGTGGGGGAGGTTTAGGTTGGATATTAGGAAAAACTTTTTCACTAAGAGGGTGGTGAAACACTGGAATGCGTTACCTAGGGAGGTGGTAGAATCTCCTTCCTTAGAGGTTTTTAAGGTCAGGCTTGACAAAGCCCTGGCTGGGATGATTTAACTGGGAATTGGTCCTGCTTCGAGCAGGGGGTTGGACTAGATGACCTTCTGGGGTCCCTTCCAACCCTGATATTCTATGATTCTATGATTCTATGATAGGAAAATACCATTTGCAAGCAAAAATTGTTATATCTTAAAAGAAACGCAGCTGAAACATTCCAGAAAAGCAAGGCAGTTAGGGTGTGCGCTGGCAGAGTTGTCCAAGGTCCGCAGTGATGTGTTGGTCAGGAAAGCTTAACATTTTTTAATGTATTTACTGGTAAATATTTTCAGCATCAAAGACAGTATTATCTATTAGGCATTGAAATATTCAAACACTGTTGTTCCACGCAGTCTGCAACATCCCCGTATATGTGTGTATATCAACATTGTTTTTAATTATTCCAAGCACACATTATACAAGTATAATTAATTGTAAGGCCACAGAGCCCAATTAATGTATTACATCTTCAGATCATTAAACTCGGCTCCTATCTCGCCAACTTTTCTCCAACCAAATCTATGACTTCCCCGTTCCCAGCATTATGTAAGTCAACCGCATTTTATACCAGATAATTTCAAAGCCTTATTACTCTTCTAGGGGAACATGTCTCCTTGCTTGCTGCAACAAACTGGCTATCTGATAACCATTTAACTTCTAATTAGACAGTGGTTTAATTGGTGCCTCCTATGGCATCTGATACCATGGTAACTGTATCTTTCTGTGGGGAAGGAAAAAAAGATGGGAGGGTTGTTTTATTAGGTTCCTTTTCTTTTGACTTGTTGGTTTGTTTATGGTTAATACAAAGCAGACTCTGCCACCTCTCTTCACTATGAAAAGTGTGTTACTCCATCTGTAGTCCCATTAAGATGTTTGGATTTAGGTCTAAAGAGAAAACACAAAGGTAAATGTGGCAGCAATACACTAGACAACTCCTGTTCCATACAGTGGATTGATGTATCCAAACTTTTAACAATGTACAGGAAAATATTTACTTCTGTACTTTATTAATAGAAAAAGCTGCTGATCAAACCAGCCCATATGAAAACACTGTCATGAGTATAACACATAATGTAAAATTCTAGTGATGCATCAATCGGATTCCCGATACAAGCACTTGGTGGAAATCTAGGGGCAAGTGAATAAAAAACAAAACCACTTTAATTCTGTATCTCTTGTGTACTAAGAGCACTGAAAACTTTCCTTTCTTGATGAGATCTTTCAAATTTTTAATTTGCAGAAGCAAAATTTGGGCAGCTTTCAGTGATCAAGTTCTAGAAATCTTTGTTTCTTCCAAACTGTTACTTGGTTTCAATTCTTTTACTGCCCTTGAATCATCTCCCATAACCCACCCACAGTACCAGTTTAAAATGCTGAGAATATTTTCTGTCTGTTAATCCCTGGCTCTAGTCTAGGCAATAATAAAGAACGTCAGTGATTGCAGTGCAGCTGTTTGACTGAGGATAAATAGGACATAAAGATAGCATATTATCAAAAATGTATTCTAAATCCATACCACATTGGCCTATGAACTTATCAGATCTTCTAAAATAAGCGGGGTTGAGCCTGCTCAGTACTTGGTTGGGAACCCTCCAAGGAAAACACAGAGGGCTGCAGAGAGTGGCGTTGGTGACTCAATAGGTTGCACTCTTCCCTATGAGTCATCAGACAAATCCTCCAGCAGGTTGCTAGGAAGCACTGCACTATTCAAGATGCTGTCTTTTCAAATGGATACAGTATTCATTTCTTGATCTGATCTGTTGTGTATTCTTACTACACACTGTTAGACAGCTGCCACATTCTACCCCAGAGAGAGTTAAATTTAAGTGGTGGGTGAGGTGATTCCTCATTGGAAAATTTACTTTTTAAAATTTAAAAAACTAACCTGTAGCTTTAAATATAATTAATCCTTAAGTGATATAAGCACAGCTATAACCACCCTGAGAATGTTTTGGATTAGACAGCCTTATCCCATCTAATTGTAATTGCTATGAATCCCATGAACCTTATCATAACCCGTGTGTGCAATGCAATAATTATAGACAAAAATTGTTACCTCCAAGTACACTTGAGATAATTGCTCAAAAGTAAGGAAACTCAGACAAGATTCCTATGGTGAAGCAAGCCCGCAGATGGACAAGGGCTGCTCACTGAGCTACAGTGACTCACCCCTCCAGCAAAACCTGCAGTGACTCAACCTTCAGGCATGCTGCATGCTACTCAGGTCAGAGCCTGAGTCAGATGACCCAGGGCACAGATATTTCACCCTAACCACCAGAGCCACAAGTTAGTCTGTGAAACAGCTCCACTCAGCTAGGAACCCTCCTGCTACTTCACGGTGTTCCAGATTCCCTAGACTTCCAGTCTGCCCTTGATCCTGTCCCTGTTTCTACCCCAGCCCTGGCTGAGTCTTGTTCTAACCTGCTTCAGCCTCCTCTGTACCCTGTTCTGACCCTGCTCCAGCCCTATTTGTGACTAGTTCCAGTCCTGCACCTCTTTCTTGACCCTCCAGACCCTTGGACCAACTCCAACCTGGCTTCAACTTTCAGCCTGCATCCAGACTCTGACTATAATCCTGATTTGGCGTGTCTATGGACTCTGACCAGGGTTCTGACTCACAGCTTGTCCCCAGACCCTGGTTTCAGCACTGTGCTCAGCTTGGTCCTGACTCAGTCTGGCCTCAGCCACCGCTCCAACTGCCAGACTGACCACCTAGAACCCAGAGCCTGACACCCACAGAACCTTTGATTCTGCTTCCTTGAAGGTATACGTTACCATAGTTGATATATTGCACAGTTTAGATAGTTCACAGTAATATCAGGGTACAAAATATATTGGAAGGACAGAATTGGTCTTACTGGAGTGGCACTATATATGAAAAAGCATAGTGTCAAATGAAGTAAAAATCTTAAATAAACCAAACTGTACCATAGAATCTCTATGGATAGTAATTCCATGCTCGAATAATAAGACTATAGCAGTAGGGATACATTACTGACCACCTGACCAGGACGGTGATAGTGACTGAAATGCTCAGGGGGATTAGAGAGGCTATAAAAATAAAAAACTCAGTAATAATATGGGATTTCAACTACCCCCGTATTGACAAGTCACCTCAGGATGGGATGCAGAGATAAAGTTTCTTGACACCTTAAATGACTGCTTCTTGGTGCAGCTAGTCCTGAACCCACAAGAGGAGAGGCAATTCTTGATTTAGTCCTAAGTGGAGCACAGGATCTGGTCTAAGAGGTGAATATATACACTATTGGCCTGATCCAAAGCCCTTTGCAGTCAATGGGAATCTTTCCATTGATCTCAATGAATTTTGGATCACATTCTGTGTTTGGAACCCCTTTCACTAACAAAGCTGCGGGAAGCAGCATGTTTGACAACCCGATGACTCACTTAAAATCTGCATTTAAGGAAAATATTCCAGAGAAAGATTCCAGCTTCAATGGAAAAAGAAAATGAAAGGGAATACGGTTCTGTCCCAGCTGCTGATGAAAGGACACCAGGTCCTCCAGACTGGTATAAAATGCACAGAACATTAGATGCATATTGTTTACCTGTTCATAAATGACTGCTCTGAAATGCCATCGTTTGGGGTTTCTTTAGTAATCTTTCCTGGTAAGTATTTATGGGAAAGGGTCCAATATGAATAAACTGTAGTTCAGCTAGTGGAATTCTCATTACTTGATATGTACAAAATAACTTTAAACGTTGTTATCAGCCAAAGAAATTATGGGCAAATGCAACGTCAGGAAATTAAAATCTGCAGTATTACACAGTTTCAGATAATAGATAAGCAGCTGTATTTCTGCAGTCATATTTTTCATAATCATTTATATGGAAAACAGGCATAAGTCTCCTAACCATCATTAGCTCTGCATTAAAATATACAGCCTCTGTCTTGAAAGAAGTTGTTCATGGTCAGCAAAGTTAAACATCAAAAATAAAGTTCCAGAGAGATTATTTTTGTTCTCAACAACATCGTTAAGGTTTTCCATTCAGAAGCTGTTTTTTGCAGAGTAGCTAACCTCTCTTCAATGTTACATCTTGTTTTTTAAAGTTGTGACACAGAATCAGCTAAGTTCATAATTCTTCTCTCATTTTTTACATTGCTAGGGAAAATTTGACATATGGACGGTTCCTGTGATGGAGTGTTCTTTACTCAAGAAAATGGGGACAAAAACCAACTGGAGTATGTTTAAAGAATACAGTACTCCATGAGTAGTCCAACTGAAGTCAGTGGGCCCACTTGCGGAATGAGGTGTTCATCAGTGTTAGCCCTGGTCTACACTAGGACTTTACGTCGAATTTAACAGCATTAAATCGATGTAAACCTGCACCCGTCCACACGATGAAGCCCTTTATTTCGACTTAAAGGGCTCTTAAAATCGATTTCCTTACTCCACCCCTGACAAGTGGATTAGCGCTTAAATCGGCCTTGCCGGGTCGAATTTGGGGTACTGTGGACACAATTCGACAGTATTGGCCTCCGGGAGCTATCCCAGAGTGCTCCATTTTGACCGCTCTGGACAGCACTCTCAACTCAGATGCACGATTGTTTGCCGTTGCTCTGACGCAGGGAGGGGCGACTGAGGACACGGCTTACAGGGTTGGCTTCAGGGAGCTAAAATCAACAAAGGGGGTGGCTTTACATCAAGGAGTATTTCAGGCAGGACTTCACGGAGGGTTCCAATAAGAAATGGTGCACCTAAGTTATTGTTCTTATTGGAACAAGGAGGTTAGCCTGGCCTCTGATTGATACACGGCTAGATTTACCTTGCTGCACCTTCTCTGTGAGTGACTGCAGTGTGACCTAGAGGAATGAGTCCCCTGGACGGGGAAGGGGGGAAGCAAATGAGTACAAAACAAATCTGGTCTATTTCTTGTTTTAATCCACTTCATCTATCTTTTACATCTTTGGCTGGCAGCAGACGGTGCAGAAGGACTGCTAGCCATCCTCATCTCTTGCCTGCCTGGCAGAAGATGGTACAGTACGACTGCTAGCCATCCTCATCTCTTGCCTGCCCGGCAGAAGATGGTACAGTACGACTGCTAGCAATCTGTATTGCCTGCCTGCTCACCATAAGACGGTTCAATAGGACTGACTGCAGGACTAAAGAGAATGACCTGGTCAAGTCACTAAAAATTTAGTCCCTGCGCCCATGTCTGCCCAGGCGCTCCCAGCCGATGTGGCCAGGAACACCTCGGACACGACGAGGACGGCTACCAGTCGTATTGTACCGTCTGCTGCCAGAAGGCAATGGGTTGCTGCTACTGCGTAGCAATGCCGTACCGCGTCTGCCAGCACCCAGGAGACATACGGTGACGGTTACCTGAGCGGGCTCCATGCTTGCCATGGTATGGCGTCTGCACAGGTAACTCAGGAAAAAAGGCGCGAAACGATTGTCTGCCCTTGCTTTCACGGAGGGAGGGAGGGAGGGAAGGGGGGCCTGACGATATGTACCCAGAACCACCCGCGACAATATTTTAGCCCCATCAGGCATTGGGATCTCAACCCAGAATTCCAATGGGCAGCGGAGACTGCGGGAACTGTGGGATAGCTATCCACAGTGCAACGCTCTGGAAGTCGACTCTAGCCTTGGTACTGTGGAAGCACTCCACCGAGTTAATGCACTTAATGCACTTAGAGCATTTTCTGTGGGGACACACACACTCGAATATATAAAACCGATTTCTAAAAAACCGACTTCTATAAATTCGACCTTATTCCGTAGTGTAGACATACCCTTAGTAAGCGAGTAGAATCTGGCCCAGAGAGAACAAAGAAAGATAAATCATCCAAATACATTATTTTGAGTATTTTTGCTCCTATACATTAGGTACCTACACAATTTCACAGGGAAAGGCTAGCTTTTAAAATAACTTCCTCTACACCGTAGATAAGAGGAATCTGAGAGCAAAGAAAGACTTTATTAAAAAAACAGAGGAAAATGAACCCTAACAATAGATATTCTTTACAGAAAATGCGCTGGACTAGCATGTATGTTCCATTACACATGGGATTCTGTGATTTTGAGTCAACTAGTCCAGACTGGAATAACAATGAGAGTAGTGTACAGCAATAATTGCTTTCTGAGACACTAATTGGAACAAATTGCCCCCCCCCAAGGGGGGGGGAGGATTAAAAACAAAAGGACACAACTTGACATGATCTTTGTAGTACGGAATCAGTTTACAACAATGAGATCTTACTCCAAGTGGGCTGATTCTACTGTGAAGTTTGAAGCAATGTTGAAATCTAGTAATTACCAGCAGGTGCCATTATGGAACCCATTTAGAAAGAGAAAAGGGGACGAGGAGAATAAAACGTGCTTGTAAGGACTTGTATTGTTTTCTAAGATTTAATGATCAGAGAGATAAAATAAAACTTTAATTTCCTTGTTTAATCCAATGATGATAAATGTGACATAATGATGGGTTATCATCTCATGTAAGAAATATGCAATAGCAAAGCAAAGTTTTGGCTGCATACGCTTCCTGGAGCTATTTATACCAAGAAAATTCAATGCATTAAAAACAATTTACAACTTCTCCCCTAACCGCTGTCCAATCACAGAATTACTTTCATTAAACAAACAAGTGCATCTTCCTCTGGAACTATTCTGAAGTATAGAAGTGCACAGAATGTGACTTGTGGGCCAAAAGCAATTCTAAAATAATCACCCTCCTATTTAATATGCAAAAACAGCCCATGAAGACTGCTTTTTCCTACAAATAAATGCACCTGCAGTTTCTCAGCCTGACCTCAGTTGGTGCCAGATCTGGGGGCCTTAGTCTGCTTAGTTTCAATTTCAATTTTTTAAAATCCCTTTGAAGAATTCCATGTTCACTGGAACGTATACACTAGGCCAATCTATTTTCTAGGAAGACAAACTATAGTCACGGCTCATTTTCCAGGGTGTTTCTTGAATGTATGTGCTCCATTCAGCATTCCAGTCTCCTTGACATTTCTCCCAGTTTTTGAGTCTGTCAAGTTTCCATTTAATTTTTTTCTTTTCTCTCATCCTTCTTCATGGCAGTGTCATTCTGGCCCACCTCCTGATCAGTCACTCATTCGTCTAATGAGATCACCTCCTTTTTAAGCTCAGAGACATAAGCCTTCCTTTTCAGATCTATTTTTACTTTACAATTTTTTTAAAAGTCTGACATGGTTGAAGATCTCATTTCCTTTTCTTCTTCCTTTGCTGAGTTTTACAGTAGTTAACTCAGACCCTATTTGAGCATTGGCCATGTTCTGCTGACGATGATTTGGCTATATATTCAAGGCCTTACTATAAACAGTTCTGTTCTCCTTACACAGGAAGTGCATGTGGGCTGTATTTTTGCCTTGCTGAGCATACACAGAGATGGACTGAGATAGCTCAGCTTTGAATTTTTCAAAACTCGGGCATTCTGTTGTGCTTTCAATGGCATAACCAAATCCGACTTTGGATATGTGGCATATAGTAATATAGAGTATTTTACACTCCCCTAATTTCTCCATTCTTCTATAATATTATCAGGATAAAAATAACATTCTTTTTTCCCTTTTTAATAATTATTGCTCAGCTTCTAGGACTACAATGGAAATAAAGTTAAAATCATGTACATCCTAGGGCTCAAAATCACAAATGCAGGTAACAGATGCATACTTCTAGCTGGCCCCAACTATTGCTAAATTCAGATAGGACATCTGAGACCTTAATACAATTGGGGTACAGAACTGAAACATGGTTAAGTTGCCTACCTTGCAAGGATGGCATGCAGTTTAGTTTTGGGACCTAAATAAAGATGACTGGCCATCAGCATAAACAGTACCTTTACATGTTAATTATTGGAAGGAGGAATTCACTGGTTCGTTGTCACTGTCATTTGACATTGCTGAATTCACTGTTCTAGCAACATTGCATATACTAAGCATCAGTTCACAGAAGCAAGAAGAAAATGCTTATAGAAGTTTCCCATGAGCCATCTGGGCATGGGACCTTGTATGACATTACTGACATGAAGACAGGTTTCAGAGTAATAGCCGTGTCAGTCTGTATTCGCAAAAAGAAAAGGAGTACTTGTGGCACCTTAGAGACTAACCAATTTATTTGAGCATGAGCTTTCGTGAGCTACAGCTCACTTCATCGGATGCATTGGTTAGTCTCTAAGGTGCCACAAGTACTCCTTTTCTTTTTACTGACATGAACTGTGACTGTATAGATCATTGTTGCACCCAAGGTCCTATAGTTGCACCAAATCTTGTACAAGAGAGGTCAAGTAAGGTGTCTATGAAAAGGTTGTAATTTGTTGGTTATGATTATGCTGTCTGTGTGTATCATTTTTGTATTTAAAGTTATAAGTATTGGCTCTATACTGTCTGTATTTCAAACTTGTGCTATGCTTCTGGGTGACACCCCAGACAGTTTGGCATCAGCACTGCCTAGCCTGCTTGATGGCCCATTAAGGACCATCAGCTATACAACTGACCCCTTAAGAGAAGGCAGATACACTTTATGACTCAGCAAGGCATGCAGAGACATGCCTATGGAGAGAACCCTAACGGCTTTCAAGCCATGTGGTTTGCAGCTTGTGTTTGAAACAAAGGAAGCACAGGCCGCATGGCAAGAGACTATAAAAGGCAGCTGCATCTTCTCCATCTTGTCTTCAATCCTGCTTCTTACCTCTGGAGGAACTTTGCTATAAACTGAATCTCTGAACAATGGACTGAATGACCCATCCAGGCTGTGGATGTATTTCAGAGACTTACTTAAGCCAGCAGTTTATTCCATCACTGCTACAAGCCTGAACGAAGAACTTTGCCATTACTGTATATAATTAATCCCATTTAACCAATTTTAACTTTCATCTATATATCTTTCTTTTTACGAATAAACCTTTAGATTTTAGGTTCTAAACAATTGGCAACAGCGTGATTTCTGGGTAAGATCTAACTGGTATATTGACCTGGGTCTGGGGTTCGGTCCTTTGGGATCAGGAGAATCTCTTTTCTTTTACTGGGGTATTGGTTTTCATAACCATTCATTCCCATAAGGAGTGGCGCTGGTGGTGATACTGCGAAACTGGAGTGTCTGAGGGAATTGCTTGTATGACCTCTGGTTAGCCAGTGGGGTGAAACCGAAGTCCTCTCTGTTTGGCTGGTTTGGTGTGCCTTAGTAGTGAAGAAACCCCAGTCTTGGGCTGTGACAGCCCTGCTCTAAGCAATTTGTCCTGAATTAATACTTTCAGTAGTGTCCCGCCAAAGGCCGCTTTGTTACACCTTGCCAGCTCGCAGTTCTTTGATCATGTCAACTAACTTCTTGATATATAGAGCAAAACATAGCATTTTAAGGGTATGTCTACACTGGAAGTTTTTTCGCCAAGGGCTTTGTCACTGATAAAAAAGCACTTAAAGAAAACCGCTGTTGTGTGTTCATATTGTCTTCCATTGGCGACATAGTGTGTTCACACTTATGGCACTTGCATCGCCAATGAGAATAGTACACTGTGGGTAGCTATCACACAGTGCAGCTCTCCCCCCTCTTCCACTAGGACTTGTGGGAAGATGGAGGGGATCACGGCACATCATGGGTCCAGGCTCAATGCCCCGTGATGCACTGCTTTCTGTCCCACCATTCCATATGCTTCCGTCTTCAGTTCATGGCATTTTTCAAAGTCCCTTGTTTTCTGCTTTCCCTGCCACATCTATATGCAGGAATGGATCCTGCACTGCTCTCCACTGCTCTGCTAGCTCTCCGTAGCACATCACGAGTGGCAGTGGAATTATTCTTGAAGTTACAAAGGCAATGGCAAACACAGTTGCCTGACGTGATGTCCAACATGGAAAGCAGTAATATTAGATTGCTTTTGGCATTCATGCAGGGGCTGAACACAGTGGAATGTCGTTTTTGGGCTCGGGAAAGTAGCACAGAGTGGTGGGATTGCATCGTTATGCAAGTCTGGGATGACAAGCAGTGGCTGAAGAACTTTTGGATGAAGAAAGCCACCTTCCTGGAACTGTATGCTGAGCTCGCCCCAGCCCTGCAGCACCAGGAGACCCAAATGAGAGTTGCTCTCTCAGTGGAGAAGCGCGGGGCAATCGCAGTATGGAAGCTGGCAACTCCAGACTGCTACCGGTTGATCGCCAAACAGTGGGGAAGTTGATCGTTGGGGCTGCGTTAACGCAAGTGTGTAAGGCCATTAATTGCATCCTGCTGCGAAAGACCGTGACTCTTGGCAATGGGTGCGTGAAATTGTAGATGGCTTTGCAGAAATGGGTTTCCCTAACTGTGGAGGAGGCGATAAACTGCACACACATTCCAATTCTGGCATCAGACCACAGGCACACCATTTCAGATTTTGATGGGGGGAGCAACTTTAACCATGATTCCCGGGGCTATTGTCTACTGAATCAATAGTCCACAGTCACTTAAAAACTAGCCCCAAAATAGCCCAATCTATTTATTTAATTTTTTTTTATTAACACAAGGGTCTATACCTTTAATTATAGTAAGGGGAAAGTGGGAGGGAAAAATAACTTCTATTTTAATTGTATGCTTTGAATGTTTTGATTTTAGCCAAACTGTTCTAGTTAAATTGTCCCAACTAGTTGGATTCACCAACTTTTTCTTTAAATGTAGTAATGGGGAAAGAGTAATTTCTATTTTGCTGTTCTTGGTTTTGTATTTTCTTGTAATGGGGTTTTCTTTCAATCTATACACTTAACTAAGTGATTGGTGAATCGGTTAGCGGACTGGCTAGCAGTGATTTCAGCCAAGGAAGAGTCTGCATGGATTCCAACTGAAGATTCCTACAAGCAAGTGGAGGGAAGATGTTGTTTTAGACTCAGCAGACTATAAGATTTGGTGATCAAAACCTAAGCTTTTGGGAACTTTCAGTTTCGTCTCACTGTATTTCTGCAGAGACTGAACTGTTCAGATTTTAATTTGTTTTCTTTATTTATGTTTATGCTTTACTGTGAAGGTAATGTCTGTGGATTATAAAATAGCCATGTCATGGTATAAAAATTAGATTATTTGTTTCTGTATCATAAGATTTTATAAAGTTATTAAATTAAATTCTTTAGTTTCTTTTGGGATTTGGTTGTGGGGAGACTGACCCTGTGCAATCCTTGCTGAAAATCCTTCGAGACTGGACTTTGGGTCTCCAGCTACTTTCTGTGGGAGTTTGTTTGTTTGTTTGTTTGTTTAAGGCACTGGAGATGGAAAATGAAGTGAACTCTAGCCCACCCAAAGGTTACATCAGCACATTTGTTTCTTGACAGCAGGGAAAGATCCCAGGTAATCATACTTCAGCACTGCTCTTGCAGCCTGAAACGTCCAAAGCTGGGCTGTCTGTGGGGATAATTATCCTCTGAATGTGCCTGGGGCAGCAGCCACCTCCCCCTCCTCAGCAGCTGTGTGTCTACTGGTGTGGCCAGGGGTTTGTTCCTGCCTTTGTAACATGTCAACATGTGAAGGTGAATGGCAGATCATGATGAAATCTGCAGCAAGCATCTTCTGACTTAAGCCCAGAGCTTCCTTTCCCGAAGCGTGTTTCAGACAAGCTGTTTGTTTCAGGAAAATGATTTTGAAAAAAGTGCTGCAGAAGCTCCCATCCCTGCTATTGGATCTGCCAGATACACTTCTGCATTCCTACTGGCTGAGCAAAGAATAGCCATGCCGGGGAGGGGTGGGAGAATAACGAGCCACGTTGCTCCTGGCTAGTGAGGCGATGGGTGGGAGAGGAGTAAGCAACGCAAGCAGCCTGTGTTGCTCTCTCGCTCCCAGCTGGTGAGGGGAGGAGGCTGAGGAGCAAGTAGCATCATGGTATGAAACTTGGGGGAGGGGTTTCAGCCTCCCTCTGCTCTACTTAAATGGCACATGTGCCAGACCACCTTGCGACCGAGTACATCAATTGGAAGGGGTACTTCTCCATGGTTTTGCAGGTGCTTGTGGATCACCACGGGCATTTCACTGGCATTAACACAGGGTGATCCGGAAAGGTGCATGACACATGTATCTTTAGGAACACTGGGCTGTACAGAAAGCTGCAAGCAGGGACTTTCTTTCCAGACCAGAAGATCACCATAGGGGAAGTCAAAATGACCACTGTGATCCTGGGAGAACCAGCGTACCCCTTAATGCCATGGCTCATGAAGCTGTATACAGGAAACCTAGGCAGCAGTAGGGAGTGGTTCAGCAACAGGCTGAGCAGGTGCAGAATGACAGTTGAATGTGTGTTTGGCCAATTAAAGGCATGCTGGCGATGTCTATATGGCAGGCTAGACTGGAATGAGGAAAATATACCCATGCTTATAGCCACATATTGTATGCTGCATTATATTTGTGAAGGGAAGGGCAAAAGGTTTACTCAGGGGTGGACTGCCAAGGCACAAGGCCTGGCTGCTGATTTTGAGCAGCCAGACACCAAGGCTATTAGAGGGGGTGTAACATGAGCTATAAGAATCAGGGATGCCATGAGACAACACTTTGAAGAGGAAAAATAGTAACATTTCCTGCTATAATTGGGACTGCCATGGTTAATTACATTTTATAGGCTAGGAAGCAGTTGTGATTGAAAAGGCCTAGGATCTAATGAAAGGAACTAAATAAAATGCCTGTTGATTGTAGATGCCATGAGGTATCATACCTTGCGACTAAACAAATAAAGATTGCTTATGATTCAAAACTGTTTGCTTTTATTGACAAATAGACCACACAGATGGACACACACGCACACAGTGTTGGTGGGGAGAAGGTACCGGGTGGGGGCTGAATTTCATAGCTGAGTATAGGTCAAGCTTTCATTTGAAAAGCTGTTTGCGGGGGGTGGAGTGGAGTGGAAAGCACAAAGTGCAAGAAGGTGGAAAGGAATGTGCAGGGGGAGTTTGGGGAGTTCATGGGAAAGAGTTCTGAAGGGGAGGGCGGGCCGGCATGGGTCTGCAGGGCTACGAGAGTCTGGAGCATGTCGGTTTGATGCTCCATAACTTTAATCAGCCTCCCTGCGGCATCCCTGTTGTAAGACTCCTTCTATTCTCTTTCCTGCTTTTCACTTTCCCTCCACTTCTTACGTTCAGTGCTTTCTGCATCTAACTACTGCAGCGCCACCCTGAAAATATCTTCCCTGGTCCATCTCAGCCATTTTCTTATCTTGCACTCTGCTGCTGTTGGAGGCCTGGTTCTCAAGGTCAAGGCTGGAGAGACATAATTAACAATAAACAGAAGTGCTATTGTCAAACTACACGCAAAGCATTGAAACAGTAACATTAATACACTGCTGGTAATATACCTGTCACTTTCTCAGTAACCCTAGGAAAGCACACATAAGGCAAAAGACCCCAAGAAGCGTGAGTGAAGCCAGGGGCAGGGACCTTGTGTATTGCAGAAAAGGAATCTGAAAAGGCCATTGGGCACTTATGGGGGGTAACACTCTAAACCAGTGCTTCCCAAACTTGTTCCGCCACTTGTGCGGGGAAAGCCCCTGGCAGGCCGGGCCGGTTTGTTTACCTGCCGCCTCTGCAGGTTCGGCCGATCGCGGCTCCAGGCCAATGGGAGCTACTGGAAGTGGCAGCCAGTAAGTCTCTCGGCTTGCGCCACTTCCACCAGCTCCCATTGGCCTGGAGCAGCGAACCGTGGCCACTGGAAGCCACGATCGGCCGAACCTGCGGACGCGGTAGGTAAACGAACCGGCCCACCAGAGGCTTTCCCTGCACAAGTGGTGGAACAAGTTTGGGAACCACTGCTCTAAAATTTCCTACCCTTTTCCACAGGCGGTGGTCACTATGGGAGATATCTCACTTCTGAGGGTAAGCAGGGAATCAAGGGTGCATCTGCTACACACTTGGAGCTTCCGCCCCGGTCCCTATGCCGCTCATCTGTGTGCAGCTTTGGTCCCTGCTCAAGTGATTGCAGAGTGGCATGGGAAAGTGTCTCTCAATGGGGCAAGGAACAAAGCAGCCCGGCCAAGGAATCTTTGGCAGCTGATTGCTGAATACCTTCAGGAAAGTTTCCTAGAGAGCAGTATGGAGGATTCCTGTGAAATCTCAGAGTGCATCAACTCCCTGTTCTGCCATACTGCCTAGCTGTGTGAGGAAATGCCCAGCACACAGAAACAAAGCCAGCCTTCTACATTTCTCTACCCTCAACATGCTTCAGAAAGTCACACAGTAAAACCACTTGCCAGGGGTTTCCTCTCCTGCTTGTGGCTCACCAGAGAGCGAGTGCAGAGACTGGCTGGACACCTCTGGAGTGGAGAACAGCTCCTGACTAGATGCATCACAGGGCTCCACAGCTTCTTCAGCCTCCACCTCTTCATCAATGACTTCCTCCTCTGGGTTAGATCCACTTCCAGTGGCTCCAGGCCTGCTGAAGTATCCATGGTGCTCTTTGCAGTGGAGGTTGGGTCACCACCTAGCTTAGCGTCCAACTCCTTATAAAAATGGCAGGTGTGGGGCACAGCCTTGGAGCGACGGTTTGCCTCCCTCGCTTTGTGGTAGGCGTTCTTCAGCTCCTTCACCTTTGCTTTGCACTGCAGCGTGTCCCGGTCATATCCCTTTTCATGCAGGTTGCGCACAATCTGGCCATAGGTATTGAAATTCCTACAGCTGGAGCACAGCTGGGACTGGACAGCCTCCTCTCCCCAAACACTTATCAGATTCAGTAGCTACGCAGTGGTCCAAGCAGGAGATCCTTTGCTGTGTGAAATAGCCATAGTCTGCTGGGAAGATGTGATTTGAGCTCTGCACACCGAGCAAACAGGAAGGAAATTTCAAAATTCCTGGGGCTTTAAACAGGGAGGTGTGGAAGGTGATTTACCTGGCGTCAGGGCAGCAGAGTTAAAAATCCTGACCAGAGTGGTCAGGATGGGAATTGTGGATAAGTTTATGGAGGAGATGGTATGATGGGATAACATGATTTTGGTAATTAATTGATCTTTAAATATTCATGGTAAATAGGCCCAATGGCCTGTGATGGGATGTTAGATGGGGTGGGATCTGAGGTACAACAGAAAATTCTTTCCTGGGTATCTGGCTGGTGAATCTTTCCCATATGCTCAGGGTTTAGCTGATGGCTAAATTTGGGGTCGGGAAGGAATTTTCCTCCAGGGCAGATTGGAAGAGGCCCTGGAGGTTTTTCGCCTTCCTCTGTAGCATGGGGCATGGGTCACTTGCTGGAGGATTCTCTGCTCCTTGAAGTCTTTAAACTACGATTTGAGGACTTCAATAGCTCAGACATAGGTGAGAGATTTTTCGCAGGAAAGGGTAGGTGAGATTCTGTGGCCTGCATTGTGCAGGAGGTCGGACTAGATGATCATAATGGTCCCTTCTGACCTTAGTATCTATGAATCTATGGGGAAAAAAACCTTCCGGAGGCCAATGACAGCACTAAAATCAAGCACAGTGTCTACACTGGCAATACAGCGCTAAAGCCTCAGCACAAAAAGTCTTACGACTCTTGTCGGAGTAGTTTTATTACAGCGCTGCAGCTGAGGCGTTTCAGCGCAAAAAGTGGCTTTGCAGTGTGTACACCTGTCCTGTTTCGTCGCCAAAAGTTGCCTTTTGGCAAAAAAACTTGCCAGTGTAGACCAGGCCTAATTTATTTTAAAGTTTTAGGATTCTGTTTGTTCTGAGCAAAAAGGTATTGTAAAAAAAGCACTGATTGTAACACGAGTGTGGCAAAACACATATAGCACCTTGTGTCCATGCACAACAGCTAACTCAGGTACCTTACAAATGTTACACCAGTTGGTTGCAATGTTAGGGAAGAGATCTTTAGCTCAGATCCTGGTGAACTAGAGCAGTCTACAACTGGTACAACCAGTCCTCCTAACTCCATCCTAGAATTCAGTGGATCTGACCCAACAAGTACTGCTCCCAGCAACAGTGCTAGGCATTATGGAATAAGTACTTCAGGAGTCTCAGAATGCACTGGGCAAGCAGTTCTGCAGTCCCAGTCTTCTAAGGTACTGTTCAACGTTGCTATGTGGGCATGCAAAAGATGCAACGCACTATTTTGTGTAATTAATAATCCTGATTCAGTCTTCTTGCTTAGTGCAGAAACACTCCTCAAGGAACAAAAGATGCAGCACAACCTCCTTCACAGCCTGAGTGAATTACTCAATCAAAGTATTCAAAATCCTGTTAATTTCTGCCATTTTGATAACTATAACACCTTTTTTACCATCTGTTATTGCTGCTATAGATTTAAATCTGTGGAGGCTTGCCGGATTTAGTCTTTTCTTATGGTGACTGTATAACAGATAAAGATGCCTTTGATTGACACAGAATTTTAAAGGAGCTGTGGCCAATGACACTTTATTAAATGTATGGAATACATTTTCAAAACCTGCTTAAATTGCTGAATCTACTGGCATAAAAATACCTAAATATATTTAAAATGAACTTTATAAACTAATAGATAATTGCAGTTATACCATTCAGAATCACATTTTCACCAGGCCTTGGGTTACAGGCCTATAGCGTGACAGCAAAGGGTGAAAATTTGTCTGTTTATAGAAATAATGAAGTTCTGTGTAGATAACCTATTCCTAACAAGAAGTGTTTGTCAACAGCAATTCCACCATAGACTGTGGTAATGTAAAAGCTCATAAATAAAGCAGGTTTGCACTAGGTGAGTACATGGATGGGAGACCTCCAGGGAACACCTAGGATACTACAAGAAGAGGTGTAGCTGGTACTCAGCAATCTGAATAAAAAAATTATCCAATACCAAAGTCTGCTTCTTAGGGGTACAGTGCTGCTGAAGGTGATATCTCAGAAACCCACATTTTTTTCCAGTGTAAGCTCTCTGGGGCAGGGACCATCTCTTTGTTCTGTGTGTGTTCAGCACGCAGCACAGTGAGGGGTGGCCTATGACTTTTTATGACTATGAAAAATTGGAAAGAGTCCAGCGAAGGGCAACAAAAATTATTAGGGGACTGGAACACATGACTTATGAGGAGAGACTGAGGGAACTGGGGATGTTTAGTCTGCGGAAGAGGAGAATGAGGGGGGATTTGATAGCTGCTTTCAACTACCTGAAAGGGGGTTCCAAAGAGGATGGATCTAGACTGTTCTCAGCAGTAGCTGATGACAGAACAAAGAGTAATGGTCTCAAGTTGCAGTGGGGGAGGTTTAGTTGGATATTAGGAAAAACTTTTTCACTAGGAGGTGGTGAAACACTGGAATTCGTTACCTAGGGTGGAATCTCCTTCCTTAGATATTTTTAAGGTTAGGCTTGACAAAGCTCTGGCTGGGATGATTTAGTTGGGGGTTAGTCCTGCTTTGAGCAGGGGGTTAGACTAGATGACCTCCTGAGGTCCCTTCCAACCCTGATATTCTATGACGGGGGCTCCTAAGAGCTACTACAATAGAAATAATTAATATAAGTCATTAAAGACCCCATGACACTCTTTTTTTTGAAAAAGATGAAGGGTTGGCCCCCTGTAACTTGGCTAATTGCATTTAGCCTAGGAGAGCATTCCGCTGCAGTTCAAATTAGATATGATCTTCTTCAGAAATTGTGTTACCAAGTAGGAGGTAGAGTCAGTGACATTGGCCAGTCACTTAGGAGGGAACTTTCGGCACCCTGGTGAAGTATGTAGCAAGAGGCTTGCTCCCTCTATGTGCTCGGGAGGCCCAAAAGGCATTGTACACAATAAGACTGCCGCCCAGTGCCCCTGTTGTGGGAGCTCTAGCCCACTCCTAAGTTCTAGCTGGTGCCTTCATGACACAACCGAGCCTTTCTCCATTGCTACACCTTCTATGAATTTGCTTTCCTTTCTGCGTGTGTGTGTGTGTGTGTGTTTTCACATATGCTTCTTGGTATGGATTGCATCTTGCCAGTCTTCAAAGCCACAGACTCCTCAGACATAGGTTTTAAATTAAGTTGTGCTTCCTTCACTGTGTCTTCCTCTTTTACTGGACTCAATGGGCCAGATGCAGTCAAAATTTCCATGGGTCCTTCTGCCCCTCAAGCCCTGAAAAATTAATTAACAGGGGATTGGACTGACATCCCCAGAGTTCTTATTGGGTCTGACTTTATGAAGCTACTTGATCTTTGACAGCTTCAGTAACTGTACTCTTGCTCTAACTTTCCAACTCAGCCATTGAGTCATTATCAGGTTTTATGGAGTCTCTAGAAATGGATGAGAGGATTTTGCGGCAAAGATTACAAAGGAAAGTCTTCTTGTTGTGGTAAATTTCTCTGTGTGTAAAACTTTTGTGACTTCCTTGATTCTTTTTATATCTACAGAAAGACTTGAGATTGTTCAAATTGTTTAGCAGAGGAATAAGAGAAAGCAGATCATTTGTGGTTTTTTTGTGGGCAGGAGCATTTTCTTTATTTACATATAGGAAACATTTTCCCGAAGCATCATTTACTTCAGAGGAATGAACCTAGATGAGTGGGTGGCACCGATATCAGGTCCGCTGTGCTTCACTGGCTTGTAAGTGATGGAAAACTTGCCCAGGTAGTGGCCAATCATCTCGGGCTTGATTTCCACCTGGTTGAAGGTTTTGCCATTGTATACGCCAACCATGCTGCCCACCATCTTCGGGAGGATGATCATGTCGCGCAGGTGAGTTTTGACTACCTCTGGCTTCTCCATGGGAGGGGCCTCCATCGTGGCCTTGCAAAGGCACTTCAGGAGGGAATTCTGCTTACGACACAGGATACGGTTCAGACGCCTGCACTGGCGAGCACTGTACAGCTGCTCATAAGACATATCGAGGAGCTGATCCAGATCAACACCTCTGTAGGTGAATTTCCTAAAGGTCTGTTTCTTCTTCTGTTTGACTTCCGCCATCTTAATAGAATCACTTTGGTGGTGGTTTGTTTTTCAGATTGGAAGACTGGGCCAATATACTGTTACTATGCTGGTTTTCTCAGGAGTTCTTTTAGATGGATAGTGTCAAAGTTTGACTCAGACTCACAATTTATCAGACCACTCTGTTTTATTAGCAAAGCTGCTCTGCTAATACATTTAGAAGTGAGCCCCCCGAGTGGGGCTTGTGTCTCTTAATTTATACAGTTTTTTGGAGAACAAGTTACAGAGAAGTTACAGACAAAAGAAGAAAAAGATTTTAGTCACCACCCTTCGAGATCCCTGAGACCAGTCACGTATCTTCAATTACCTGCCACCCTTAACAATCTCCTTTAACAGCTTCCAGTTAACTTAACTAATTGCCCTTCACACCTTCCATTCTGATGCCTTCTTCTTAGATGTGCTGGCTCTATCTTAATTGCTTCTCCATTCAAAAGCTAACTGTCCCTACATGTGCTCCCTCAGATACTTTGTAACATGTTTTGGCATGCCCTCTCATATACAATGTATCCAGCATGTCCCCTTATACAACGTTATACTTATACAATGTTATACTTCCACAATAGTTACATCTGATGTAACTGCTACAGTAGTAGGAGTTTCTTACTGGGGTTTAGTAACGGGAAGAATCTGTGATGATTGATCCCATATTAGGGTCTTGTATGATTTTATATTTTTAATTATGCTTATGATTGAAACTGGGTTTGATTTCAGACCTGTAGGCTATGGCTATATGTTGGTATGATGGACATCACGGAAATATATAAAGGGAGGTGGGGAAGTATGAACATTTATGATGAACTAAAATGAAAAGGTTGCATCTTTGACTTCTAACATCAAATCCAAGCTGAATGTGCCTATATTAAATATAAAGAGGAAATGTGCTACAGTAATAGGACCTTCCGAGTATGCATTCCTGCTGGCACCACATAGAGAAAAACCATGTATGACAGCTACCATTTCCAACCTATGGACACAGCCCCACTCCCACTGAAATCCATAGGAGGTTTTTCTATCAACTTCAGTGGAGCTGGATTGGTTCCTGTACGTGTCAAAAAAGGTATCATCTCTTTTCCTTCTCTAACCATAAACCATCCATCCCCTTTGAAGTCAGTAGAGCTCACCTGCTTATGTTAGATAACATTTACTCTAGCATTAAAAAAAATAAAAAAAAATAATTTCTTTGCTGCTTCATTATGCAAGGTAGCATATCACTGAGATATATATATATAAAATACAAAACCCACAAAAAATACCATGTGCTTGAATAAAACAAGTTACTGGGATGCCTCTACTGATGAGATTTGCATTTCTGCCTTCTGCCGTTTACATGAAATTGAAAAGCTAAAAGTATGTTTGTTCAGCAGTTAATTAGTTAAAGGGGATAAGAATAGTAGCCTACATTGTAAGTTAATTATTTCATTAAAAAGATGGAATTACCGAATCAAACATATTCCAAGAAATCTAATATAATGAGTCTCAGATGCTTTTGAAAAAGAAAAAATTAACTTATATGGATCTGACCCAGAACCCAACTATAAAGTAGGTGCTTTGGGGTGGAGAGGTTGATCAGCTAACTGGTTATATCTTGCTTGTTCTTTTAGTCTGGCTTCATTTACCTGAAGGAAGAAATTTGTAACAGAAGAAACACAGTGAAATGTTTGTTTCTTTGTTGCTAGACAACTTATTAGTTTTGATTTGGTTTCCAATCCTTTTTAAAGCACTAGGATAGTACATAATATTAAGGAAAGCAAAATATATTCCCTTTTTCAAGTGAATATAAGGTATTTGAGGGCCAGTTGTCTAAATAAAGTCACAGTTACTAATAAGCACAAATTTTATTGTTTTCAGTACCGCTTGTATTGTATTGACTCCAGGTCTGGGCAATATAACCTAAATCAGAATTGCCAGCATTTGAAAAAATGTTTCAAGGGACAATTTTTTAAAAGATCTAGGGAGCTGCTATGCCACGACGTGCCACTGAGTTTGGGTTTTTTTAAAGTATTTCTTTATTAATTTTTCAAGAGGGGGGAAAAAAGACATTTATATTAATGCAACAATCATTACTGACCTCAGGAGAGAGGAGTGCATTTTTTTCTTTTATGCTTCTGTTGTCTTTTAACTTTTGTATTTCCTCTGATTTTTTTCCCCTTTGACAGAAAAGAGGCTTAATGCTGGATCACAAGGTGTATTAGTTACAAATGGAATCTGTAGAAGGTTGTTAATAATTACATGTATGAAAGACATATGTCACAATCACATCACTGCATCCATGTGACACCAAATATTAATCAATGTAATAACTATAAGCCCCATTTAAATCAGAGTAAGAGTGTCCACACTGTTGAAGATGATGAGTGGGGAGATGTCTGTCTGCACAGCTTTGCTAAGATTCTCCTTGCACACATGCAGAGTGTTGGGTTTTGAGACTGGGGAGGGCCTGTCTACACACAAACTTGCACCAGTTTCACTATAATAGGTTTTTTAATCAATCTAATTAAACCTGTGATGACTCCTCCATGGGCACTATTAAAGCAATTGAAATCTGGCTTCTATCAATTTAGCTAAACCACAAGTTGCATGTAGGCAAGCCCTGACCCTACCCAACTCTGTGCTTGTGTCCAGGGAGGTTCCGCAAAGCTGTGCAGCAAACTGCATCAGTTCTACTGCAATCAGGGCTTCTCTGGGAAGGAAGGGAGAGCAGGACTTGTCCTTATGTGAACTGTACATAACAAGGTTTCAATTCCATCTAGGGGCTCTTGTACTGACATAAAGAACCTCAGAGATGGAATTACAGCATCAATGTAGGTACCTTTTTGAGAACACATTTTTAACTGAGTAGTTTCCAAGATATCCTCCCACTTTATTAGTCAAAAACCTGAAAAATAAGCACATCCAAACACTGCAAAAGCAGAGTCAGTGTGCACCTGTATTCTGACCAGCAGCCATCCAAAGCACAGTCCCTCTGACTTCAGTAACTCAGCCAGAGGTTATGGGTCTATCTATCCCAGGAGTAGGTGGGTGAGGTTCTGCAATGTGCTGGAGGTTAGACTAGATGATCATAATGGTCCCTTCTGGCCTTATAGTCTGAGTTTATTTCTCCGAGAAGCAAGGGCCATCTGCATTGAAGGAAAGTGAGCTGTGCCTAGAGGCCATACCAGCTCAGGTGAGACTCACGCAAAAATATGCACATCGCATTGACTGACACCACATCCTTATCCCACACCCATCTACCACAGCTTCTGTGGGAGAAGGCCTGCAGACCAGTCTCTCACTGGGTTTTAGGGACAACTAAAATAGGGGAAACCATCCCAAACCCCTATTGCCGGGTGTAAGTTTTCAAGTGGGTGCCTATCCTCAATGCCTTTCAGCATTTTCCCCTATGACTTTTGTCCATCTCTCCATCCCTTTCTGTGTCTCCTATAATGTGTTGTTTTCCCCCTTAACTCCCATATCTTTGGCCCTCCCCTCACTATCCTCCAACTTAATTATTTCTTTATAAAGAATTATTTTCATTCTCTAAATATCATAAGCACATGTGTGACATTGCTTTATTATGATCTCAGTGCTTAGCAGTAAGTACACAGATCTATTTTTCTCCATTTTTATAACAGTTGGTTAATAGTATGTGCATTTATACTGGACAGCAACATGGTCAGAAACTTTATCAGACAATGACATTCCTTTTCGGAGAATGCCCGTTTTGTAAAAAGGAATGTAGTGCTGTAAAGCTGGGGTTCCCAAACTGCGGTACATGAGCTTGACATTCCATCTATTCACGTCTCGGCAATTTTTAAAGAAGGTGGTATATGAACCAATAAAGTTTGGGAGCCACTGCTATAAACATTGATTAGTGTGTCTGATGGAGAGACAGCTGGGGCACCATCTTTGAATTTTTGCTGTAGCCTACTCCATATCTTATACAGTAGCTGTGAACTGATGAACATTACTTAGATTCCTCAGAGAACATTTGAAGCAAGGTGCCGAGAAACTGTAGGTATGCAATTCTTATTATCTGTAGGATACATATATTGTATGTCTGATTCCCTACGTAGGGCATTGAAACCATATTCCTAGTTGCTGTCTGTAAAAGCTGTGATTCCTAGAAATGAAGTACTGCATGTACTTTTTAGAGGGGGTTCTTCTTTGTTACTATGTTCCATACAAGGAGGGTTTGCTGGTATCCTATGTATTTTGACGTACATCTTCAACAGCAACAAAAGAATAACACATAATTGAAGTGCCTGGCAAGCGCTGAAATGCTCTGGAAAGTAGCAGCACATAAATACTGTGCAGCCCACTACTTTGTGCCAGCGCCTACGTCGTTGGGAAACTATGTGACGGTTAAACAATGAAATTAAACATACAGGACCTGGTACATTTGAATATTTAAATGACACTTTTCTAAACAAATCATACTAATGAGTAACTGTAGTTCAGACCTTGCTCCGGGATGGTCTACAATATAGTGAACAGGATGGCAAAACCTAAAGAGTACATTTTGTTGCATATGTAACAAGCTTCTGTGCACGCTCATGAAGGAAGGGCTATGGGAGTATTTTATTATTTTACTTGCATTTCATTTTTGTGGTGAAATATTTTGGTGCATGTATATTTGTTAGAAATGTAATTTTTTAAAAATGGGGCAGATACTGCTGTCCATTCCACCAGCATAAATCCAGAGAAGTTCCCTGGACTTCAACAGGGCTACTCTTGATTTACACTCATCACAGGGAGACCAGAATCTGGCATTGCAACTGCCATAAAAACCTTTTCAGAACATTTTAATTTGTTACAGGCTACCTCTTTATATAAGAACATAGCTTCCCCAATGTACTTCTCTCCCCCTCATTGGCTTTACCCAGTGGTGAAGGGCCAACAAGTACCCTTGGGGGAAAGTGGGTCACAGCTGGAGTGGATGTACAGGAGGGATCTCTGCACCACTTGTAGTCCAGAGAGGAAGGCTGCACACTAAGTCAGATGCATAGCAGAGGGCCAAGGACCTTATAGTGTGGGCCAGACCCCTTCCCAATTTCAGTCACCCTTCCCATTACCGCAGTGCTCTGTAGCAATCCTGTTATTTGCATACAAGGGAAATATGAAGAGAGATTTAATGCAACTTTGCAGGTGGAACAAAGAGGGGGAGCCCGCATCATGTGACCAATCAGCTCCTCACTGACAACCAGAAAGTGGACAAAAAGACTTCCCATTGGGAACCACAGCCTAATCCACCATGAAACACAGCTCCACTGATAGTGCTGTGGAGTTGGGTGTTGGGAACAGGGTCAGTGTGAGGTAGCTAGTTCCAGGACTATGGCTGAGCTACACATCATTCTTCCCTGTGTAGGCAGCGTGCAGCAAATGTGAAGGTGACTAAGGGCCAAGGGGAGCTGGTCAGGAAATGATTTTTGATTAAAACAATATTTATCTTGAATAGCTTTCAGCTTCTTGAGACTTTGCCAAAACACTAAACCTTTCAGTATTTTATTTTTACAAAAACTTGAAAATTTCAACAAAAAAGGATGATTTGCACAAAAATTTTGTTTGTTAAAAAAACTATTTTGACAGAAATTTTTTTTTTACCTCCCCGGGAGTCCTGAGAGTGTAACCATGTCTACTGAATAGCTACACTATGGCTTTGAGGGATTATTGCATCCCCATGCTGATACCTGCAGACCTCCAGTTTACTCAGACTGCGCTCTGCAGCGAGCATTTGCCCCTAAATTCAAAGCTAATAGCTTAATGGGGTTTTCTGCTGTGGACGTTCAGTCTCACATTTTCAAACATTCCTAACTTTGTTTTTATACACATTTTCTTTCTTCAAGCCTATCAAAACACTTGCTGCTTGCTAAGGTCTATTTACATTCCAAGTTTGCAGTTTCTTTTGTTTTTGAGTTTTCCCCCTGGGGGAAAAAAGAGCTGATTGTAATTTGTTTATGGGAAAAATGTATTTTTTCACACACTTATTGTACCAAACTAGATGCAGGGATTTTCCTAAAAAATTCCCAAAACCAAGTGTGGAAGATTTCAGCCCAAACAGGTAAATGTTCTGGAAAACTATGAGTACATGAAAACAGAGGGTTAGGATGAAAACTGTTCACAACCTTAACTATAGCAGTAATTACCAATTACAACATATATTATGCCAAAAATCTCTGGTGCCCTGGATGTAATGTGGGTGACATATGCCTTTAGTCACCCAGCCAGCATGATTAAGCAGTACACCTGCATTTCTGGAAGTTTGTCATTACTTTAATAAAGCTTCATTTGAACTGGTTGGGGGTGGAGAAGGCAGCAAAAGAAGAAAAACTGTTTCTAGTTTATGGGACAGATTGTGTGTAATAGCAACAATTTATTTTGCTATTATACCTGTTACAATAAAGACTTCTTGGCATTGATTAACTATATATGGTTATTAATTAATTAGTTTCAGTGGCTCTTAACAGTGATTAGCCCTTCAAACCAGTTCATATCCTGATACACAAAGAGTGGGGGATCTAGCCCATAGAGGATTGTGCTAATTAGTGCATCACAGTATTTTGAAGATCACACTACTGCACTCTAAAGAATGAAAGAATGTTAGCTGGTAAAAAAAACAAAACGAAAAACAACCATCATGATACATAATGAGAAGTATCAGTGTGACTGAGTTGGCAGACTTCTTGCTCTGGGCTGAAAGGTCATGAGTTTAAATCTCTTAGCAGAACTCGATTTTATATTCCCTGATGCTGCAGAGAAGAGGGGAGGCTACACAATTAGTGATTACATCCCTTAAATGAGCTGTTGACCCAAGGTCTCTGGAAGTTAAAGATTCCATGGTATATTTTGAAATGAATAGGGGAATAACCCTGGTGTCTTGGGCAGCATTTGCTCTCTTAGCAAAACAAGTATTAAAGTGTGTGACCAATGCTGAGTGCATAATGGCTGCCATATTTGTCTCTACAGTCAACAGCTCTCCAGAAAATAGGCATTTTTGGTGTTAGTTAAAAGTAATAGACTTCGCTTAGTTTCAGAACAAATATTATAAAATACTTTGGTATTTTAATATTTTCCAAAGGTTATGGTGAATTACTAACATATTTTCACTGCTACTTGTAAAAGATACATTTAGGTACTTTTCAGCAGTTTCTGTTTTCTTCAAGGCAACTGTGGCCTGATCTTGCTCCCTTTGAAGTCAAGGGAGAATTAATATTACAGCAGAGATGTCATTCTGCTATGGCTAAGATTGAGAGTCACTTACTGTTTAAAAAGCTGTCTCAGATTGTCTTGAAATTTTCTGAGCCTCATGTGGGTGTGGGTTAGGGTTAGTGGTCCAAATGTGAATTCATTTGAGCAAAGGTTTTCAAAGATACACCCACACACTTAAAAACCATGCATTTACAAAATCACCCTGTTCTAACATTTTTTTGCACATAGCTGTGGCTCAAGCTAAAATTGTAATCCTCCCCAAACTTATCTCAGTCACTCAGGGTTTATCTTACTTAGTGCATAGCACCCATTACTCCTTTAGGGAAGCAATACTGAAAAGGTTTTTAAACGTAAAGTTTACTAGTCCAGCATGGGTCAACCCAAACTGCTGGTCCAAAGAGAGTGAAATGTGCATTTGTAACATGACTAGGGCTCTACTGAAGCCAGAAAGTTTGCAGGCAGTCTGCTGTCACAGAAGCTGGGGGCTCAAGTGAACCTGACTTATAAGCATGCATTGGGAGCTTGAGCTTGCGTTTTCAGAGAATATGTATTGTGAATGTTGCTTGGTCTCTTCCTTCAGGGCTCCTTGTGGGAGTGTTGCCCTGAGACTAAAATTTCTGGTTTAGGAGCAATATTTTAAAGTACTCTAAAATCCACATGCAGACTCTGATTTTACTGTAGGAGTACTGTCAAGGAAATTATCATTAATTAAATGGGAAAACAAAAGACTCTAATAAGCACCTAGAATAATGCAGTCATGCTCCTGAACAACAGGACTGAATGTCATCCAAAGGAAAGCAAGTCACTGAGTCACCTGATCTAGGGGTTCTTGATACACAGCCTCCTAATGAGCTGCTCATAAATTTTTCAGATTCTGATAACTTTTTTTAGTGCAGAGCTAGGGAATATGTGGGGTGGGAAGGTCAGAGCAGTGAGGAGGGAACTGGGGGATGTCGGAGCAGTGTGGGGGTTGGGAGGGTGCAGCGTGGGGGCCTCTGTACCTTGGCCAATTTATACCCTTTCGTAACTATGCCAGAGCACACCCTAAGGAGCCAGCACTAACCTAGGCAACGAAGCTTCTTAGGTCACATCTACACTACAAACACTACAGTGCCATATCTATGCTGACATAACCTCATAGTGTAGATGCAGTTTACAGTGACAAAAGGGTTTTTTCGTTGCTGCAGGAACTCCACCTCCCCAAGTGTCAACCTAGCTGTGGCTACACTGGTGGTTAGGTCAGCATAGCTGTGGTATTCACGGGTTTGGATTTTTCATACCCCTGAATACCGTAGCTATGACAACCTAAATTTTAAGCGTAGAACAGGCCTTTGTTTAAGGGATTATTCAAACAATGTTTTTGAAAACCCAGTTTGATGACTAGCGATTTGACGAAGAACTCGGTTTCCAAAAAAGTAGTATTTCAATGACCCCTCAGCAAATAAGGAATTGTCCTCAAAAAGAGACTTTTTTGCTCTCTGGGATCTCAAAAGTACTGACAACCAACCCATAAGAGGGGAAAGTTGGGCACCTCACCTCCAGTGACATACTAAGGGGGAAAGGAAGTAGTGCCTCTAGGCCTTCCCCTACAACTAGCCCCCATCTCCCACAATTCCCCCCCCCTCGTTACTCAACCAGTCCAAAGGAGTGGTCTTCAGGGCTCCCTTTCCCTCCACTGCTCCCTGATCAGGGGAAGGAACTCCACCCTCCCCGTGCTGCCTCCCCAGGAGTGGGGAAGGGTGCAAACAGGAAGGGAGGGGCTGCCTTGCCAGCTGCACGAGACTAGCTCCAAGCACCTAACATCGAACAATCCAGGAAAACGATAGTCAATTAGTGTTAATGGGAAGATGTTGAGCAATCCTGGCTACACCCTGAATAACCACGAGTCACTATGCCAGGAGAGAGAAGGAAAAAGCCCCTTTAAAAATTAGGCTTGAAAGTGAGGTCTTCAACCAAAACCTGAGGGACAGTCACTTGGCAAGTGCTGTCCATGAAACACTGGAACTGCTGTGCAGCAGGTGGTACGCTGAGAAGCTGTTCAGAGATAATAGGTAACTTGTATTAGAAAAGGGAGTTTCTCTCATTTGAAAGTGTAAAGTCTTGAGGTTGCATCTTTGTTTATTTTCTGTGTAACTGGTATGTATTTGATCTCCCTTATGACTTCATCTCACAATTGGATTTCTCTATTAAATAAACCTTTTGTTTATTTTTATCCCATGTAATGCTCCGGTTTGCAAACTGTGTAGTGTGTGCGCCAGATTAAGCTTGTGTCTGGGGGGAGGGGGCCTGGTTCATGCCTTTGGGGGTGACAAACAAGAAGGGATCAGTCTGAGTGTCTGGTACTTAAAAATTTGGGGAGGACAGATTTAGGGAGACTCAGAACTGGAAGGGTTGCTGTAACTAGGCTGGTGAAAGCCAAGGTGAGATCTTGTGCTTGTGGGGAGGCTACTGGCTCTGAACCAAAGCTGCACAGAATAAAGGCACCCAAAGTTACAGGGCAAGGGGTGACCAAACCTGTTACTGGTCTGGTTGAGGCCCAAAACATCACAAATTTCAGTTTTTGGGAATGAATAGCTAACAGCAGTTGCCTGCACTCAAACACTGAGGCTACACCACACCAACCATCTCAGACATGCAAAATGTTACCATCCTTTGTCCTGAGGAGTTCCTCTGAGCCATTTCCTTCATTTACTCCTCACTAAGCCCTGTAGACCATAGTCATGTATGCCACCCCATGACAAGAAGATCCCCAGGCACTGCTACTGACACAACATACTGAACTCAGTGCTGAAATGAGGTATTCTTGATTCTTCCAGCTACAGGCACCTCTCTTCACAGCAGAGTTGCAATTGTGACAACCTTCTGCAACTAATCCCTCTTATTCAATACAGCTACACTTAACACAATGAACACAGCTGGAGTGCATGCAGATAAATGTTGCAATTCAAATCGATGAAACACAATACAAACAATGGCCCATTTTTTTTAGTCATTCTCTGTGTACTTATGGCACTGCCCTTACTGAACCATTCCCAATGGCCATTGCGTGCTCCAGAGGCTAGAGGGAAGGTTGCGTTGTGGGGATGGGATGTACCTTAACTCTATTTCCTGGCTCTCAGAAATGTAAGTTTCTGTTGCCTTAATTCTTCTTCATTTCCTGGTTTCCCTTGGTTTGAGTGTAACTGAACTCAATATTCTGAAAGAGCATGAAGCACCATTTGGCAACCTTTATTCTGTGTTAATGAAGTTTTTGGGCATTTAATTTACTTCAAAGGGAGTAAGATTAGGCTCTTAACAATAAAAAGAAAAGGAGTACTAGTGGCACCTTAGAGACTAACAAATTTCTTTGAGCATAAGCTTTCATGAGCTACAGCTCACTTCATCGGATGCATGCTTATGCTCAAATAAATTTGTTAGTCTCTAAGGTGCCACAAGTACTCCTTTTCTTTTTGTGGATACAGACTAACATGGCTGCTACTGTGGAACCTGCTCTTAACAAAAACTCCAGTTTTGTATTGGTAACGTGTAAAAGAGACCCACTTGAGAACAAAATTGATTCCTCATCTCACTATTAATCCTGCAACTGACATTGCAGACATAATCCCCACTTTTCCATGGTTTGGTTATTGCAGAATTTGTCTTCCTTTGCAGTATTAGAGAATCCACTATGGCCCTCCTGAGCGCAACTCTATCCTCGATTCAGTGCCTAGAAGTGTCTCTGAGCTCTGAAGCTGGTTATTAATTTGACAGGTTGATGAATCCATCCTGTCTCACCAGAGACCAACACATACAATTTTACATGGCGACCCAAGGTCTAATCCTTCCCAGAGCAATCAAGGTGAAACCCTGACTCCACTGAAGTCACTGACATTTTGCCTTTGACTTAAATGGAGTTAAGCTTTTGCCCTCAGACTACACCTAGTGCTGCCATATGACAGTTGAGTCCATGGAGATAACACCAGTATCATGTTCATTGCCTCCCCAGCCTTCCTACAGTGGTGGTCTCTTCCCTAGACAAACTGTCTGACAGACAGACCTCTCCTTGACTGACAGCTCGGAAATGAAGCTCATCTTTGGAGAGGTGAAAGACCCTATTGTACTAAAGATACCACCCTGCCAATTGCCTGGGGAGAAAAACACACAAATCTCTCCAGTGATCAAGCATCTCTATCTCACACACATGCAATTTGGACTTCAGTTGTAAAACAAAACAGCAAGAACCACTTGCCCAAATGGTCTGCCTCTCCTGCCAGAATCACTGTAACCTTAAGGTTGTAAATCCTAACACAGATGCTGCAGCCCCACCTGTAGAGAGGAGGTCGGGGCTACGTATTGGGTCATTTAAGGTAGGCATGGGGGGAAAGAGTTAATTTACAGGATTTCCCCACTCTTCCAAGCAGTTGCCCTATTTTCACCCATCAAGCAAATGCAGTTCCTTCCTCGTCCTTATGCATTAAGCTGAGCTTTGCCAAGAATCGGTCAGCTTGGTTCCCAGCTGGTTTATGTGGCCTCTTGGATTTTATGTGCCCCATACTGCTATTTAAAATGATTTCAAGATTAGCTCTTATTTTATTATAGCTTTTGTTTTGTCTTGAGTGTTCTTCTGTAGGAGTCTGTCTAAGCAAGTACAACAAATTAAGTTAATATACTTTCTAATCTGAGTTTGCTGGGCCCTTACTGGGAAAATAAAGGTATGCACACACTGCAGCTGGGACCATGCCTCCCAGCCCATGTACAGACATGTGCTAGCTCTGCTCAAGCTTGGACACTAAACACAGCAATCTAGATATTGTGGTATAGGTGGCAGCTCAGACTAGCCACCCAAGAACAAGCCCACCCTGTATCTGAGCTTGTTACTCGTCTGAGCCGCCGCCAGTGCTGCAACATCCACACTCCTATTTTTAGCAGACTAGCTAAAGCAGAGCTAGCACATGTCTGTCTAGATGGCTGGGAAGCACACTCCCAGCTTCAGTATAAACCAGTGGTTCCCAAACTAGGGGTGCTGCTTGTTCAGTGAAAGCCCCTGGCGGGCCAGGCCGGTTTGTTTACCTGCCACATCTGCAGGTTTGGCCGATCGCGGCTCCCACTGGCTGGGGTTCGCCGCTCCAGGCCAGTGGGGGCTGCGGGAAGGGCGGCCAGCATATCCCTCGGCCCGTGCCACTTCCCGCAGCCCCCATTGGCTGAGAACAGCAAACCATGGCCACTGGGAGCTGCGATCAGCCGAACCTGCAGATGCAGCAGCTAAACAAACAGGCCGGCCTGCTAGGGGCTTTCCCTGAACAAGCGGTGCCCCTAGTTTGGGAACCACTGGTATAGACACATGTTAAGGGACTTGTTAGTTTTAGTTCATATTTGTAAAATGATATGAAGACTCCACACGTGCTATCTCTTGTTACTGTTGCTATTATCTGAATTAAATTAATTTTCAAATGTGTAGGTCAAGTAGTTGTAGCAAAAATCACTTTTATTAGTAACCAGTTTAAATCATCCCTGTAAGTTATTCTTTCACTGTAGCAATTAACACCTACTTTTGCTGCCAGACCTCTCTGTACTGAGCCAGAAGAATCTGTTTAAAGTGGGTTGGGGAATTTTAAAGTTCTCATTGTCAGAGCTAAAAGTTTGTGCATTTGGGTTAGTAGCAAATTGTTTCCAAACACCAAAAATATAAGAGGACAAAGGGCGACTTATTAGGAGTACTGAATTAAACATAATTCCTTGGATCAATATGAACAACATATTTATAATGGCTTTAATGTCTTCTTAGCTTTAGAAACACAAAAATCAGTCTTTAGTTCTTGAAATAAAAAAGTGAACTCTTCTTACTTAACAATATAATGTAAGATACTAAAGATAGATTTTGTGGGCACAATACAGCTAAGTGAGGATCAGATAATAAAATACAGTGACAAATCTTTGTGATGGTGTTTGCTTTCCTTTGTAAGAAATGTCTTGGCAGCCCCGAAATTTCAAAGTGTGCTAGAGTTTATCATACAGAAATGCAGTAATATTTTTGACGTGTACTTGAATTAAAAGCAGTGGGCCTAATCTTGTGCTCAGAGGTACTAATGGAACATTTTGCCATTGATTTCTGGGGGATAAAGAACTGTCTTAGAAAGTGAATAATGCATGCTTATAGTGCTATAAATATGTTTTGGGTGCTATTGAGTCCTGAGTATACCAAAGAGAATCAGATTCCTAAATCCCAAGAATTTGCGAAGTGCTGTGGAATTCCAAGAGCTGTGGTTATAATTCAGTGCAATAACTCAGTACTTACAGCCAAATCTTACAGTCAAATCTGCTCTGTCAGGCCAGGTCTACACTACTAAGTTAGGTCAACCTAAGTTAACTAGTTTTGACTTCACTTTGGCAGGAAACATATTTAGGTGTAAACGCTTGCAAAGTACACACCTTGTTACAGCGACACAGTAACACCACTTTCCTGAATGGGAGGCACAGTCAACCTACTCTCGTTGATGTAGTGCAAGTGTAGACACTGCATTAACTGGGGACCCTCATAAGTTTTCTAACAGCTGCCCCATAATGTCCCTCTCCCTACAACAGTGATTGCTCCAATCATAATTTTGAACTCCACTGCGCTGTGGTCATAGACACTGGAAGCCCCCACCTTAATACTCCTACTCTGTTTTTGAAATGCCTTTTCCTGATTTCCTACCGTGGTGAGCACACCTATTGGCCCACCAGTGTGAGCATACAACCATGCCAGCTCCACACATGCAGAGAGCTACTAGACACACTCCTGTCTGGAGCAGGAAAGAAGTCCTGGATCTCCTCAGCTTACGGGGAAAAGAGACTGTATTTCTTTGTCTGTTTCTTAGCTTTGCTTGCACAGACATCTCTGTGCAGATTGCACAGGGGACATTGAACCTGAGGGCACAGCAAAGGTGAACAGCTGTGCTGTGTGAAAATGAACAAATTTCAGCAGCTGTATCAGAGGGAGAGGGAGGCCTGCTGATTCTACAATGAACTGCATGCTATATTTGGCATAGATTCTACCTGCACCCTGCATATGTGTGGACACTTCATGGGAGCCTGATGCAGAGGCCCTGGCAGTGTGCAATGAGGCAAACTGGAAGGAAATGCAAACCATGCAGTGAGCCAGGAGCTGTCTGAAACTCTGCCAGAGTCAAGCCAGTCCTGCCATGCTAGCGCAGATGATGACCATTAGTGCCAACCTCAAGGCTGCCTAACAAGAAGCAGGGCAGAGATCCCAAACTGGTTGTATGCTCTAGCGCAGTGGTTCCTAAACTCATTCTGCCGCTTGTGCAGGGAAAGCTCCTGGCGGGCTGGGCTGGTTTGTTTACCTGCCGCGTCCGCAGGTTCGGCCGATCGCGGCTCCCAGTGGCTGCGGTTCGATGCTCCAGGCCCATGGGAGCTGCTGGAAGCAGCGGCCAGTATGTCCCTCGGCCCGTGCTGCTTCCAGCAGCTCCCATGGGCCTGGAGCAGCAAACCGCGGTCACTGGGAGCCACGATCGGCCGAACCTGCGGACGCGGCAGGTAAACAAACCGGCCCAGCTCGCCAGGGGCTTTCCCTGCACAAGCGGTGGAACAAGTTTGGGAACCACTGGTCTAGAACTAGATTTCACCAACCCAGTAACAAGTGTGAACTCCTAAAGCACTATAACAGTCTTACCATGTAGTCACACAGTCCCCCTCAACTTTCCAGTCTATCTTGTCACCCAGGGAAGCTGGACTTAGTGATAGCCCCCAACAAGCCAAAGAACGGAAGAGCGGATACCACATCTAACTCTTTCTTCTTCCTCTGTCTGAGCACAGGACACTGATCTGATGTAGACTGCATAATTCAGAGTGCCATACTAATTTTTTAAATTTTATTTTGTAAAATTTAACAAGTAAAGTGAGCAATCAAGAATCAATGCCTTTGTTCTCCAAACACACAAATGAGATGGATGCCATTTTTAAATGGGGTAGAGGTGGGAGGAAATGAGGTTTCAGGCAAAGAAAAGGTAAAAAATGCTTATAAGGAATAAAGCACTGTCAATGCAGCTCTCATTCTGGTGTTCTTGGGCTGGAGGGCTCGGGTGAGCTCAGCAAACAGATCCAGAAATGTGGCCTTTTGCATCCAAAAGTTCTGCAGTCACAGCTCATCCTCTCAAACCTGCATTACAAATCAGTCCCACCAATCAGTGCTCATTTCTCAGGCCCAGAAGTAGCAATCCACTATGTCGAGCTGCTGCATGAATGCCAGCAGCAACCTGACATTTTTATTTCATGTGTCAATAAAGCATCCAGTCATCATCATTTCTCCTTGCACATCTGGTTGTAGTAGTACTCTTTGAAGTTCTGCAAATCCGTGTGTGTGTGTGTGTGTGTGTGTAATACTCAAAAAACCAACAACTGTAGCATTTAACTTTTAAAAAAAGAACTACACAAAAATGAGGAGTCTAGTTAAATGGAAATTAAAAGGACCAGTCACAAGAGTGAAATGCCTGCATGGAAATGTTTTTAAAACATCATAATAGAGGCTCAAACTAGACGTATAACCCCAATTAAAAAACAAAACAGTAAGAAGACCAAAAAAGTGCCATCATGGCTTAACAACAGAGTAAAAGACATGGTTAGAGACAAAAAGACATCCTTTAAAAATTGGAAGTCCAATTCTACTGAGGAAAATAAAAAGAGCATAAACTCTGGCAAGTCAAGGGTAAACATATAAGTAGGTAGGCCAAAAAAGAATATGAAGAGCAACTAGCAAAGGACACAAAAAGTAAACAATAAATTGTTTTCAGTACATCAGAGGCAGGAAGCCTGCGAAACAATCAGTGGGGCCACTGGTTGAGCAAGATGCTAAAGGAGAACTCAAGGAAGACAAGGCTATTGCAGAGAAGCTAAATGAATACTTTGCATCGGTCTTCACTGTAAAAGATATTAGGGAGATACCACACCTGAACCATTCTGTTTAGATTATAGATCTGAGGAACTGTCCCAGACTGAGGTGTCAATCGGAGTTTTTGGTACAAATGGATAAATTAAACAGTAATAAGTTACAGGACCAGATAATATTCACTTAGGAGTTCTGAAGGAATGCAAATATGAAATTGCAGAACTACTAATTGTGGTATGTAACCTATCGCTTAAATTAGCCTCTGTACCAGATAGCAAACAAAATGCTAAATTTTTTAAAAAGGCTCCAGAAGCAATCCCGGCAATCCCAGGCTCATAAGCCTAATTTCAGTACCAGGCAAACTGGCTGAAACTGTACTAAAGAACAGAATTACCAGACACACAGATAAACACAACACTTTGCGGGAGAGTCAAAAGGATTTTGGAAGGGTTACTCTGAACTTACTCAGAATTTACACCCCACATCTGAGACCAGAATCAAAGCCCAAGATACTAAACTTTGCAGTCCAGATCCTCAGTGAATGTTTACAGCAGCTGATGATCTGGTCCTGAATAAATAAAAGGAGTACTTGTGGCACCTTAGAGACGAACAAATTTATTTGAGCATAAGCTTTTGTGAGTTACAGCTCACTTCATCGGATGCATTCAGTGGAAAATACAGTGGGGAGATTTTATATACACAGAGAACATGAAACAATGGGTGTTACCATACACACTGTAAGGAGAGTGATCACTTAAGGTGAGCTATTACCAGCAGGAGAGTGCGGGGGGGGGGGGGGGAACCTTTTGTAGTGATAATCAAGGTGGGCCATTTCCAGCAGTTGACAGGAACGTCTGAGGAACGGTGGGGGGGGGAGGGGGGGGAATAAACATGGGGAAATAGTTTTACTTTGTGTAATGACCCATCCACTCCCAGTCTCTATTCAAGCCTAAGTTAATTGTATCCAGTTTGCAAATTAAGTCCAATTCAGCAGTCTCTCGTTGGAGTCTGTTTTTGAAGTTTTTTTGTTGAAGAATTGCCACTTTTAGGTCTGTAATCGAGCGACCAAAGAGATTGAAGTGTTCTCCAACTGGTTTTTGAATGTTATAATTCTTGACGTCTGATTTGTGTCCATTTATTCTTTTACGTAGATATTGTCCACTTTGACCGATGTACATGGCAGAGGGGCATTGCTGGCACATGATGACATATATCACATTGGTAGATGTGCAGGTGAACGAGCCTCTGATAGTGTGGCTGATGTGATTAGGCCCTATGATGGCATCCCCTGAATAGATATGTGGACACAGTTGGCAACGGGCTTTGTTGCAAAGATAGGTTCCTGGGTTAGTGGTTCTGTGGTGTGGTGTGTGGTTGCTGGTGTACCTTCTACATAGCAACAGGTTCAATAAGATATATATTTTTATGGTAGTCTTAAGAAGGACAGAGATACTTATATTCTATTTATTTTAAAATATACAGATTCTCACTCTTAATTTGATTTACCTAATCAATGACCAGATTCTGCCGCCCTTATTCACAGTGAATGGTATCTTAAATCACTTATTGTTCTATTGATTACCTGTGAATGCTACTCAGAGAGAGCAAGGATAGCAGAATCGGGCCATAAATGATTTTGATCATGTGATGGAGACAGAGACATTTGTAATTTTGTTTCTAGGTAACTGTATGTTTTTGTTTAACTTTGTTTTGATTATGGTATGGGGCTTGTTTAATACTGTATAGACAAATGGCATTCTTTATGTTATATTTAGCTTTATTCTCTATATATATTAAGATTGTTTGTATTAATTTCTATTTTGAGGCCTGATTCTTTAGGCCTTACTAAAGCTAAACTGCAAATCAGTAGGAATGTTGGATAAGTAGGGGATGCTGGATTAGGTCTCTTATCATATATTTTATCTGAACCAAAAATAATATGGTTGTAAATTGACTGTATGTTACAAATCCCTGTAATAAGTTAACATATAAATAAGAAACAGATTTTGGAACCTTTTCTCATGTTGGAAAGCACTTACTTATGATCAACTTCAATGGATTTCAGTGGGACTCCATGTGTAAGTGCTCACTAACATAAGTGAGGGTTCTAAAATGTGGCCCTAAATGTTTCTAATATGCACATTAGTGTATTCATAGCTTCTAAAGCTAAGTGTGAGCTCCTAAATGATTTATACATGCATTATCTATCCAATATTATGCTTTAAGACAAAGACGTAATAATCATTAAACATTATTTTGAATGTTCGGAATACAAAATATTACTAAAATGCCTCTTTGTTCTATGCTTCTATTGCCACTGTACAGAAATGAGACTAGTAGCTCACGAAAGCTTATGCTCAAATAAATGTTAGTCTCTAAGGTGCCACAAGTACTCCTTTTCTTTTTGCGAATACAGACTAACACGGCTGCTACTCTGAAACCTGTCATTATGCAAGGCACTGAATTTAGCCGTATGGAGTGGAAATCTATCAACTTCACGAGGAATGCATCCGTGAAGTGAGCTGTAGTTCATGAAAGCTTATGCTCAAATAAATTTGTTAGTCTCTAAGGTGCCACAAGTACTCCTTTTCTTTATGTACAGTATGTGATTGCAGGGAATGGTTGCTTTATGTCTAGAGCAGTGGTTCTCAAACCTTTTTTTTCGTGGACCACTTGAAAATTGCTGAGGGTCTTGGCAGACCACTTAATGATCTTTCCAAATATTGTTTGTACTGTTAGCTAACTATTGTAAAGCGCTTTGGATAAAAGCGCAATATAAAAAAACCCTTAATAATAATTAACTTTTGTTCTACAAATAAAACACAACTCATATTTTAATATCAGTAGTCTTACCTTTCTAATGAGATGGATGTGCCCCCTCTCCCCTGCCACAGCAGGCACAGAGCTGAGGCTGGGAAGGAGGGCCGTCTTTCCCCGGCAGCCACAATCCTGGAGCTGGGGAAAGTCACCTCTTTCTCTGGCCGCCGCAGCCCTGCATATCCCAAATTTCCCCCCATCCCCTCTTCTCACCCCACCCCCTCTCCCACCTACCCCCAAGGCCACCACCTCACCTTACATGTGCGTCTTCTCCAGGGTCCAGGCACCTAATTAGTGGAGCCATGCCTGCATGGCTCCACTAATTAGGTGGGTGGCCTTTCATTCTGTAATGTGCAGCCACCCAGTCACGCGCCTTAGAGAGAACTATCCGTGGACCCTCTGAATGGAGCTTGCAGACCACAGTTTGAGAACCTCTGGTGTGAAGAGACTGCTTGATGTCTGTGTGAAAGCAAGGACAAACTCCAGGATGGGAGCACAGAAAACTGCACAGGATAGAGCTGCATTAGGTCGCCTTTTAAGGTATGAATTTTTGACATTTGCTATTTTTTTTCCAGGAGAAAGTCTTCAAAATGGTATTTTAGGCCATTCCATATAATGTAACACTCAGTTTCAATGTTAAAGGGGCTTTCAAGGAGTTCTTATTGGCCCAAGAAACTATAAACATGTTGTCAAGAAATAATTATTGTCGTATATTTCAGTATGATTAAAGCAATTTAATTAGTGACTCTAATGTTTAGGTAAGCTGCAAGCCTGCCAGGAAGAAAAATCTATTCAGAACACTGAATAACAAGAAAGTTGAAGACAGAATGTCAGAATCTCATTAACATTTAAGATGATGCTGTTTGTAAAGCCACTGAATAACTATTTGATTCTGATATGTATTGAAGTGCCACTTCATCTGTTTTTGTTTCTGAGCTAGTTCATGCAGAGATACAGCAATCCTCTCACCTCCAATAATTTTGGGCTAGATTGTAATTGTACAGTCTGCTCTGAGTAAAGAGCAATGAGTAGCTGCACTGCCCCAGGAATAAACCAAGGAGGGAATTGTGACTCTTGTATAACTCCACGTGAAGACAAATCCTTGAGAGCTACAATTCTCTCTGGTTTCCCCCTTTGCTCCAGGGGAAAGTAATCTGCTACTGGTTTATTCAGTATCAGATTATGTCCCCTTTCGCACTAGTTTAGCTGTGATGGTCTGTAAGCTGGCCCAGGCAGAGGCAAGGCTCTGTCACTTCCCAGCTCTGCCCACCCACCTGAATGGAGTGGGAAGTAGCAATCTCACAGAGGCTGCTCTACGCTTGTCACATAACCCACATAAGGAAATAACAGAGCACATTATGTCCCCTTACTCCATTTCACAGGCATATTGGGCAAGTCACAATTTGCCCATAAATAAGAAGAAAACACAAAATTAATATAGCACTTTAGATACATCAGCAAGAAATATGTAAGAGCTGAAATATGTAAGAAAGATTTGGCTACTTTTTATAGTTGGTAGATTAATTTACTTGTATTGCAAAGGAGATGAATGCAGATTAATTTTATGTATCAAGCCATTTAAATGTCCTTACTCAGATAAGATTGCCTTTCTTGTTGAACAGCATGTTCACAAATGGTTTCCATACAAAAGCATCTTCACTTTCAAGAAAATCTCCATCATTCTCAGTTGAAGTCACTTTAAAAAAAGTGGCAACACTTTTTATTTCATTGTAAAGTTATAATTATCTTGTATTTGTCCATTTATTAGACCAATCCTACTCAAACTGAAGTCAGTGGCAGAACTCTTGCTAATGTCAACGGGAGCAGGATAGGCTTGAAATTTATTTCATGCAAAGTTAACTGTTTTACACTGTTGTAAATTTTCTGGACTTTAAAAGAAACAGCGTAAAAATGAAACCACCATAGGCACAAATCAAAAGTCAGATTCTGCTACATTTATGATGAGTAGTACTTTCCTTCACATATAGTCCCTCTGAAATCAATTAGATTACTCACGGAGTAAGATACTACTACTCAGCATGATTAGGAGAATACAGAATTTGGTGGAATTGTTTCCTTTCTGCTATTGGAGTTATGCATTGTCTAAAATGAAAAGTAAAATTGATGTTTATATATGTTCAAATGCCACAATATTTTAAAATTCCAACTTTAAAGTTGTGAGTGCATATTTAAAGATATTAAACACTAAGATCAATGATCCAAACTCAGGTCTTGATGTTGATGAGCTCAGCAGTGCAGATTTAAGAGTTTTAAAATGATGTGTCCAGGGTTACAAAAAGATTAACTGGAAGAGCCAGAAATAGTACCTAGGCCTCCTAATCTATAATCATCTGCTCTACTCAATAGGTCACAATCCCAATTAAATAATTAAAAGAACCCTAATATAATATATTTTAATTAAGCACATCGTAGGACTTGTATAACACTAGTATAGCACTAGTATTAGGGTTTTTGTGGGCTCATGGGTTTCTTCATGCTGTTACTGTACTCCCTGAATGTGTGTTAATATGTGGATTTAAATTTATTTTGATGAGCTGCAGAGAATGAGGGAGTTATCTGTATTATTTTGTATAAATATTGTTGCACCTCAGTTTACCTGCTTGATATTACTCTGCCTATCTGCATAGAGTTACATCTAAGGAGGCTGCTAGGGGAAAACAAACAGGAAATGAAAAAGCGTCAGAGATAACGTAACTCCAATGAGAATAGGGACCATAAAGGACGAGCAGGGCAGCTATTAATTCGGAAATACCCATCTGCCTGGATCCAGCGAGGTGAGCAGGTCTATTTTGCCCCGGCCTAAGCCTAATATCAAAGGGACACTAAACTGTTGAAGGTCCCTGCACAGGAGGAAGAGGGTGTGTGGAGAGCAGAGGCTGGAAGTAAGTCTGACAGGTGCTGTCTGTCTCTCCCAGGCCAGGAGTAGGGGTGTCTGGGCTGAATGAAACTTTTCTAAAATTTGCAAGGAAAGAATCATGCTTAGGTAAGACCCAGCTTATCAGACTTTCATTGTTTTATCCTTTTTCTCTGTTTATATGCCTTTGGGTGAATAAATAACTGTTTTGCAGAAGCTGTTTTTGAGTCACTTTAATCAGGTCACAGGCTCCTGGAAGAAAAGGACTTACAGGTGCCAAACACTGTTGGGCCTGTCACGTTATCACCGTTGCTAAACAGGGGGGCTGTGGCCCAGACACTCATTCTAAGAGTGGTAGGACTACATGGTACCACCTAGAGAGGGATGAAATTAGTGAAACTGGTCACCAGAGCATATGTATTAGAGACAGATTAAAAGGGGTCTCAAGTGCAGCTGACAGCTCATGCCAAAGGGGAAACATTATTATTCGTTTTTTTGGTTTTGTTGTTGTCATCTAGGTTGGTACATGGGTAAGGTGTGCACGTATTATAAGTGTGTGGTTATATTATATGTTCAGATGACTCATGAAAACAGAGCTTACTGGCTGAGTGGATAGCATGGCAGGCTCATGGATGCCCTGAATCCAAATTTTGCTCAGGTCAGTGCCTCACTGAGATTTTAACTTTGATTTGAAAGAAAGATGACTTTTTTATGTACCAAGAAATATATTTAAACAAATAAATATGCTTAGTAGTAGCGGGAGGGTAGAAGATATTTAAATGTTGAGCCTATCAGTTATCCTTTACTATTCTTACATTCATATTGTGAAAGGAATAACTGGAACAGGAGCTGGCTTTCATTTTCTTTTGTGCAAGGTGATCCCCTGCAGTCAGGGAAGTGCTTGTCTCAGCTGCAATATGAATGCAACACATAGGGAACATCTTGCACACACTACCAGGGAACATTTTCACTCTCCCCTCACCCTCTCCCTGCCCCCAGCATCTAATTTTTTTTTGCTAATTCAATAGTACATTTGTTGACTCAAGATACAGAAGGAGTAAAAAAGGAACACAAAAGCACACTGAAGAAATTCTGACCAGAAAAGGATAAAAGCAACTGTAAGTCCTTAGACTCCCTGCAGGTTTGGAAGACATCAAATGCCAAAGATAATCCATAAAAGTGCCTAAGAACACCCCACCCAAAAAGAGATAGCAATCAAGCAATCTGAACACATTGGCTAACAAGATTCCTACACCTATCCTTCTCCACATGCAGCATTTACAGGATTGCAGAGAAATTGAATAAAAATATTGGCACTTTGTCAGTGATATATGGTTTTGTTCTGCTCTTATTGAAGTCATTGCAAAATTTTCACTGGCTTCAGAGAAAACAAGAATGGGCACATAATGTCCATTTTATAATGAAGCATATAGCCTCACATTTCCTGGGACCAACGCAGCTTCAAGAGCACTGCAAATAAAACATGTGATGTCACATTTGCTCATCAGAACAACTATTATTAGCTGGAACTGTGAGTAGGCTAAATGCCATTTTAACAGATGGGCATGAATAAAGGCATGCCAGAGAGCCTGTATGTGAATCAATTTTAAATATTAGTTTGCATTCCCATCCAGGAATATCAAAATGGCAATCTGTGTAGAGCTCACATATGAAATTGAGAAAATATGCTGTTGCTTCTCTGATTCAGAGCTGGATAATTTATAAATATGTGCCTCTGTTATTATTGTATGAGTTGGTTTTAACGACTCAGCATTACATAACATTAAAAAGTAACCCCCCACCTCAAGCAATGTGGGTTATTGTGGATCCCGTGTTTCTAAGGGACGAAGTCAACTCAGATATCATAGTTCTGTCTGAAAATGTTGTACCCATGTTATTACCAGGATACCCCTAAGATATTATAGGAAAAAAGTCTGTTTTTTCAGTTTATTTGCCTTATATCTTAGACAGCACTTTGTGTATACCATTTCCCTCTTTCCCCAGTATGGGGGGTTTATTAGTTCCATTGTAGTGTATGGGTCCCTTCCCACCCCACAAAACAATGAGCGTGAGGGGCATTTTAAAAAACAGGGCAATATGATTGTAAAACAAAAGGAAAAAATATCAGCATATGGTGGATGCATCATGTTACTGATATCCACTTGAGCATATCATTTTCCTGGGGATTAGAGACCTGTCATTCCTTCTTTTCCCAACTTTCCTTTTAATATGCATGATCTTTGGCAGAAAACCGGGTGCATTTAATTTGAGAATTTAGTGGAGAACTTTACATGAGAATATAGTTATTTGAGCAGATTTATATCAATATCTCTGTGTGGGAAACGTAGTGATGCAGCACTCTGGTCACTGCAACTACCATAGTTGCTCTGAAGTAGCCCTATTAGAAATAGCTGTGCTTAATAGGGCTGGGCTGAGGAGAGCTCAACAGGCTAATGAGCCCATTAGCCAAGAGGTAGAAAAGGCACAGGGAGGACATCCTCAAGGAGAAGAGAAAGATTGCCAGAGCCATAGAGAGGAGCACTATGCTGAAGCTTCCAGTTACCCACTGAGGCAACTACTGATTATATTATTTGTTAAGCACCAACAATGTGCCAGGTGCTGTTCAAAATGTAAACAAAGACAATCCCTTCCCTGAGAAGCTTGGGGAAAAAAGTGTTTCTGCAATCCAAAAAGCATACAGTTTGAATATTTTGGCTAGTGCAAAAGCCTCATCTGTAATATGGAAGCCTGTTGTCATAACCCACAGGCCTTGAACCTAAGTCTGCAGGAGCTGCCATGATCCAACCCACCACTTAGCAGCCTGCTGACAACTGCTTACCCAGGACCCATGAAGTCCAGTTCCAGTCTGAGGCTCCACCCCAAGGTCCTATTGGTGGAATCCCAGAGCAGCCAATTGGCCCATTAGGCATACTTTAGCCAGCAGCAAGACCAGGAAGCTGTCTGAACAACTGAGATCAGTCTTGCTCCAGACTGTGTGCCTTTTGCATCCTGCTTCTGTGGCTTGACTCCTGGTTTCTGATCTCCACTTTGACCACCTGGTATCCTGACACAGCCTGCCTCTGGTTACTGACTTGTGGTTCTGATCTCAAGTTTGTCTTCTGCTTCTGATCTCCTGGTAGCCTGACCCAGTTGACTCCCACCTCCTGTCTTGTTTGGCGGCCCATGACCTGGCCATAGCACCTGCCTTTAATTAGCTTCAAACAAAGCCATAGAATTGCAAAAAAAGTGTTTAACAAAACCAAACACATTGATAAATCATTTTTTATGTTCCATTTGATATGGTAAAAAAATAATTGGTGCCTGTCATTGCACAAACTAAAAGCATACTATACAAACATACTCACCAGTCATGCAAACGCTTATATGATTACCTTTATACATCAATAGTCCTACTGAGTTCAATTACATGACTCGTGTGTAAAGTTATTCACCTGCCCGTTTTCAGGATCAGGGCTGCTGACGGTGAAATGTAAGAATAGGGGGCTACTGCTATCTAATTATTTTCTGTTTAGATGTCCTCTTAAAATGGTTTGATTTGGGAGTATTTCCAAATGAAGCATTCTGCTGCCAATCACAAGTTTTCCTGCCAAAAGTTCATTTTTTCTTTTCCTTAATAATTATTAAATATTAACTATTCTCACAAGTCACTGGTTTTCATTTATATTACCCAACTCTTGTTCTCACACATGGTCTTTACAGCAACCTTAACAATGTTAAGGAAGAAAATTTTTCCTAATTAATGGACTGGGTGACAGTCCACTGTGCCAATCTGTTAATATAACAGATTATGAGGTCACTATTAAGACTTTGCGTGAGAGTGCAAATTGGGGTATGTATTTCTTTTCAATATCTATTGAAGATTGTGTGTGTGTTATTGATAGTGTGTGGGAGATGTGAAGGTGGCAATGAATGCTGGACACTTTCACTTTATTTCCATATTTGTAAGATTCTGGGCTAGTGAGATGTATCTTGGTACAAGTTTAACTGTCACTAAACAATTTTTTTTATTAACTCTTAATTACCTATTATCTCATATTCCTGCTACTTTATATTTTCTGGTCTCTTTGTAGTATTGCTGTGTGATCACACACAATTATACACTTAATCCAATCTATATATCAACTATGTAAACTGTCTTTGGCCTCTCCCTAATAGTACTGTGCATATAGACACACACAAAGATTTTCAAGAATAACTGATGATTTTGGATGCTCAACTTGAGGCACCTCAAGGTGGCCTGGTTTTCAGAAAATGCTCCTCCTCTACCCTCCAAAAACCAGGTTCCAGGGAGGTAATGGGAGGGAGGGGAGGAGCTGATCGGCAGGGCTGCTGGTGGGCGGGAGGCGCTGGGGGGGAAGGAGGGAAGCTTGGCTGCTGGTGGGTGCTAAATTGGGCACTCAAAAATTGAGGCACTTATAATCATTTGTCATGTTTGATAACCTCGGGGATTTACACATATATATTTATGCCCTGCAGTTATTCAATTACCCCACCTTATTCTGTGATCTTGTTGGTTTACACAAGCTAAGCAGAAGTAGGACCTGTCAAGTTAAAATTCCTTTTCAAAGGGTGAACAGAACCCTTAAGGTAGGACTTAAATGGTGCATAGGTCTTGTGTTGACCCTCTGCACGGGGCTGAATTTCACCAGCTGTGCTTGTGTGGTAGATTACAAAAGAGCACATGATTGCTGTAGCAATTATTGATGCTGCAGGAAATGGCATATCTCCAAGTGAGTGAGTACTGAACCAATCCCCCAGCCTAGGGTCTGATCTCCACTCGGCTATACCATCAAACTGATATGCTAGAGAAGAGAATAAAGCCCATTGGGCTAAGGGCATTTTGCTGCTAAAGTTAGTGTTCTGTATGAGATACAAAACCAAGATCATAATCACTGCTGGTCATTAGCCCCCACGCTTCCACCCGGCCCTGCTTCTCCCTGCCCCTGCCCCCTCCCATCCCTGCTCTGCCTCTTCCTCCCCTTCCCTCCCAGTACCTCCTGTATGCCGTGGAACAGCCGATCCGCGGCGGGCAGGAGGTGATGGGAGGGAGAGGGAGGAATTGATCAGTGGGGTTGCTGGCAGGGGTGGGGGGAGGAAGGAGGGGAGTTTGGCTGCCGGTGGGTGCTAAGCACCCACTAATTTTTGTCCCTGGGTGCTTGCTGGAGCACCCACAGAGTCGGTGCCTATGGCCTAGACCGTGGCACCTTTTTGTTTGTTAACCCTGGTATCCTGGCCAAATTCAAATTTAGATTTTGATATTATTTGTGAAGCACTTTGAAGATGCAAAATACCATAGTTTAGCATTATTACTATTAAATGTTAAATGTTCTAAAATGCTGTGTAGTTTTGCTGTACACTGTGAGGCTACATCTAAACCATGACCTAGGGGTGGGATCCCCTGCTCATGTACACATACTTGTGCTAGCTCTCATTAAGCTAGCACAAGTATAAATAGCAGTGTAGCCGTGGTAGCAGGAGTGTTGAGCGCATACTCACTGATTTCAGGTGGGTTTATACTCGGCACGGCACAGGCCAGCCATACCTCTGCTACCTGTACTACTGTGGCTACGCTATTATTTATATTCATGTTAGCTTGATGAGCGCTAGTGCCTGGGTAGATGAGCAGGGGTATCACACCCTTAGCTCATCGTGTAGATATAACCTTAAAGAATGTCTTTGCTGCAAAGTTAGTTTGGGTGACTGGCTCCCAGGTCTGAGCACCCAGGTTTGCCTAGCCTGAGTGTGGACAGCCATACTGCAAAGCTGGACAGCCATACTGGAAAGCCATACACACATTCAAGTTCATGTACTCACTTGTGCTCCAGTCCCTGGGGTGTTTCGCTAGGACTTCTGGGAGCATGTTCCTTGATTCTTTGTCCTGCAGTAAACTGAGAATGATTTTTCCCCATGAACTGTGGGAAAACTTGCCTGTCCTTGGCATTTAAGGATTATCAGCACTGGAGTGATTTAGCATGCATCCTCACTGTAACGTGGGTGCGTTACTGGCGCAAGTGAAAGCAGACCCTAGGCTCTAACTTACACCCACGGCTGTGTCAGCTAGCTCAGATTGAAAGCTCCACTAAACTCTGTGAAAGGCAAGGTGTGTGCATGTGTGAATTAGAGGGGGCTGGAGGCGCAATGCCTGTGTAAGAGCCTGGGCTAACTTTGCAGTGAGAACATACCCATTAACAGCTCATAGAGTAGAATGCATTTCAGTGGTCAGGGCATTTAGGGTCTGCATCTACAAGTTATTGAGCAGTCTGGCCTGATCTCGGAAAGCACTTAAACATGTGAGTAGTCTCAGAGATGTGGGACTGACTTACATGGATGAAGCATGTGCTTGAGTGCTTTGCTGGATTGAGCCAGAACGGTCAGCACTTTGCAGGATTGAGTCCACTCTTCCAAACATTTACTATAGAACATGTGATAGTTTGCAAAAATTTCTGTGTAAAACGTATGATTTTATGAAACTGCTGTACTATTGAATGCCTCAGTGTATAGTGAATTAGCTATTTGCTCACAGGGTTTATGTCATGTAGCTCCCAAGCAAGTCTATACAGGTGAACAAGAACAACAAGAAATCATTAACCTGAATGGTCTTCCATTCAGGCTGGAAGCAACCTAGAACAATGAGATGGATGCAAGTTGTCTGCAGGGTTTGGTGTTGGCACAATGGAAAACCCACAGCAGAAGCAAAGAAACAAGGTGTTAGAATAGCTTTTAAAAACACAGACTCTGAGTGATTCAGGAAACACAAAGGGACAGACGCTGAGTTGGGGAACCTTTTGAGCACCAGACCTGAACCAGCTAATGGGAGCTTGCTGCAGGAGTCAAAAGAGACTCCCTGATCAGGAAGACAAAACGGAGCTAGAGGAGTGGGATCCAGGAGACCTGGGACCCCTGAAAGCACTGATCAAAACCCAAAGAAGAATGCTCAGGAGTGGTGAGGACTCTGAGCCGGGAATTGCAAGCGGGTGTTTATTGTGCCTAGAATTTTGTATCTCTTCTGATTTGTCTTTGAGTAAAGTGGTTTCGGAATTCCTCTATAAAGTCTGTGTGTTACTTGTTTCAAACTATAAACCAGTGTACCTTTGAGGATGGAGCTCGGGAAGAATGTTCTTAAGTTATGCGGGAGGGTTCTGCATTGGTCTTGGGACCTAGGGCAGCTGGCCCATGGAATCATATTCCACAGAAGTGGCATAAGACAGAAAATCAGTGCCCTAGAGGCCAGGACCAGAGACTGGCTGGAGCCTGCCCAAATGCAAGAGAGTTTAGAAGCACACAGATCCAGCATGCAGGTCCAAACCCAGTAGGCTGGTGAGTGTCTGCGCAGGGGAACTCAATCAGGACTCTGACAGAGAAAATAGGGTTACTCATGTTAGTAAAAAACACTATGAATACTGATTGTAAAGTGCTTTGGGGATTAAAGGTACTATATAAATTATCCACAAAGGGTCACACTTTTAATCGCAGGTGCCTAAAATGTGCTTATGGACACTTATGCATACGGTGTCCATATACGCTTAAGTTATATCTGCAAATTGTGTTCATGCCCTACTGCTGACATTTGAAAAGATGTCTTAATGCAGTTGCCTAAATAATGTCTGTTGAATATGTTCACACACACCATGCCAGCAAATTTTGCATAAAGGTTCTGTAGGCACAGTGGATGTGTGAGAAAATTTGGTTGATACAGCAAAGGTGTCTGCATATGGAAATTTGGCCCAAAATACACTGAGAAACTAATCCTTACAGGTGGGTAACCTTAATGTAACTGCCTCTTGTCAAATGCTGCTGGCACACATCAATCAATAGAAAAGAAAAAGGGAGCTTGATTGGGCTGTGGGAATGGATGCAGTAAAGAAAAGGAACCCTTCTAATGAGGAAAGGGTTACCTTGCAGAATTTGAAGTGTTAGAGGTTTTGTGAATGTCTCAGACTATATTTTGATTCTTATTAGTACAAATTCAAAGCTTCTCCAGTAAATTTAAAACCATACCTTCCTCCAAGGGAAATATAATTTAAGACAATGTAGCTAAAAAGAGCCCACCCTATGGGGGGCACAGAGGGTAGAAACCAAATCTAGGTTGATTAAAAAAAAAAGGCATTTGCACTGCTTTGCACATCAGCGTGCTTTATCTAGAGTAATTAATTATCCCCCCGCCATGGGAAAAGTGTATTATCCCCACTTCGTTCAAAGAGGGAAACTGAGGCAAAATTTGCATAACGTGAACGAAGCCTCCACAGGGTCTTTGCAGGAGCCCACGGCCCTGCCCAGGCAGACACTTGCTGAAATGCGGCCTCAGGGACGGACCGGTGACAGCCGCTACTCCTCGTTGTCACGACTCTTGTGTTTCTGCACGTGCTGCCAGATAACACCTTGGACAGGGCAGGCGGGAGGCGAGCCCTAGGCGGCCTCCCTCAGTCCCCGGCCGCCAGGCCAGGTGTAGCGAGCAGATGGGGGACATCGATCGAGGAAGGGCTGGGCCCTCTGCGCCCACCCGTTCTAGTCTGCGGGCTGGACCCCCTCGCCCTGCGCCAGTGTAGGATACTGCCCTGCGTAGTAATGTGCTACTTCTGGTGTACTGAGCATGCTCAGTTCATCTGCTGAAGCCACTGCGCTTCATCCTGCCCTTATTACCTATAAGATTCTGCGGACTGCTTTTGACAGGGGTTAAAAAGTGGCAAAGGGGGCGAATCGGAGCAGGGGGGTGGCCAGGGTCTGAGCAGGGGGTGGAAATTTACTGGTCAGGGGGGTCAAGCAGCTGGAGGCAGCATTAGGAGAGGGGCTAAATGGCAAAATCAGGGATGAGGGGGGAGGAGGAGCAGTTAAGCCCAGGAGTGAGGCACTGGCAGAGGGTTTCAGAGGGCAAAACCCAGCACAGGCAGGGGCACAGGGGATAGCAGTTAGCCCAGTGGGATTGAGACACCAGTGTTTGCAAAAATGGTGGGGGGAAAAGGGGCTTTTTTATTTTCCCCTCTCACAGATAGCACCTCTCAGCACGGGCTTACCAGGGCTGGGTTCTTAAAGGCAGAGGCACAGGGCTGAGTTCTTAAAGGCACAGACATCCCAATCCTAGTTAAAAGAAAAGGAGTACTTGTGGCACCTTAGGGTATGTCTACACTACAGAATAAGGTCGAATTTATAGAAGTCGGTTTTTTAGAAATCGGTTTTATATATTCGAGTGTGTGTGTCCCCACAGAAGTGCATTAACTCGGCGGAGTGCTTCCACAGTACCGAGGCTAGAGTCGACTTCCGGAGCGTTGCACTGTGGGTAGCTATCCCACAGTTCCCGCAGTCTCCGCTGCCCATTGGAATTCTGGGTTGAGATCCCAATGCCTGATGGGGCTGAAACATTGTCGCGGGTGGTTCTGGGTACATATCGTCGGTCCCCCCTTCCCTCCCTCCCTCCCTCCGTGAAAGCAAGGGCAGACAATCGTTTCGCGCCTTTTTTCCTGAGTTACCTGTGCGGACGCCATACCACCGCAAGCATGGAGCCCGCTCAGGTAACCGTCACCGTATGTCTCCTGGGTGCTGGCAGACGCAGTACGGCATTGCTACACAGTAGCAGCAACCCATTGCCTTCTGGCAGCAGACGGTACAGTACGACTGGTAGCCGTCCTCGTCATGTCCGAGGTGTTCCTGGTCGCCTGTGTGAGGTCGATCAGGAGCGCCTGGGCAGACATGGGCGCAGGGACTAAATTTTTAGTGACTTGACCAGGTCATTCTCTTAAGTCCGGCAGTCAGTCCTATTGAACCGTCTTATGGTGAGCAGGCAGGCAATATGGATTGCTAGCAGTCCTATTGTACCGTCTTCTGCCGAGCAGCCATGAGATGTGGATGGCATGCATTCCTTCTGCACCGTCTGCTGCCAGCCAAAGATGTAAAAGATAGATGGAGTGGATCAAAACAAGAAATAGACCAGATTTGTTTTGTACTCATTTGCCTTCTCCCCTGTCTAGGGGACTCATTCCTCTAGGTCACACTGCAGTCACTCACAGAGAAGGTGCAGCGAGGTAGATCTAGCCATGTATCAATCAGAGGCCAGGCTAACCTCCTTGTTCCAATAAGAACAATAACTTAGGTGCTCCATTTCTTTATTGGAACCCTCCGTGAAGTCCTGCCTGAACTACTCCTTGATGTAAAGCCACCCCCTTTCTTGATTTTAGCTCCCTGAAGCCAACCCTGTAAGCCGTGTTGTCAGTCACCCCTCCCTGCGTCAGAGCAACGGCAAACAATCGTGCATCTGAGTTGAGAGTGCTGTCCAGAGCAGTCACAATGGAGCACTCTGATTGGGCTAAAACATTGTCGCGGGTGGTTCTGGGTACATATTGTCCGGCCCCCGTTCCCTCCCTCCCTCCGTGAAGGCAAGGGCAGACAATCGTTTCGCGCCTTTTTTCCTGAGTTACCTGTGCGGACGCCATACCACCGCAAGCATGGAGCCCGCTCAGGTAACCGTCACCGTATGTCTCCTGGGTGCTGGCAGACGCGGTACGGCATTGCTACACAGTAGCAGCAACCCATTGCCTTCTGGCAGCAGACGGTGCAGTATGACTGATAGCCGTCCTCGTCATGTCCGAGGTGCTCCTGGCCATGTCGGCTGGGAGCGCCTGGGCAGACATGGGCGCAGGGACTAAATTTTTGGTGACTTGACCAGGTCATTCTCTTTAGTCCTGCAGTCAGTCCTATTGAACCGTCTAATGGTGATCAGGCAGGCAATACGGATTGCTAGCAGTCGTATTGTACCATCTTCTGCCGGGCAGGCAAGAGATGACGATGGCTAGCAATCGTATTGTACCATCTTCTGCCGGGCAGGCAAGAGATGAGGATGGCTAGCAGTCATATTGCACCATCTTCTGCCAGGCAGGCAAGAGATGAGGATGGCTAGCAGTCGTACTGTACCATCTTCTGCCGAGCAGCCATGAGATGTGGATGGCTTGCAGTCCTTCTGCACCGTCTGCTGCCAGCCAAAGATGTAAAAGATAGATGCAGTGGATCAAAACAAGAAATAGACCAGATTTGTTTTGTACTCATTTGTCTCCTCCCCTGTCTAGGGGACTCATTCCTCTAGGTCACACTGCAGTCACTCACAGAGAAGGTGCAGCGAGGTAAATCTAGCCATGTATCAATCAGAGGCCAGGCTAACCTCCTTGTTCCAATAAGAACAATAACTTAGGTGCACCATTTCTTATTGGAACCCTCCGTGAAGTCCTGCCTGAACTACTCCTGGATGTAAAGCCACCCCCTTTGTTGATTTTAGCCCCCTGAAGCCAACCCTGTAAGCCGTGTCGTCAGTCGCCCCTCCCTCCGTCAGAGCAACGGCAGACAATCATTCCGCGCCTTTTTTCTGTGCGGACGCCATACCAAGGCAAGCATGGAGGCCGCTCAGCTCACTTTGGCAATTAGGAGCACATTAAACACCACACGCATTATCCAGCAGTATATGCAGCACCAGAACCTGGCAAAGCGCTACCGGGCGAGTAGGCGACGTCAGCGCGGTCACGTGAGTGATCAGGACATGGACACAGATTTCTCTGAAAGCATGGGCCCTGCCAATGCATGCATCATGGTGCTAATGGGGCAGGTTCATGCTGTGGAACGCCGATTCTGGGCTCGGGAAACAAGCACAGACTGGTGGGACCGCATAGTGTTGCAGGTCTGGGACGATTCCCAGTGGCTGCGAAACTTTCGCATGCGTAAGGGCACTTTCATGGAACTTTGTGACTTGCTTTCCCCTGCCCTGAAGCGCATGAATACCAAGATGAGAGCAGCCCTCACAGTTGAGAAGCGAGTGGCGATAGCCCTGTGGAAGCTTGCAACGCCAGACAGCTACCGGTCAGTGGGGAATCAGTTTGGAGTGGGCAAATCTACTGTTGGGGCTGCTGTGAGGCAAGTAGCCCACGCAATCAAAGATCTGCTGATATCAAGGATAGTGACCCTGGGAAATGTGCAGGTCATAGTGGATGGCTTTGCTGCAATGGGATTCCCTAACTGTGGTGGGGCCATAGACGGAACCCATATCCCTATCTTGACACCGGAGCACCAAGCCGGCAAGTACATAAACCGCAAGGGGTACTTTTCAATAGTGCTGCAAGCTCTGGTGGATCACAAGGGACGTTTCACCAACATCAACGTGGGATGGCCGGGAAAGGTACATGACGCTCGCATCTTCAGGAGCTCTGGTCTGTTTCAAAAGCTTCAAGAAGGGACTTTATTCCCAGACCAGAAAATAACTGTTGGTGATGTTGAAATGCCTATATGTATCCTTGGGGACCCAGCCTACCCCTTAATGCCATGGCTCATGAAGCCGTACACAGGGAGCCTGGACAGTAGTCAGGAGCTGTTCAACTACAGTCTGAGCAAGTGCAGAATGGTGGTAGAATGTGCATTTGGACGTTTAAAGGCGCGCTGGCGCAGTTTACTGACTCGCTTAGACCTCAGCGAAACCAATATTCCCACTGTTATTACTGCTTGCTGTGCGCTCCACAATATCTGTGAGAGTAAGGGGGAGATGTTTATGGCGGGGTGGGAGGTTGAGGCAAATCGCCTGGCTGCTGGTTACGCGCAGCCAGACACCAGGGCAGTTAGAAGAGCAGAGGAGGGCGCGGTACGCATCAGAGAGGCTTTGAAAACCAGTTTCACGACTGGCCAGGCTACGGTGTGAAAGTTCTGTTTGTTTCTCCTTGATGAAACCCCCCGCCCCTTGGTTCACTCTACTTCCCTGTAAGCTAACCACCCTCTCCTCCTCCCTTCGATCACTGCTTGCAGAGGCAATAAAGTCATTGTTGCTTCACATTCATGCATTCTTTATTCATTCATCACACAAATAGGGGGATGACTACCAAGGTAGCCCAGGAGGGGTGGTGGAGGAGGGAAGGAAAATGCCACACAGCACTTTAAAAGTTTACAACTTTAAAATTTTTTGAATGACAGCCTTCTTTTTTTTGGGCAATCCTCTGTGGTGGAGTGGCTGGTTGGCCGGAGGCCCCCCCATCGCGTTCTTGGGCGTCTGGGTATGGAGGCTATGGAACTTGGGGAGGAGGGCGGTTGGTTACACAGGGGCTGTAGTGGCAGTCTGTGCTCCAGCTGCCTTTGCTGCAGCTCAACCGTACACTGGAGCATACTGGTTTGGTCCTCCAGCAGCCTCAGCATTGAATCCTGCCTCCTCTCATCACGCTGCCGCCACATTCGAGCTTCAGCCCTCTCTTCAGCCCGCCACTTACTCTCTTCAGCCCGCCACCTCTCCTCCTGGTCATTTTGTGCTTTCCTGCAGTCTGACATTATTTGCCTCCACGCATTCGTCTGTGCTCTGTCAGTGTGGGAGGACAGCATGAGCTCGGAGAACATTTCATCTCGAGTGCGTTTTTTTTTCTTTCTAATCTTCACTAGCCTCTGGGAAGGAGAAGATCCTGTGATCATTGAAACACATGCAGCTGGTGGAGAAAAAAAAAGGGACAGCGGTATTTAAAAAGACACATTTTATAAAACACTGGCTACACTCTTCCAGGGTAAACCTTGCTGTTAACATTACATACATAGCACATGTGCTTTTGTTACAAGGTCGCATTTTGCCTCCCCCCACCGTGTGGCTACCCCCTCAACCCTCCCCCCTCCCTGTGGCTAACAGCGGGGAACATTTCTGTTCAGCCGCAGGCAAACAGCCCAGCAGGAATGGGCTCCTCTGAGTGTCCCCTGAAGAAAAGCACCCTATTTCAACCAGGTGACCATGGATTATATCTCACTCTCCTGAGGATAACACAGAGAGATAAAGAACGGATGTTGCTTGAACGCCAGCAAACATACACTGCAATGCTTTGTTGTACAATGATTCCCGAGTACGTGTTACTGGCCTGGAGTGGTAAAGTGTCCTACCATGAAGGACGCAATAAGTCTGCCCTCCCCAGAAACCTTTTGCAAAGGCTTTGGGAGTATATCCAGGAGAGCCGCGAATGCCAGGGCAAAGTAATCCTTTCACATGCTTGCTTTTAAACCATGTATAGTATTTTAAAAGGTACACTCACCGGAGGTCCCTTCTCCGCCTGCTGGGTCCAGGAGGCAGCCTTGGGTGGGTTCAGGGGGTACTGGCTCCAGGTCCAGGGTGAGAAACAGTTCCTGGCTGTCGGGAAAACCGGTTTCTCCGCTTGCTTGCTGTGAGCTATCTACAACTTCGTCATCATCATCATCTTCTTCGTCCCCAAAACCTGCTTCCGTATTGCCTCCATCTCCATTGAAGGAGTCAAACAACACGGCTGGGGTAGTAGTGGCTGAACCCCCTAAAATGGCATGCAGCTCATCATAGAAGCGGCATGTTTGGGGCTCTGACCCGGAGCGGCCGTTCGCCTCTCTGGTTTTCTGGTAGGCTTGCCTCAGCTCCTTCAGTTTCACGCGGCACTGCTTCAGGTCCCTGTTATGGCCTCTGTCCTTCATGCCCTGGGAGATTTTGACAAAGGTTTTGGCATTTCGAAAACTGGAACGGAGTTCTGATAGCACGGATTCCTCTCCCCATACAGCGATCAGATCCCGTACCTCCCGTTCGGTCCATGCTGGAGCTCTTTTGCGATTCTGAGACTCCATCATGGTCACCTCTGCTGATGAGCTCTGCATGGTCACCTGCAGCTTGCCACGCTGGCCAAACAGGAAATGAGATTCAAAAGTTCGCGGTTCTTTTCCTGTCTACCTGGCCAGTGCATCTGAGTTGAGAGTGCTGTCCAGAGCGGTCAAAATGGAGCACTCTGGGATAGCTCCCGGAGGCCAATACCGTCGAATTGTGTCCACAGTACCCCAAATTCGACCCGGCAAGGCCGATTTAAGTGCTAATCCACTTGTCAGGGGTGGAGTAAGGAAATCGATTTTAAGAGCCCTTTAAGTCGAAATAAAGGGCTTCATCGTGTGGACGGGTGCAGGTTTACATCGATTTAATGCTGCTAAATTCGACCTAAAGTCCTAGTGTAGACCAGGGCTTAGAGACTAACCAATTTATTTGAGCATAAGCTTTTGTGAGCTACAGCTCACTTCATCGGATGCATACTGTGGAAAGTATAAAAGATCTTTTTATACACACAAAGCATGAAAAAATGGGTGTTTACCACTATAAAAGGTTTTCTCTCCCCCCACCCCACTCTCCTGCTGGTAATAGCTTATCTAAAGTGATCACTCTCCTTACATCCAATCCTACTTAATTCAGCTCCTCTTTTCTGATCTAACCTACTGAGGGACACTACAAAGTTCAAAATGCTGCCGCGGGGGCCAGTGCTCCTGGTAATCCACCTCGACGAGGGGATTAACTCCGAGCACTGGGAGCCAAGCCTGTCTACACTAGCGCTTTAAAGTGCTCAAACTTGCTGCACTCAGGTGTGTGTGTGTATGATTTTTCACACCCCTAAGCCAGCAAGTTAGAGCGCTTTAACTTGCCATTGTAGATAATCCCTGAGATTTAATTCAGTGAAACATTTTACATATATCCCCTCAGAAACAAAGAATCCCTTATCACTGTATCTGAATGTATAGAGCAATGGTTCTCAAAGCCGGTCCGCTGCTTGTTCAGGGAAAGCCAGCACACCCATTGGCCTGCAGCGGCAAACCACGGCCAGTGGGGGCTGCAATCGGCTGAACCTCCGGATGCGGCAGGTAAACAAACCGGTCCGGCGCGCCAGAGGCTTTCCCTGAACAAGCGGCGGACCGGCTTTGAGAACCACTGGTATAGAGTCTCCGAGCAGTTTCCCAAGTTGTCTGATCTGCTGGGATTCCCTGAATTCTGTGAAATTTTAATTCTAATTTTTTCTTTTCATTTTTAGAGCAGATGTTTATTCTGTTGGATCATTTGACTTCCACTCTGACTGAATTTCTGGCCTATTGTCAAAACTTTGTTTTGAGTCAATCCACCAATGGGGATTGCATTTTTGTAACTGTTATTTTGCCTCTCAGTCTAGCCCTTAGTGTTTTTCCGTATGCCATTGTGTACAACTCGATTCTTAAATATTCAATAAAGGCAGTATACTATCTCCTATAATGTCTTTCTCCCTGGAAAAAAATCTATTGTAATTTTTGCAGAAAATTAGAACTGCTATCGTGGGTCAGACCAATAGTCCGCCTAATCTAGTATCCTGTCTTGTGACAGTGGCCAATGTCAGGTGCTTCTAAGGGAATGATCAGACCAGGTAATGACACATTGAACCATCCCATTGTCCACTCCCAGCATCTGGCAGTCAAAGGACGGTTTAGGGACATGCAGAGCATGGGCCTTCATCCCTTGATTATCTTGGCTAATAGCCAATGTACTTATCCTGAGGGACTGATCTAATTCTTTGTTCAACCCATTCATAGTTTTGCCTTTCAGAATATAATGAACACACATCTACAACTCCAAGATACCTTTACAACCACAAGAATTCTAAAATCATGAGTTATACACCCTCGAGTCAAGAAATTTTAATAAATAAATCTTTTATTTATGTGTCTCTTTGTTCCTGAGCCTGTAGGGTGCAGTAAGGCCAGTTCCAATGCCTTGACCCTAAACACCTGAATGATTCTTAGTCTACCCTCATACTCCCAAACATTTAATATACCTAAGGCCATATCTACACTTTAAGTGTGGTTTAACTCAAGTTATGTCAGCACAGAGTCACTACGGTTACTATGTCATTTGTGTGCATGCCTCCTGGACTCCTTGTCTCAGCAGTCAGGGTACTCACCAGAAGCACTTGTATAGATTCAGAGTGAGGTGCACCACGAATAGATATCCTACTGTCCACCCACTGTATTTTGGGACGCTTTGGTTTGGCAGTGTATGCTGGGTACTAAACAGGTCCGATTGGGGTGGTTGTGGCCATGGGATCCAACTTCTTATAATGCATTGTTAACCATCCACTAATTTTATTTGTATCCCATACATAAACGTATACATAATGTTTACACCTTTTTTTCTAAACCCACTAACCTGCCTGGCCCTCCTCACTGTCTGCCATCTCACACAGAATCATGGAGCTTGCATGGCTCTGCACTACTGTCATGAGCATTTGCATCCAAAGGTGCATGCTCCTTTACTATTTGCAGATCAGCAAACATACATGCACTTAGGATGGAAGAATCCAATGCACCGCTACAGACTAGGGACCGAATGGCTAGGCAGCAGTTCTGCAGAAAAGGACCTAGGGGTGACAGTGGATGAGAAGCTGGATATGAGTCAACAGTGTGCCCTTGTTGCCAAGAAGGCCAATGGCATTTTGGGATGTATAAGTAGGGGCATAGCGAGCAGATCGAGGGACGTGATCGTTCCCCTCTATTCGACACTGGTGAGGCCTCATCTGGAGTACTGTGTCCAGTTTTGGGCCCCACACTACAAGAAGGATGTGGATAAATTGGAGAGAGTCCAGCGAAGGGCAACAAAAATGATTAGGGGTCTAGAGCACATGACTTATGAAGAGAGGCTGAGGGAGCTGGGATTGTTTAGTCTGCAGAAGAGAAGAATGAGGGGGGATTTGATAGCTGCTTTCAACTACCTGAAAGGGGGTTCCAAAGAGGATGGCTCTAGACTGTTCTCAATGGTAGCAGATGACAGAACGAGGAGTAATGGTCTCAAGTTGCAATGGGGGAGGTTTAGATTGGATATTAGGAAAAACTTTTTCACTAAGAGGGTGGTGAAACACTGGAATGCGTTACCTAGGGAGGTGGTAGAATCTCCTTCCTTAGAGGTTTTTAAGGTCAGGCTTGACAAAGCCCTGGCTGGGATGATTTAACTGGGAATTGGTCCTGCTTCGAGCAGGGGGTTGGACTAGATGACCTTCTGGGGTCCCTTCCAACCCTGATATTCTATGATTCTATGATTCTATGTGGGGTGTGACATTATACTCTACATTCTTTATGAAAATATGCTTTTGATACAGATACGACATAGCTAATATATACTTTATGCAAGGTGGCTGATGTGGGATAGCTTCATCACATTGCAGTGTTACAGGTAGCACATCCCTATAGTTTGCAGTTTTGTGTGTGTGTGAAAATGCTATCTGTAGGACTGTGCTACCTGCAGGTGCAACAGGTCCAACTTTGCTTAAAAAAGGCCATCTGATGTAGCTAATTCCTACAAATAGCAGTCTCGCATACCAGCAGTGTCAGAAACTGCTGTCTGTAGGAATTAACTTCATCATGTTGCAGTGTTACAGGTAGCACATCCCTATACTTTGCAGTTTCATACATGGGGGGGGGGGGAAGTGGTGGTTGGTGTGTGTGAATGCTATCTGTAGGACCATGCTACCTGCAGCAGTGACAGGTCCTACTTTGCTAAAAAAGGTATTTCAAGCAGTCTCACATGTAAAACCAACCTGATAGCTTTCTTTAACAGTGTAACAAGCCTACAAGCGGTAGATGTGGCATATCTTGCCTTTAGTAAGGCCTTTGATACTGTCTCCCATCACCTTCTCATAAACAAACTATGGAAATGAAACCTAGATGGAACTAAAATAAAATGGGCATAAGGAGTTGGGCTCTCCAGGGGTCAGTTCTGGATAGTTTCTATTCAAAATCTTAATGATTGAGATAATGGCATAGAAGGTACACTTATAAAGTTTGTGAAAATTTAAGGTCTAGACAACATGACCTATGAGGGAAGACTGAAACATTATAACAGTTTTCAAGTATGTACAAATAAAGTAGCATCTTTTTACAAAAGCTGTTTCTTACAATCTACACGTATCCCTCACGGCTACAGGGAGCACGTTTCTACACATAGCAATTTCACATACACGACAGTGCAAGACACGGCCATCGACAGGCATTTGCGACATTGGGTAGCAGTTTAATACAACAGCAGTTTCTTACAATCCACACGGTTCGAGAAGCGCTACCGGTTGCACATTACCACGCGGAGCGGTATCCTGCACTGCACCTGCCAGGGAGCGCCGTGGCCTCTCGGCTGAACTGCTCACCTCAGCCCGCGCCCGCGCGGCTCAACGGCCCCTGCTCTGCTGCCACCCCGCCCAGCAGCCTACCGCTGAGGCGCGCTCCCCGCTCGCGGTCCCTGTGCCTCTCCGATCCCCCCCCGCTGCGGCTCCATCCCTGCCGCAGCAACCGCCTCCCTGCCCCGCGCGCCCTTGGCCCGTTCAGAGCCTCGCCCATGTCCCCGCCCACTCCCTCTGCTCAGGTCTGATCTCACGCTCCAGTCTTTCACAGCCCCGCCCTCTGATGTCTCCCTCCCCTCAGGACTCTCGCGAGATTATGTTAAAGCGGCCGGCCTCCGCGCCCCCTCTCCGGCTCTTTCCCTCTAGGAGGGTGAGCGAGTGCGGCGCGGCGGCGGCGGCCGGGTCGGCCGCGGTGCTCTATGGGATAGTGGTGGATAGAGGCTCTCCTCGGTTCGGAGCGCTAGGGCCAGCCAGGAGCGGGGCATGAAGATGGCGGACGCCAAACAGAAGCGGAACGAGCAGCTGAAGCGCTGGCTCGGCTCCGAGACCGACCTGGAGCCGCCCGTGGTCAAGCGCAAAAAGACCAAGGTGAAGTTCGATGACGGCGCCGTCTTCCTGGCTGCCTGCTCCAGCGGGGACACAGACGAGGTGCTGCGGCTGCTGGAGCGGGGCGCCGACATCAACTACGCCAATGTGGACGGGCTCACCGCACTGCACCAGGTCCGTGCGGGGCCTGGCTCGGCCTGGGCGGGGGGGAACTGGGGCTGGGCCTGGCCACGCTGGGGCGGGAGGGGCTCGGTGGTCGGGGCCCGGTTGGGGGCGTGGGGAGGTGCTGCCAAGCCTGGCTCCAGCTCTCCGCAGCGGGGGTCTGTCCCGAGCCGATGGATCGGCCCTACGGAGGCTGCTCTTCCTCGTTTTCCCTAGTCTCTGGGATCGGCCCTACTCCACTGTCTGGGGTGGCGGCTAAACGTTTTCCTTCTCTGACTGGGGTGATCCGGGGCCCTCTCTGCCTTCCTTCCCCCGGGGACGGTGTCGGTGGGACCCCCCTGGCTATGGATAGCATGGAGGGTGTCGCTGAGAAAGCGGGGTCCGCCGGGGCCCTGCCCGCTGCTTGTCCAGGGAGGAGAGATGGCGCCCCGGAGTCGGGGGAGGTGAAGGGCAGATCCCGGAAAGGGGGTGGTGTTGGCAGGTAGGGATGGTGGGGATGAGAAACAGGGTCACTCCCATGTTTGCTGTTATCGGGATAGAGTTCCTGCCCCCCCGACCCCTCCAATTTTTCTGCACTTTAGGGGATTAAATCTGCTTTTTGTGAAGGCAGATCATTTATTTTTCTCTGGTTTCTAGGGGGAACTAGTGTTTTGTTCTTAATATAGAAACGTTTGTCAATAGGAGACAGGTTTCTTTCTTTATTGATGGTTTCTGCCGCAGTGTGAAAGCCCTACTCTTAGGTTAGCAGTGTTTTTACAGGATATTTTTCCTGCGGTGGGAGGTTGTAAGAAGGGATTGCTTTGTCCATGGTTTTTGAACTGAGATCTAACTTTCCATTCCATTCCCCCCACCCTTAATGAAAGTGGCCGTGAAGTTTCCTCAAAATGGATGCTTTGTGCATGTTAAAGTTTTATAGCAATCTGATTGGAATCTGAAAATGTTAGCCAAATAAGGAAAGGCAGTGGCAATCCAGAGATAATGTGGGTTTGCCTGAATAGTTTTCGTTTCTGCAACAGACCAAAAACCATAGCAGCATATTAAATTCACTAAACTAAATTCAGAAAAGCAAGAATAATGTCTTTGATAGATTAATGTTTTGTTTTGAAAATTGTACCTCAGTAGTTCCAGAAAGACTTAGTAATTATGAGCTCTAGTTGGATCAGGTAAAAACATCTTTCCAAAATAGCGCAGTGAGGGAATTCAGAGCAGTGTTGTGACTGTGTTCTCTTTCTAAACAGAAACTGGTGACTTTAGTATGTGGTAAACCTCTTGATAGTGAAATAAGTATGAGGAATGCCCCATTATTTATTGTAATAGCTAACAATAAATGGATTGCTAAGAACTGGATTTTATGCTTTTAACTCTTACTGTAATGTAAGGTGTATATAATAGCTTTACTGTTTCCTGTACAAAAGTTGTCACCTGCCCTTTCATTGTATTATTAGCCTTGATAGAATTGGTAATATTGTTATTAGAATATTGGTAATATTGGTTATATTGTTAATATAGAAACAAGTTCTTTCAGGTCCAGAATGTATAGAACTTTTAATGGTGGGAACAAAAGAAGTGTTGTTTTTTATAGTTATTGGCAGAACAACAAATTAAGACTAAGGTTTCCGTTTTTTGGCCACTCTGAGAAGCCTTTTTAAAAAGCAGGTGAGGAGGAGTCTCTTTGACAACTTTATGATATTGTAGTGCAACATTTTTAGCATTTATTAATGTCATCCTTGCCTCCGTGCTGTCAGACTTTCACCCCTCCTTAATTTGCAAGCTGACCGCAGATAGTGGGAGATCAAGATAGCTGCAAGTTTTTGGTTTTTTGCTTAAACTTCTGTTGGAGTAGTTGATACTCTAGTGTTACTACTATGGGATAACTAAAAATGGCTTTGGGAGGCTTCTGTCGACAAACATCTAGTTGAAAAGCAAATTGGGAGATTTAACTGTGAATTGATTGTATATTCTCCCAACCCCCTCAGGGAATGTATTGGTTGCAGTGTCCCTTTAATTGACACACAGTCTTTAGCGTAGCCAAACTTCTTTGTTGTTCATGCATTTGAGACAAAATAGAAAATGCTGCACATCTTATTTATCATAGATGGGTCTACTCTAAATGAGAGCTGTTTTGGTATGAAGTAAGGCCATATGTACCATAGGGAAACTTCTCCAAAGTTTAGCACTTTGCTAATGCCATTGTGACTTCACCAGTGTCGGTAAGGTTGAAAGCCCTATTATAGACAGGGTTTTCCATGGTTACCATCATTTTTAAGCACTATATCAATCAATTTAGACCTGCTCATCCATGTGAAACAAGAATACCTGCATGATATCTAAAATAAAGTGATTTATCCCCATTTTTGGACCGCTTTCTTCCCCCGGTTCTCATCCATTTATTCCACATCACCTGTGTTCTCCTATCTTGAGTGGCCCACCATGAGTTAGGTTTTAGTGCACTAGAGCAGGAGCATAAACTACATTTTTGTAATATTTTCATGTAGATACAAGGCAGTATAGGAAAAAGGGGTAAGCAGTACTTTCCTTCAAAGCGTTGGTGGCAGTTCCTCAACACATTCAGCCATGAACACATGGGGTAGCTTCAGTTTCAGGGTATATCTACACTGCAGCTGGAGGTGTAATTTCCAGCTCAGGTGTATGCATGCTAGGTTTGATCAAACTATTGAGCTAAAAATAACAGTGTAACTGTACAGCGCAAGCTAGCTGCCTGAGAACAATCCTGTTGGAGTCTCTAGGTAAGTACTTGGGCAGGTAGATTGCTGCTGCCATGGTGGCTAACCTGCTTCTTATAGCATACTAGCTGGATCAAAGTTAATGCATATGTGTCTACCCATAGAACTCCAACTTCAGCATAGACATAGCCTCAGTTTCCACTGTGGCAACAAGTTGTGCTACCAGCCAAACCACTGTGCCATTCATTAGGCAATCTGTTCCAATATTAAGGCTCAAAAGCTAGTTGGGTGGAGTAATAAAATTTGTAGGATGAACTAGGCAGGGTTTTTGTCCCTCTTCCTGTATAACAAAACAAATTCTTACTGTGCTTCTTATTCAATATGCATTCTAAAGGCCAATGTGTACTGCAGACATTTATTTCTGAGATGGAAAGTCTAAGTGCTTCTCTTCCCCCATACTGCCTACACATTTTAATTCTACAGTGATTTGACACTAATTGCTGATTTCATTTTATATTTTGCTGCGCAGAAGTAGGCATGGTGCATGTTAAGTGCACTTCTTTTTTAAAGGGATGCAACATATTAAACTACGTTTTGTCACATTTACCACCTATATTCCAAGTAGTATTTAAGCTTCCTATTTGCAAATCGGTGCAGAAAAATATTTTTGTTTTGTAATCTAGGTTAGAATAGATTATCATAATGGTCCCTTCTGGTTTTAACATCTTTGAATTTGAATCTTATTTTGTGCCTTTGACAGGGTTGTGCATAGTTGGTTTCCATGTTTTTTGGGTTGGGGCTTCCTAATCCAAAATGTTCCATTAACTCAATGGAAGTTGTAAAAGACAGAGTCTCTGAATAATGCATTTTTTCTGTATAACTGTCATGTGCATAGATGTAACGCTGGGATTGTAGGGGTTAACTCTTTTCTTGTGATGTGTCCTTCCAGGTAATTCAGCAGGGATTTAAGAGAAGAATAGAATCAGGAGGCGAAATGTGATGTCATGTAATGCTTACTAGCATTTAATCTCTGGGGAGGGGAAGAAATTGCCTGTGCATGGCTGGTCTATAAGAGCCTCCACGTTGTCACTTATTTTAAAAAAAAAATTAGAAATTCTTAGTACAAGCTAACTCTGAGAACAGATTTACTGACATGAGCAACATACAAACATGGCTTTTGTTTATGTTGGGTATATGAGTCTTCTTGTGCACTGGGTTTTATGGAATGATTATTGTAAAAAGAGACTGTCAAATTATTTTAAAACTTGTTGACCAGCAGATCTAAATTGCATAGTATGTATATTCACATCATGAAGTGAAGACTTCAGTTTTGTAGTTCTTATTAGTGGTGGGGTTTTTAAATCTATAATACGCTCTTCTATAGGCTCATCCCTAAGATACTGGCGTGCTTTGTGAAGTCATTTGTCTTCCTACACCTGAGAACTATGGGGAAATATTGACACAATTTTGCCGCATAACTGGTGATCAAGCTGATGTGGGAATATAACACTAGCTATTTGAATTGAACCCTTGATATTTATTGTGCAGATTGACTTTATTGCCTTACTATCTCTTAAACTCTTCTTCCTAACAAAATCTGCTGTGTAGTCTGAAGAAGAGTTCTGTGTAGCTCGAAAGCTTGTACGGTATCTCTCGCCAACAGAAGTGGGTCCAATAAAGGTGTTACCTCACCCACTCTGTAGCTAAAACATAGTTTTCATGTGGGGTGTGGGGGAACTGATTTTAAGAATATCTTAATGCTGTTGTCTTGGTGTTGTACAGCACTGGCTCAGCAGTGGCTAACAACACTATAACCACAGATCATTCATTATAGAACTGTACAGTGATCTGGTTTTGGCTGACAAAGGGCAAACTTGGAGATGACAGTACATGCCACGTATGCAAGTTATTGTTATCTTAATATTTACTAATCGCAGAGGTAGTTGCTTTGAGTTTACTTTGAAATAAGTTAACTGCCTCCCTTTTCTTTCAAAGAGATGCAGTTATTGCTTATTTATGGCAAATGTATATACTTGATCACTCATGCTGACATGGGCTTTAGCACTGGTTGTCATTAAATATCTTGGGTAATAGCCTTATCCCCTTCTAGAGCCCTTACACCTGGTTAAAGGGCTGGAGTGGTGTAAAAGGATGGTTAAAAACCAGTGATTGAGCTGTAGATGGAGCCCACTGGCATAAAAACAAGGAAAGACAGCTGTAAGGCTGTCTTCTGAGGACCCCCTTGTAAGCCCTGGGATAGGAAGTTACCAGGGCAAGGGGACACAACATATAGCATGGCAGCCCGGTAGCCAGGGGTAGATTGCTGTAATCTAAGCTCCTATGGCCATCTACAGTACGATAGGAGCTGCAGAGCAATTTAGGATCAAGATGATGCAAAAATGGCTCAAAGCCACCTTAGCACCCAACCCCCACTCCCTGAGCTGCGACTTCAGTGGTTGGTCTTACTGGAGGACAGAGTCTTGCCCCATTTGCAGAAACGAATTAGTTTTACATTAGATATAAAAATTTGCACAAAAATCTTGAAATCCATACATCAGAATTTGTACTTGGTTTACTGTGAAACTGATACCTTCCATCTCATTGCATGGGGGGGAAATCATTCTTGTTTCTGATAACACTGTATGCTTAGAGGTAAGGATTTAAAAAAATCCTTTATTGGTCATTGTTCTGCTTTTTTCCTTTTTGCATGTGTCTCAGTGTGGACAACAGAAGTGGGGAAATCAGTTTCACTTCTAGGTTCTTAATGTTGCACTGTCTGACTTCAGATGTTTGTTTTAAAAAATTACTATAACTTAAAGAAATCAGTGGAAACACTTCTGCTGGCCATAGATTCTGTAAAACGTGTTCATTTCCAGGAAATGAGAATTGAATAGCGTAATACTTCAGTGTGACTAAGCTAATAATTATTTTAAGGTAACTCTTAATTTCCTGATTTCTGTGCTTAATTTTGCAACCTTAATATTGCATTAATAAAGGCCTGTCTAATTTCCGTCCTCTCTAAAGAAATAGTGGTGGTGGAGGAAGAGAGAAAGTATATGAAGTGTTGGGCACATCATGTGCCCCTTCATACTACGTGATAACTTAGGGCATCTTTAGTACTTAGCCTACATATAAGAAAAATAGTATTTTCTACTAAGCATGTGACTGCATACAAATTTTTGTAGAGTGCAATAATTGTAAATGTTATACCTCTCCAAACTTGGCTTAACAGCCTTGTGCATACTGAGGATTAACTATATGCCAAGTTTGAATCCAACCTCTCTTTTTTGAGTTGTATGTAAAGGCATCACATTGTCCCTACTTAGTGTCCTCTTTTAAATGCACAAATATAATAACTGAACTGAATTCTAACATATAGGCTGAGAGGAAGCTTGGGGAAACTCCCATCTTAAAAATTACTGGTAATGACATGAGTAGAAACATCTCAAACTTATTTATAGTATCTGTAATGTAGCATTTGAAGAATATGTTTATAAGATAGTCACATAGGTTTCATAACAAATTCAAAATATTGGCAATAACTACAGCCAATATAATTTTATTTTGTAAAATAAGTTACTGTTTAATGACCATGTCTTCTAGTTGTAAACTTTACCCTGGAATTAAATATTCTTGAGTCAGTACACTGATGCATTTACAGACTTCAATGGCACAATGAAATGTTTCAGAGTAACAGCCGTATTAGTCGGTATTTGCAAAAAGAAAAGGAGTACTTGTGGCACCTTAGAGACTAACCAATTTATTTGAGCATGAGCTTTCGTGAGCTACAGCTCACTTAATCTCTAAGGTGCCACAAGTACTCCTTTTCTTTTTACAATGAAATGTGTAGATTAAATGCCATGCGTGTTCTGACATATGGTACGCTTAATTTTTTTAAAATGTTTTTCTTTTGTAACCTACTTTTGTGTAGTAAAAGGAACGTTACATAAACCACTCATAACAATAGGTTGTTTGGGAACCACTGCATGTGAACAGATTCAGGTTGAGGAAGTTAATTGCTGATCTAGGCAGATGTCTGTGCTACAGCTGCAGTACTGCAGTTAAACTGCTGTACTGTAGACCAGTGGTTCTCAACCTGTGGCCCGTGGGCCACTTACGGCCTAATCAGCACATGGCTGCAGACCACGTGGCGTCCTCAGAGCAATACACGTAGTGTGTATATATAGTATGGATGCGGCTCACATAACACTTGGGATCTGCGTATGTGGCCAACAGTGGTAAATAGGTTGAGAACTACTGGTATAGACACTTGCTACACTGAGAGAAGGGTTTTTTCCCATCACTCCAGTAAATCCATACCCTTGAGGCAGGAGCTAAGTCAATGGAAGAATTCTTCTGTCAAACTAGCTATGTCTACAATGGGGGTTAGGTCACCCTAACTATGTTCCACAGGGTGTGAAATTTTTCATAGCCCTGAGCAGTGTACCTAGGTTGACCTAATTTTTAGGTGGTGGAGTAGACTAAGCCTAGGTGTCACTGTAACTTTTGAACGTAACTTGTAACTATTTCACTTCTGTTTACTGAAATGGTATAATTCAGATAGTATTGTGAGCTGCAGGGTGGGGCAGGTCCTTGGATAATTGCTATTGGAACCATGACTTCAATAGATCATCCTTAAGATGAGTATCTGTGCCCATGTCTTCTGTGTACACACTATGGGCATAACTGGAAATAATACAAGCTTTAGAATGGTTAGTTTTGTGTTGTTTTGGTGACCTTATAATGTCTATTCCAGTTAATACGAGATGCTTACTGATATAAGTAATTTGAGGACTACAAAAGAGAGCACAACATGACATTCAGTAATATTTACCTGATTATATTTTATTGTTCTGACCAAATCCTTCAAAGGATGAATTACAAAAGAGCAAGCACTTGCCCCTTAATTGTCTCTTGTTCAGTTTAATTTCCCTTCTGAGATGAAAACTAAGATTTTAGCCATTAAGTACATCACAATTAAGTATTCACCACTTGGCATGCATTGAGTAGTGCAAAATTTCATACTGCATGTAAAAGTCGTATTCTTATTAGTTTTCTTTGTTGATCTAATTGGAATAGAGCTGCAAGTCTGTATGGCTAGCTGTGAGCAGTGCATGTTCAGATGCTATCAGATGGGTGGAGACATTCCAAGCTGTCATGCTTGCTGTGTGCATTCCTGAAATGAGTCAATGGAAACCTTGGCATAGGAGTGGAGGCATTCCTCAGCTGTCACCTTTCTAGTAGTCTGTTAAAGTGCATTGTGATATGTCAGTAAGGAAAAGATTATCATGTATTTACAACAAACAAAATGTTCAGTCATGCATTGTCTCTGGAGTTTTAAACCTAGATTTTAAATCAGAGATAGTAAGTTTTGTCAAACTGCCACCTACGAAAGTGGTGTGTTAATGGATTTTGAGGCATCACTAACTACTGTACAAAACAGTTCATCTTGTCTTCCACTTTAAATTTACTGATGGAGAGTTTTAGAAATGTTTTCAAATATGAGTGGTGGCATTCGTTTCTCCATTACTGTCATACACCTTCTTAGAGCGTATTAGGAATATAAGGCTAATGGGGGGCATTTAAAATAATAAAATAAATGTAATTGATCTTTGATAAATACAGGGATTTTAATAAATAGGCTGAGGCACTACAGACAAAATAATCACACAAAGGCCCAGTTTGGCATTGCACCTGCTTATGGTGACTCTGGATTTTCTCCACAAGAGGGCTAGGTATTGCTTTTGACATTTAATCACTAATAAGAACTGTGCAGCTCTATTTGTTGTCAAACAAAAACCTGTCACTCTTAATCAAAATTGGCTGGTTGCAAATTATTTTATACTAATACTTACATTTGTAACATGTAGAATGTTCTAGGTAGTGCTTTCCAAATTCATAAGAGGAGACCATCTAAAAACACAAGCTTACCATAGGGGCAAACATGAAGGGTAGAGGGAAGGAATGCAGCATTCAAGCAAACTAATTAATTTGGCACATGACTTTTTTTATAAAAATGTCCATGCATAAACATAGCAACTCTTTGTATCCCCTGTTCACTATTATATTTTTTCTGTAAAATATCATCTCATCTTTCTCCCCAAGACTACCCTAAGTAAAAATAAAAATAAAAATTTCTAGCTTCCCTCTAGCTAGGACCTATCTCATGAGTCACTGCAGATGGGGGAGCACTGCCAGTTAACAGCTAAATAATGTGCACAAAATTCTAGTAGTGTGGCTCTGCAAGATCTTGATTTATGGGAGAGGGGGGTCATGGTAGGAGCCCTTGAGGCCAACCTGTCAGCCACCCTCCCTTATTGTGTGGAATGGTTCTAATTTCTGGGTTTTGTGTTATGAAGTTCTAGACTTGTATACAATACAAAGTCTTTTTTGTTGTCGTCCCCTCCTCTCTCTCTCGCCCCCCCCTCCCCCAATTTAGCTAGGCTACTGTAGCTTTGTTTCTTTTGATTGCCAGTTCACCATTCCTTTGCTTGATAGTGTGAACCAGGATGGATAAAGATGTGTTTTTTTTTTTAAAAAGTGGTTTTAGTTTTGTTTTATGTTGCTAGTTCTTCCCACCTGATAGTTTTGAATTACTGTGTCATGTACTTGTTTTGTTAGTAGAACTTCAAATTTTGTTCTGAGTTTCACTCTGATAATGCACATCTGTGCTGAGAGACTAGCTCAGAGCCTGTGAGAACAAAAGCTTGAACATAAAATTGATGGGCATATATTCCATTCTGTATTTGCAAGCAGCACCACCTTCTGATAAATTATTAATGGAGACTTTTTAAAGTGGCTTATATGGGACTCTATTTATAAAGAATTAAAGGAGGCTGCTATAATTAATGCAAATCAGCGTGGGTTTACGGAAAATGGATCCTGTCAAACTAACTTTATTTTTTAGTGAGATTACAGGATTGATAATGGTAATAGTGTTGCTGTAGTGTACTTAGACTTCTATAAGGTGTTTGACTTATTACCAGATAACATTTTCGATTAAAGAACTAGAACAATATAAAATTGATACGGTATGTTATATGGATTAAAACTGATAGGTCTCAGAATATAATTATAAATGGGGAATCATCATTGATTGGGTATGTTTCTAGTGGGGTCCTGCAGGGTTTGGTTCTTAGCCCTATGCTATTTAACATTTTTATTAATGACCTGCAAGAAAACATAAAATCATCACTGAAAGTTTGCAGAAGACCCATAAGATAGGGGAATGGTAAATAGTGAAGAGGATAGGTCAGTGATTAAGAGCGATCTGGATCGCTTGGCAAGCTGGGCTCAAGAAAATAATACGCATTTTAATACACCTAAATGCATATACGTCTAGGAGTAATATTTCCAGGATGGTGGACACGATCCTGAGAAGTGGTGACTCTGAAAAAGATTTGGGAATCATGATGCTAAACGTGAGCTCCCAGCACAACGCTGTGGCCAGAAGGGTTAACGTGACCCTTGGATGCATAAACAGTGGAGTCTTGAGTAAAATAGAGAGGTTATTTTATCACTGTATTTGGCACTGCTGTTGGAAGATTGTGTCCAGTTCTGATGTCCACAATTGAAGAAGCACATCAATAAATTGGAGAGGGATAGTTCAGAGAAGAGCTACAAGAATGATTAAAAGAATGGAAAATGTGCCTCATAGAGGTAGATCCAAGAAGCTCAAGCTATTTAGCTTAACAAAGAAGTTTAAAGGGGTAATTTGATCAGTCTATAAGGAGCTGCTTGGGGGAACAAATATTTTATAATGGGCTCTTCAGCGTAGTAGACAAAGCCATAACATGATCAAAGGACTGGAAGTTCAAGCTAGGTAAATTCAGACTGGAAATAAGGTGTACATTTTTAAGAGTAATTTATCATTGGAACAATTTACCAATTTAATCGTGGTGGATTCTTTATCTTTAGACACTTTAAAAGCAAGACTGGATGTTTTTCTAAAAGATCGGTTCTGGGAATTATTTTGAGGGAAATTCTATGGCCTGTGTTGTACAGAAGGTCAGACTAGATCACAATTTTCCCTTCTGACCCTGGAGTTTGTGAACCTGTTGAATTTCTGAAAAGCTTCACGAAAGCTTATGCTCAAATAAATTTGTTAGTCTCTAAGGTGCCACAAGTATTCCTTTTCTTTTTGCAGATACAGACTAACACAGCTGCTACTCTGAAACCTGAAAGAAAGCTGAAATTCTTTGACTAGACTATATTTCTCCATCAGTTTGTAGTTTTCATGGGCCTTGTGCGTCTAAGTCTTGTAGTTTTTTAAAATCATACCCACAGGTGCTTAAAATGTAGACTTAGGATCCTTGTTTTGAAAACCTTGGCCTATGTATTTACAAAAAATAAGTTTGTGATAATTTTGTCAATGTATCGAAAGTCTAAACTTTCAGTCTTGTTTTGAGATGAGATTTTTATGCCACGGAAGTTTTAATAAATACAACTTTACAATGTTGTAAACATGCATATGCTTAGCTTTACTCACATGAGTAGCCACTGAAATCAGACTATTCTATTATTATGAACTACTTTACATAACTGCGTTAGTGTTTCCAGGACCAAGACCTTAACTTTATGTATCTTGTCTTTAGCATTTTTGTAAAATTTGAGACCTTACCAGAAGGGTCAGTTAAAAATTCTCAGCATTTAATTAAACTTTAAGTTTACATTAACACATTTTCAAATGAGTGTTACTAATCTACAGTTGACTTTAAATGTAAATTGCTTTGGTCTAAAAATCACTCTGTACTGGTGCTTTATGACTTGATGGTGCCTAACTTTCATAAAAAGCTCAGCTGAGGATAAATGTCCTGTGCCATCCTGTCTTGTGCCATCCTCCTCTTGGGTTTTAGTCCAGGTAAAGAGTGAAGTTTGTAATTGTATTAATTTTGGCTAGAGGCCTCCCCAGTCAGTATCAGATGGAATTAAAAACATAAGTTATATAAAACTGCAAATTATTAGAAATTTTACATTCTCACTTTGTCTAACCTGTGAAACTTGTTGTGCACTTTATTATAAGGGCCCTAAGTGATTAAAGCTACTTTGAATAGAGTGTGTAATTTGTCTCCAGCTCCATGGAAAACAGTTTAACGCTTTCTATTTTCTTGGCTCTCAAGAATAGCATAGGAGAGAGGGTGTGCTGCACTAATACTGTGGCTGTCAGTGAGTTTCTGTATGCAGTCTCCTTATTAGTGTGGACAAGGGGTGTTTAATACTGATACCGGCATGTCACTTTATATACTGGAGACCTAACTTACATATTATTTTTATTTGACTGCAGGAAGTTAGAGTAAGATATTCTTACTGTTGTTTTGGTAACTTGGCTAAGATGTAGGAGGCCTAGTATTACTATTTAGTTTCTACCGTTAGTTTGGGAAGAGACATTTAATTAATGTCTTAAAAAAGACGTGCTGTGTGACCATTTTCTCTCTACCACTAACCCTCCAATACTTAATTTCACTTAGTATATGAAATAAAACAGCAAATAATTGCTCCTTTTTTGCTATTTGTAGCATGCCATGTCATCCTCACCCCCAGTCTATTTCAAACTTTAGCACCTTTCTCAACTATGTGAACAATTCTGAAGTCCTGGTTTATGCACAAACAAGATCTAGCATTTAGCACTGAAGATTAAAAACAACCTCTTTGGACAAAAGCAGTTTTTTAAAAAAAAAACTCACTAGAACTGAACATATTTGAATCTTTATTAGGGTTGTCAACCTTCCCAGGTTGGCCAGGAGTCTCCCGGAATCAGCCTCAATCTCTCGGTGACTATTAAAAACAATCGGGGAGATTTTTAATAGGGCAAAGTCTGGTCAGCGGCACAGCAGGGCTAAGGCAGGCTCCCTACCTGCTCTGACTCTGCAGGGTTCCCGGAAGTGACTGGCATGTCCCTCTGACTCCTAGACATAGGGACGGCCAGGTGGCCTGTGCGCGCTGCCCCTGCCCCGAACGCTGACTCTGCAGCTCCAAATGGCCAGAAACCGTGGCCAGTGGGAGCTGTGGGGGTGGTGCTTGCAGGCAGGGGCAGCGCTCAGAGCCGCCTGGCTGCCCCTGAGCCTAGGAACCGGACATGCTGGTTGCTTCCGGGAGCCGCCCTAGGTAAGCGCTGCCCGGCCGGAGCCTGAACCCCTCGCCTCCTCCTGAACGCCCTCGAGCACCCAGACTCCCTCCCAGAGCCCGCATCCCGGACCTCCTCCTGCACAACTCCCTGCCCCAGACCCAGCCTGGAGCCCCCTCCCACAATCCGAACCTCTCCATCCTAGCCCAGAGCCTGCCTCCCCTCCCTCACCTCCACCCCCGTCCCAGTCTGGTGAAAGTGAGTGAGGGTGTAGAAGAGCGAGCGATGGAGTGAGCGGGGGCATGGCCTTGGAGAAGGGGTGGGGCCTCATGGGCTCGGATGGGGCAAGGGTGTTTGGGTTTGTGTGATTAAACAGTTGGTCAATCCTAATTACTGGTACCTCCTAGCTGGAGGCCAGTACAAAAAATAGGCCAGGATGAATCTTGCTGTTAACCCCTATATGTCCCTCTGCTTGCTGGGTAATTGGAACACTGGACTCCTCACCAGAAAAGTTAATTTTGACCGTGCTGTGGTATTTCAAAATATTTTGGTCTTGTAAGTGTTTAAAATGAAACACTTTCTCTGGCTGCAGTGTGGGGTGGGTGATAATCTTACAAATACTCCCCATATTTCTATTAGTGTATAGTACTGTGCAATAAATACTTAACTTTTAACTTACTAGACTAGCTAGTGGGGGGAGGAGGTGGAAGGGGGGCAAATTTAGGTAAGAGGGAGCTTCAGTTGGGGTCCAGAAGCAGTGCCTTTCTGAGAAGCCTAGTCCTTGACAACTCCGAGCTTGCTTGTAAATAAAGTTGCAGGGTACTGTAGTCAATGGCTCTTGCATGGGCTCTCAATTCTTTATATTATCCTCTTGCCAGTATGTCTTAAATGTCAAATTATATTTCCCCAATAACTGTTGCAAAGAAGGAGCTTTCTGTCTCTTTGCTGCTTGGAACCTTTTTTGGAGTATGCTTATTCCATGAATGACTCTAGTGATTGTCTTTGCTTATAGCTTTTTGTAACAGTATCATGAAACTAACAATTCTTGACTATTTCTCTGCTACACGGAGTTCTGAATGACTAGTTTTACGACATCTTAATTTCAAGATGCTGCTGTTGGAGAATACCATTTGATGCAGCAGAACCATTGGACCTGCTTGCTGACTCAAAGATAACACAGCATTGGTTTGTATTCAGTTAATTTAGAAGATTAAGTAGAGGGACTAGAAAACTAGCCAATCTAAAGGTGCTTAAATTCTGCAGAAATAAATAGCTTTGGGCTCTCACAATTTGTCAGCTGACTCAGGCTCCTCAGGTTGCGGGGCTGTTCCATTGCTGTGTAGGCTTCTGAGCTCAGGTTGGAGCCTGGGCTCTAGGACCCTGTGAGGTGAGAGGGTCACAGAGCCATCTGTATAGCAATGAAACATCCATGCAGCTCGAGCCCTGTGAGCCCAAGTCTGCTAGCATGGGCCAGCCGTGGATGTCAACCTGCTGTGAAGACAGTCTTAGGTACTCCCAATTCTCCTCATCCTCCTTCCCTGCACGTATTCCAGAATAGTAGTATCTACGTGCCAAATAGAACTTTTTGTTCTCTGGTTTCCCCAGCTCTTCAGCTGCAGAGGAGAAATAGTTTTACCTTTCTTGACTGGGTGGTGGTGGGGGGGATTGCATGTGAGTCAGTGAGAAGTGACCAAGTTCCTCTTTGTTTTTCCCCTTTTCACCATCCCTTTCTTTCATCATCCAGCCCTCCACCCATGATCTAGCTTTACTACTGTTGCTCAGAATTTTTCTAGTAGGCCTATACTGCTGCTACTCATAGCTTTTTCTTTTGCAGTAAATGAGTAATTTGGTCTGCGTGTTTCATTATTTCCCCCAGAGACCACACCTACTGTAAAGATACAGATACAATTCTTTCTCAGCACTCTGAGCAGCAAAAGTGAAACTTCCCACGACTTCTGCCCGTGCATCTTAGAGCTGTGAAACTAACGAGAATCTTTAAATTACTCTGCTGTTCTTCCGAAAGGGAGGTAACTGTTTTCAAACTGAGATCATAATTTCCTGCAGTGCAATTGTAATTATCTTCTAATAAGGTGAGTTACAAACAGTGACGTCTAGATTTGTGGCTAAACTGCAGTACTTGGCGTGAGAGAATCTGGGCTCTATTCCTCCTTCTGTAGATGTTACGTTAACTCTGCTTGTTCCCTGTCTCTTAATGGTGAAAACACTTGCATGAAAGGTTTTCATGTATTTGCAGTAGAAGTTTGGCCTTAATTCATAAATGTGTGGAAGTCACTGTTTCTGTAATACCCTTAAGAGTTAAAAATGAAAGCCTTTTTAAAAGAAGAAAAACTCTTTTAATTAGCCAAGTTTATGAATAAATTTCAGACACTTGAGCTTGAGGTGTCACAAACTGTAATTATAATAATAAAAATTATTATTATGGCAGGGTAACCCAGGAATGGATCCTTAAATACAAGTCTTATAAAATCATTAAAATACTATCCTACATGCAGTTTGCCCACCTTTTTTTAAATGAGGGGAAATATGGACTACCAGTGAAACCCTGGCTCCCGGGAAGTCTGAAATCAACGGAAGTCTTGTCTGTTGACTTTAAGGGAGTCAGGGTTTCACTCTAAATCTTACCCCTCAAATTACTCTGGGTGAGTAAAACATTGCAAGGCCGAAGTACATCCTACAACGTTGTTCTTGATTTCTGAAATTGGACTTTTTATTTGAATAGCTTGAAAAGTCCTTACTTAAACAATAACATCTTCAAACTTTCAGCAAAGACTTGATTTCTAAAGCCCCATTAAATGAGTCTAAACTTTTACTGCACACTTTTGCCCCTGACCCCTTAAAGGGCAAAATTGTAAATTGTGCTAACGTAGTAATCCTCCACCTTGTGTTTCAGAGGTTCAGGGGAAAAAGATGCCTTATTGGCCTGCAAGTCAGATGTATTCTCTTCTCCTGCCTTTTCATTAGAGTGTCAAAAGGTTTCAACTGGCTGAATGGGAGCGTGGCTGATCTTTCAAATATCCACTGGATGATATCTTAACGCTGATTTTAAGCATCATTTGCAGCAGTCAATTTTGTGGAAGCACAGCACACTTTTCAGTCAGGACTGCATGCAGTAATAGCTTCTAGCAGAACAGTCCTATGAAATCTTTACTATTACGACCAAAAAAACCCCCAGCAAGAATCTTGTGAAGATATGTATAGTTTCTATTTCTTTAGAAAAATCTGCAACTTCAAACAACTTTACTAACCTGTACTAAAAAGTCAGTTTAGTTTGGAAGGACAAGCTCTAATCTACTCCATGCATCAACAAAATGGCCATCAGAGTTCTGATCACTGAAGATTTGCTAATGAAGAGAACAAGAATGCATTTTGTCTTTTGAGATAAGTTGATTGTTTGGTTTGGCAGCTAGTTTTCAAGTCCAAACAGTCTTTATGCAAAAGTGATATCTACATCACTGAGTAAATATGGAACATTAAGATAGCACTCCTCCTCGTGATACATCAGCCTACATCCATCCTATATCCAGATCTATATTTTTATTACTCATTAGTAAGGCTATGTTTATGTCACGGAGGTCATGGAAGTCACGGAATCTGTGACTTCTAGAGACCTCCGGGATATTCTCTGCTTCAGCCCCAGTGGCCGCGGGACTCTGGAGCTGGCAGCCAGCAGGGCCCTGGCGGGGTTCCAGCCACAGGCAACAGCCTCAGATGGAGGGGCTCCTTGAGCGAGCAGCTGGGGAAATATGGTCATCCTGCAGCTCCCAGCTACCACGGTGGCAGGTGAAACCATGGAGCTGCCGCAGCAAAAGTCAGACAGGTCACGGCTTCCTTCAGTTTTTGTTTATTGCCCATGACCTGCCCATGACTTTTACTAAAAATAGCCATGACAAAATCTTAGCCTTACTCATTGGCCAGTTATCTCCCCCCCCCTCCCCCCCCTGCTTTCTCAGAGCCTCCCAGTTTCTACCCAGGATTATGGACTTTCTTTCTAGGGGAGAATACAATCCAGCTGTAGCCATTTGGTCACATGGAAACCTGTTGTTACAGCAGGCTGCTGTATTCTCCAGCTTCAGATTTTCCTGCTTCACAGCAGGGCAGGAATGGTAGCAGTACTGATATAATACCTAGGTGCATGTAGAATTTTATGTCCTCATTTTCTGTACTGAACTGTAAGCAGGGCAGATTGTGGGTCAAGATCTGCCCTTTAATGGGACAATATTGTGGCTCTTTGGACTGACTGGATAAGATCCCTATGGGTGACTAAAAGTCTGGAGCTGTCCTCTGTCTTGCAGCAGAAAGGTGCAGCCACATATGAGCAAGTTACTATATGAGCAGATTCTCTGGGATGAGAAAAACCACAGTTGGGGATACTGTTTTGGAGGGGGGCATAGAATGGCAGCTGAGGGACATCAGTTAAATCTCAATTTCAGCAGTGAAAAAAGCTTTGCTGTACATTTAAATGACTGTTAATACAAAATACCGGAGTCATAAGGTACAATAACTGAAGTGTTTTAAAAATTGAGTTGCTGCTATGAAGAATGGGGGCACCTTTCTTAAGAACAGGTGACTTGTCATTTCAGGGCTTGAAAATCTTATGGAATACCTAGTACTCATCAAAAATGTGGTGGCTAAGGCAAACACTAAGGCAAAAGGAAGATTCTGGGGGACATCCTGATTAAGGTTCAGTTCTGCAGAAACTCTGTCTTCAGAACAAGATGTTGTCTAGTTGTCTGGAGTTTTTTGTTGTAGCCATGCTAAGGATTTCAAAGACTTTCCTAAATAAGCCACCAAAAGCGCTTCTGCAGAATGTGTTGCACAGCCTAACATTTTCAACATAAGTAAATTGGGCATGAGCGTGGATGGGAAATTAAATTCTGTAGGAACTAATGGTGTGGACTCCTCAGCCCCCAGAAGAACTTGTTCAAAATGTTGTATTTCAATTTTAAAATGTATGTAAATTTTGGTAGCTGATGTTAAAATCTTAACTCTTACAAAATTAATACTTTTTTTTGAGCCAAATTTAAGCTGAGGTTTTTTTAATACTTTATGTAATGTCAGGAATAAACATGAGGCTTAAATTCTGCTCTTGGGTATATCCACTTGGTTCCTAGTAAACCTGGTGGAAGCCCCACATCCAAGTAGAAAGTATAGCTCTAAATCAGTGTGTGTTTATAACTGTTGTGACTTGTTTGTATTACAGTAGAAAATTAAGGCCCCATTGTACAATGTACACACATAGCAAGAGACTGTTCCTACCTGGAAGCGCTACGCTATAAATAGACAAGAGACAAGTAGTAGGGGGTGGAGGAAGGAAAGAGGCACATAGAAATGAAATGACTTTACTAAGGAGACACCACAGGTCAGTGACAAAGCTGGTAGGAGAACCTAGACCTTGTGAGTCTAGTAAAGCACCATAACCAGTGAACCATGCTATACTTCTGACTACTAAAGAGAGATCTCTCTTAACTACTATAGAAATTCAGTATTTTTTTTTTTTGCTTTGTTTATGTCTCCATTCAGCCAATGACTCAAGAAAATCTGCCACCCCACACTGGAACCCATATGGGGGTATCATGAAACAATTACAAGCCATACTCAATGGGGACCACATTCTGAAAGAGATCTTTCCTGAACCCCTTCTTCTCACCTTCATGCAACCCCCCTCCCCTCCCGTTCCTCCCCCCTTCCCCCCAGCCTTGCCAGGCTTATCAGATGCAAGTTCTCCACAGACCAGGGCACACCAACTCCAAATGGCACAAGACTCCACCATAACAACAGACACACATTCTGCAGACCTGTCTACAGTGCTACGATTTATCAGTGCTCCCCAACAACACACCTTCCTAGATCCATGGCTCCTACATATGCCTGTCACAATATGGGGTGTATCTCCTACAGTGCGCCAAATGCCCCAATAACTATGTGGGTGAAACCAGACAATCACTGTGTTCTCCGATGAATTCTCTCAGAAAAATAAGACAAAAACGCAATACTACCTGTGAGCAAACACTTATCACAAAATGATCACTCCATATCTGACCTCTCAGTCCTTGTCCTCAAAGGAAATCTGAACAACACCTTCCAAAGGTGAGTCTGGGACTTTAAATCATAACTCTGCTATATGCTAAAAATCATGATCTTAATAAAGACACTGGATTCATGGCTTATTACAACAGTCTGTAACCCATTAATCCTCTCTTTTGGCCTGACTCTTGGAGCTGCGGAGGTATTAATGGGCTACTTCACCTTGAATGGTCTCTTAGAATTTGTTTACTGCTTATGCTAAACCTTCCACCTTGTATTTAGCTGTGACACTAAGTACCTTTCCTGAACCTGAAAAAGAGCTCTGTGTAGCTCAAAAGCTGCTTTCACCATCAGAAATTGATAAACTAAAATATATTACATCACCTACCTTGTGTCTCAAGAAAATTTTGACAGCTGCTAGCTTTTCATGGCTCTTTAGTTCCTAGCACAGAACTGAAAATGTGAAGGCATAAATTATGCCTTCACAACTTCCACTTCTTCAACTTCCTACTTTAGACAGGTGATTGAGTGTGAAGAATAGAAGAATCTGTTCCTTTAAAGCCAAGCAAATGTTAACTTTTTAAAATTTAGTATAATTGTGGAATACAGATCATCCTTGCTGACCTCTGGACATCCCAATTGAACTGTGTTCTCATCTGGTTTGGTATTGGAGGCATTCAGGTTTATTGGTCACAGACTATTAGGAGTTGGTTTCTAAAGACATTGAACCTAAAATTGTTCCAGGTCTTGAACCTATCGGCTAAAGCTGCCAATGACCTGTGATTCAGATGACAGAATTTAAACTTGGGTCCAGTGTTACAAAACATTGCTTGAAAGTAGTAGAACTGAATACTGTGCTGTCTACTTCTTTAAATCACAAAAAGCAATAGTCTCAGGGAAGAAATTGTAACCATCTATAGCAAGTTTTTACATGATATTTCAATCCTCCAATAAACAAAGCCAAAGCCAGCTTAGAAGATGATACTGAGTGAGGGGTAAGCTGTTTTCTTCTAGCTTACGTATGTCAGAGTAAGGTGGTAATTATATGCTTAGGCCATTGGAAAGGAGTAATCTGAGAATAAATGGGATCAGAGAAAGATGTGCATCTCCCCGGTCTTCAGAGTGTGGGTGGGGGGGAAACAACAGTAAAAATGGGAAGGCAAACAAGATCAAAAGGCTTTCAGAATTGCTCTGTCAGTTCACTTAGGCCCCGTGCTAAAAATTTAATTTGCTGCTTAAAATAGATGTCACAATCACCAGTTTGGTAACTACTTCACTCATTTATAAGACAAGGTCCTGCCTGAATTACCCACCAGTTAGTGAGTGAAATGTATTGCCATGTGCTGAAATTGACACAATTGAAGACTTAAGAGTCCTCTGTCTACTTTTTCCTTTGCTGTTCTCTTTGGGCATATAATCTGAGGTGGTCTAATCAAAGCTGAGGACCCCAAGTCATGCTTCACAAGTTTTTCTTAGCTGTCTTTGTCTCTGGTTTCTTTTTTGCCTTGACAAGTAATGCTATTGCAAGGTGGCAGTTACCATCAGGTTGTTCAGCTTGAACATGTTTTTCATGACGTGAGCCACATTGTGAGAGACTGTAGACTGTTCCAGGAGGTCCTGGATAGAGCAGTATTCAAGACAAAGGATGAGAAGAGAACATTGGTGTCCTCCATACAGTACAAATGACTTGCAACAAAGCGTCAGTAGCTTTTTTACTTCCTCATACTGCTCATCAACCAGTATCCACAGATGCTGGGTCGAAGAGCTAAATCTGTGATCTTTCACTTTTAACTCTGTAAAGAGTGCTCAACTCCTTTCACTGTATATCAGAGGAGCTGGAACCTTTTCAAGGAAAGGGGAAGTGGGGTGGAGGGAGAAAGGACACAGCAGCAGGCACTTTCAGCTTCCATCCCTATGGGCTGTTACTTCTTAAACAGCAACGGCTATTCCATGGAGTTTTATAGCTAGTCCATCGACTTTACGCATGGAAGTAGCCTTAGATAGATGGAGTATGATCTCTCTCAGATCATCTTTGCTTATGAAGAACTGTTTGAATTGAACCTGGAAGCCTGTGCAGGAAGAGGAAGTCACTGTAGTTGGAGACCTAGTAGAATATGCTCCTTGCTACCCATTAAGCAGAGCAGATCTATTTTTTGCAGATACAGCTTCTGAGTGGTCTTCAAGAATGCCACCCCTTCACCCAAGTGAATCAGTAAGCTAGTCTGGCTTTTGAAATACTCATTACCCAAGTATTTCTGCATTTATCCAGGCCCGTCATTAAGTTTGTCTCCTCTGCAGGTCCAAGAGGCAGGCCCAGCCCTGACAACCACAGAGGGCTTAGCTCCTCTTTTGGGGAAAATATCCCAGTTATGTTCCAGCTTTAGGAGAATCTACATTCTGACCTTCAAAAGATTAAAAAAGGTGGTGTCACCTTTTGCTTCTCTGTGCTGTATGAAGACCTAGAAGTTTAGTTTTTCCAAAAATATTCCCTTTGCTTGATATTTTACATTAGACCTATGGTTTTCAACCTGTGGTCTGTGGAGCCTTGGGGGTCCACAGACTGTGATTTCCAAAGGGGTCTGCATCTCAATGTGAAATATTTTTAAGGGTCCGCAAATGAAAAAGGTTGAAAACCATTGTATTAGACATACCCAAGTCTTGTTTTGCTGGAAAACCTGCTAGACTAGGGGTGGGCAAACTTTTTCGCCTGAGGGCCGCATCTGGGTAGGGAAATTGCATGCAGGTAGGGCTGGGGTGGGGGATTGGGGTGCGGGAAGGAGTGCAGGGTGTGGGAGGGGGGTGCAGTGTGCAGGAAGGGGCTCAGGGCAAAGGGTTGGGGCAGAGGAGGGGTGCAGAGTGTATGAGGGGGCTCAGGGCAGGGGGTTGGGGTGCAGGATGGGTGGGGGTGTGTGGTCGGGGGCTCAGGGCAGGGGGTTGGGGTGCAGGAGCAGTGTGGCAGGGGGCTCATGGCAGGGAGTTGGGGTGCAGGCAAGTTGTTGCAGGGGGTTGGCGTGCAGGCAGGGAGTTGAGGTGTGGGCTGCGGCCTGGTGCCTCTTACTTCTTATCTGGAGCGGCTCCAGGGTGGCAGCGGCATGCACCAGGGCAGGCTCCCCATTCCCAGCCAATGGGAGCTGTGGGGGGAGGTACCCACAGGTGAGGGCAGCGCATGGAGCCCTATACCCCCCACCCCCAGGGGCCACAGGGATGTGGTGTTGGCTGCTTCTAGGAGCAGTGCGGGCCTGCGGCACCACAGGCGTGCTAATCCCGCGGGCCATAGTTTGCCCACCCCTGTGGTAGACATCTCTCAGCACATTTAACGTAGGCGCTTATATGTTAGTTGCAAGGCAGTAACATTGCATCTTTAATATTCTGGTGAAACTATTAAAGTTAAGTATTAGAATGAGACAAGCTTGACAGCTGACTTGACGAAAAGTCTCTTCCCCTCCAGTCACTCAGACTGATAGGAACTTGCAGTTCCAAATGCCTAAGGCCTTTGGACCAGAATGGTGAAGCCATTGGTCTCTTCTTGCATTTTTCACAGTGTTTTGGATATCCCAGGAAAGGCATAGAAAAGAGCTATTGGCCAACAGTGGAACAGTATATCTATTAAATTCTCCCACCCTGCACTGAATTCCATGAATGAAAAAAAAAAGTGGTGGGTTCTCTCATCTATGTGCTAAAAGTTGTTCCACATCAATAACTCAAGTTCTTCCATCACAATGGAGTATGAACTCAGAGATACTATTCAGAAGTGTCTGCCAGTTGCCTGCTCAGCTAACCTGTCTCTACTCGTTTGCTTTTACACATGACTTGAACCAAAGCCAGATTTCTCTACCACCCCCCAAAACAAGTTTTGTTGTACAGCATCAGCCTCCTCACTAACCTGCTTTTCATAAGTAAGCTATTTTGTTGATCACCATTGTAATCATAGGTTGAGTACAGAACAGGAAGAGAATGAAAGATGGCTGATGGTACAATCTTGAGTTCATTCTTCCTCTTCTAGCCGACAAACCTGATAATTCAGATATCTATCTCAAATCTGCTAGCTTGCAAAGAAAGTTGTGACAGTTGATTGCATCAAGTTATGGAAAAATTGTGTAAGTAAAGTTATGAATACAGGACAACCAAATTCAGTTGTCAGTTTTAGGAGCCATGAACACTTGAGCATTAGCGTGTTTTTAGCACAAACAGGTTTAGTCAAAGTTTTATACAAGACTAAGTACTGAAAAAACAAACAAGTAAAACAAACAAAAAAGTATTTCTTCACACAGTGCACAGTCAACCTGTGGAACTCTTTACCAGAGGATGTTGTGAAGGCCGAGACTATAACAAGGTTCAAAAAAGAACTAGATAAATTCATGGAGAAGAGGTCCATCAATGGCTATTAGCTAGTATGGGCAGGGATGGTGTCCCTAGCCTCTGTTTCCAGAAGCTGGGCATGGGAGACGGGATGGATCACTTGATGATTACCTGTTGTGTTCATTCCCTCTGGGGCACCTGGCATTGGCCACTGTTGGAAGACAGGATACTGGGCTAGATGGACCTTTGGTCTGACCCAGTATGGCCGTTCTTGTGTTCTTATGTTAATACTTAGCCATACCAGCAGGTCTTCACTGGCACCAGCACTGCATGACTGCACTATCTGAGAAGTACTGTGTGACACATGCTTTCCTAATCAGTTCTGAATTAACTCTGTTAAGAACTCCCACACAGTTTGTCATCCCCATGAATTGGATGGTTTGAAGAGACATGTTGACTTTTCTGGAGTCACTAGAGAAACATTTAATCATTTCAACTGTAACTGCAGGATCTTTATGCCTTTGATCTTGAAGGGACACCAGGTGTGATGCTTCTATTAATGTCTGTTTCATAGGCTAGAGCAGGGGTGGGCAAACCTTTTGGCCTGAGGGCCACATCTGGGTGGGGAAATTGCATGCTGGGGTTGGGGTGGGGGAGGGAGGGGCTCAGGGCAAGGGGTTGGGGCAGAGGAGGGGTGTGGGGTGTACAAGAGAGCTCAGGGAAGGGAGTTGAGGTGCGGGAGGGGGCTCAGGGAGGGGTGCGGAGTGTGGCAAGGGGCTCCCGACAGAGGGTTGGGGTGCAGGAGGGGTGTGGGGTGTGGCAGAGGGTTGGGGTGCAAGCAGGGGGCTCAGGACAGGGAGTTGGAGTGCAGGAGGGGTGCGGGTTCTGGCCTGGCGCTGCTTACCTGGAGCAGCTCCGGGGTGACAGCGGCGCGCGCCAGGGCAGGCTCCCTGCCTGCCCTGTCCCCGGCCCCACTCTGCTCTGCTCCACTCCGGGAAGTGGTTGGCACCATGTCCCTGCGGCCCCGGGTGGGGGGGGAGGAGGGGGGGCAGAGGGCTGAGCGCGCTGCCCTCTCCTGTGGGTACCTCCCCCAAAGCTCCCATTGGCTGAGGTTCCCCATTCCCAGCCAATGGGAGCTTTGGGGGAGGTACCCACAGGCAAAAGCAGCGTGTGGAGCCCTCTGCCCCCTGCCCTCCCAGGGGCTGCAGGGATGTGGTGCCGGCTGCTTCTCGGAGCGGAATAGGGCCCACAGCTCCACGGGGGTGGCAATCCTGCAGATGGGATCCAAAGCCCTGACCAGCTGGATCCAGGCTGTAGTTTGCCCACCCCTGGTCTAGAGTCAGCTGTGTGTTCTTAGAGTTCATAAAGTAACAGCTGGGGACTAGAGGCAATTGGTTCTCAGTGAAGGGCCTTGTGCTCAGACACTTGCTGGACCAGAGGAGAAGCAAAACTTCAGGGCTCAGTGTCAGCAAAATCTATGGGTTTTTTTTGCGTTTGCCTGAGAAACATTTGAGGGTTATGGTGATTGCAGGGAATGTATAAAGTTCTGTTGTAGTTTGGGCTGATGTAAAGCCTGTATGCTCCATGCTTTAAAAACTATGGACTTTTGGTTGTTTCTTTTCTTAAACAGAATTATGCATTTTTGGCCATGGAAGCCACAATTTTTGCAGAGAGGTGTCTGACACTGTTTTCCTTCTTCCTGTCCTGTCAGGACCTGGCTGGCCTCTTTGTTCTCCAGGTTACAAAGGAGAGTATCTCATACTCCCCATCTGTCCATAAAAGGATAGAAGTGAACCACAGAGGGACCTTTCTTTTTTCATCTTGCCCAGAGCACTCTCAGCATCTCTTGTTCATCAGTACTATCCTGGGTTTTCGAAAGCTTGTGATTTTAACTTGAGCTGCTACAAGCCCCATCTTTCCAGGCTGAACCTGAGCTGGTTTGGTTGGTTAAACGCTGACAAATTTTCACTAATAGTTGCTGACAAACATATGAGAATGGGCATATCTTTAAAAATCTATTTGGGAAGAACAGACTAGCCAGCTTCAATAACTCATTTGCCTATCTGAGACCCATCCCTTTTTTGGGCAAAGCTAGCCCCAAGCCACCAGGGTCGTTTCAAATTCTTTCCTTTCCAAGAAGCAGCATGTGGCAGACATTGGTTCCTGGATAGGGCAAATGAGGGAGAGTAGCAGTAGGAATGGAGGAGGAGGGAACCCAGTCAAAATGGGCCTGTATAGGACTGGGAATCCCTACAATGAGAGAATTTGGTTGGCAGTTTCTCTCAGTTTCTTTGCAAAGAATCAATGTTATGTTTGCAACTCTTGTATTCTGGCTTTTTAAACAAACGATAAATTAAAATTGCTGCAGAATGTCCATTATGGCAGGGTGTTCAAAGGGCAGCTTCTGAGTCCCATGAGCGCTTGATATTAAGGCCTAGTGTGTTATGCAGAAAAGGCATTTGCCTCCAGTTGCCACAAGTCAGTTTAAGATCTTATTCTACACTGGGGGACATGCAGCCATGTCTGTGGGGGTGAGTAGGTGCCTCAGAAGGGGACTCAAATGGATTTTTTAAAACAATGTAAAGAATAGCTTGCAAGAATAGGTGCATGCTCAGTGTAGGAACTTTCTGAAGGTAACGCATTTCCCTGGATGTAGAAATTCTAAGGGATTCCCTGAACAGTTCTTTCAGGAATTGTGCTCATGAGTGCAGGTGCTTAAAAAGGAAGGCTTCTTTCTTCAATCTTGTTTTTTTCTCCCCCCTCTCCTCCTCGTCCCACCCCTTAAAGCCATTTTATCTCTGCTGTCCTGTGGCAGAGCTCTTTTAGATAGGAGGAAACCCTTTTCTGGTGCACTTGAAGAGATTCGTAGCTGTGGGTGTCTAATGTCTTGGAGGGCTTATGTTCCATCAGAGCTTAGGATCCCTTTAGAGCAGGTGCCTCTTTCACAAGGCGTTGCTTGCTTTTCTTCAATGTTTTTTCTTGTTCTCTGCTCCCTACCTTCTTCCTCCTCCCTCCCCTTTCAAAAATTTATATCCAGGTAAGCCACTTGAGTAGCAGGAGTTTCTATCCCTAGGCAAGAAAAGGGGAGGTGTGCAGTCATTTTTCTGCTTTATCCTATCATACACAAGGTCTGTCATCTATTACAATAGCACCAGATGCCCCAATATGATTGGCGCCCTGATTATGCTAGGCACTATACAAACCTGTGAGGATGTCGTTCCTACTCTGCAGAGTTTCCAAAAGAAGACCTTGCAGCAGTTGAAGAGAGAGACATACAATTGCAATTATTTTCCTAACTATTTCTACTTTCCTCTGACTAGTAATTGGCTGACTTCTTATGGGATCATGTCATGTGAGTCATCTAAACTTCTGTGTACAGACCCCCAGAAATTGATAGGCACCTTATAAATATTAAAATCTATAAATTGTGGAGCACTGTGACATCTGCCAGCATTTCTGCTGTCCAGCAGTTGGATCAGTTGAATCTTTGCACAAAAAAACTTGTCAGAACCTATGAAATGTAGAATTGTGCTGACAGACTTTTTATTTAAAATTTTGAGGAAAATAATGGATGAAATATGCTAACAAACTAACACATCTTTTCTGTTAACCACTGTAAACAGTGAATTGTTTCTGGAAGGTGAATTAACCCAATGACCCCTGCTTTAATGGATCTTACCTTTTTCTTTCTGAGGCACCGCAGTATGCTATGAAAACTCCAGGGTGGGGTGGGGGTGTCTGTGTGGCTCAAGGCTTCAGCTACAATGCATTAAAGGAACAAAATTTGAAAAGTCTTACTGTTCAATTAACTTTTATTTGTAACAGAGCACAGTAGAAAGGAAGCTATTTAAGATCTACACAGCCTTCCTATAAATCCAGTAGATAATGATCCCTATTTAAAGAACTGTGGCTACAATGCATTGATTATTATCCTCTGAATTAAAGTGTATAGGAATGTAAAGTTACTATCATTGCATATAGTTTTATGGGAAACAAAGCTACCATTTAAGTTGGGATCCTTATTCCTGTTTTGGAAAAATAGGTAGTATACTTAATTAGAGGATAAACAGATGGCCATAACTTTTTTGCTGAAACAAAAAATTGAAAAGTATTAAAAGAAAAGCAGTTTTTAATCTCCTTGTACCCATGGTCCTTTAAAACGTAGAAGTTCTAAACATACTTGGAGTGAAGGCATCCAATAAAAACAAACCTCTCTCTAGTAATGGAAAAAATTACTTAATACAAGGCAAGAGTAGAAGCTAGCAGAAAGGCAGTTAAATGATCTTATGCTTAACACAGTTATGAAAATTAAGCATTTTATGACTTGCTCTCATGCATCTTGGCTGAAGACAATTCCATTCTATTGGCTTCCTCTCCACACAAACACCTGAGCACGTTTTATCTTGGCACTGTATAATTTTAAACAAACAGTATAAAGTTCTGGTACTTGCCAATTTTGCAAAGTGATGGGTTTTAGCTTTTATAAGTACTTGGAGAATTTATCAGTTGGTTTTTATTTTCAAAGCTCCTTACAAAATTTAAGTGGAAAATTGAATTATAAGAATCGTAGAACTGGAAGGGACCTCGAGAGGCAGGACTAAGTCTTATCTAGACCACCCCGACAGGTGTTTGTCCAACCTGCTCTTAAAAATTCCCAATGATGGAAATTCCACAATCTCTCCATAGGCAATTTATTCCAGTGCTTAACCACTCTGACGTTTTTCCTAATGTCCAAAAGATTATCTAATGAACAACAAAGTCACTTTTAGAATAGATGTCCTGTTGTGTTTTGGAACATTTCCACCTGCAAAAAAAAGACTTATCTGACACTAACAAGCTCTCTAAATGGCATTATTTCTCTGGTTTCTGGCTATATTTTGGCATGGGGGAGAGGGTTCTGACAATATTAATACACACACAAGGGACTGTGACTAATAATGTTAGGGCTTGTCTACATGGCAGTTTAGTGCATGCAAGCCAGGGTGTCAATGTACAGTGCTCTAGCTTGCCATACACTGTCTCGCCATGTGGACCCTGCTACTACACACGAAAAATTCCATAGTGCACTTTGACATACTCCTATTTCAGAGTGCACTATGGAACTTTTAGTGTGCGGTAGCAGGGTCCATGTGGCCAGCTAGTGCACTGTAGATTGACTGTGGCTTACATGCACTAAATTGCCATGTAGACAGTTCTTAGTCTTCAGATTTCAGTAGTTTAAGATATGCAGATGAGCTATATATTTTAATCTAAATGAATGAATAAACAAAAGTTGGGATAGACTAAAGAATACACTAGTGTCTTGGTGTGTGACAGCAGGGTAGAACTGTGACTTGTTATAAAATTTGACTGTACATTCCAAATCTTCAGTTTAAGACTTCAGAATAAATTACCTTACTACATACAAAATCTTGTGCAGTTTTTTTGTTGCATGGTACTCTGTTAAATATTCACGACAAACTTAGATGCCTAACACCTTGCATAAAACTATATTTAAAACATTTTTTTAGTTAGCTTAATGGAAAGCACTAACTTTGCTTCCACTTATGTTGAAAACAAAATAGTCAATTCCACTTGTAGACTTTTCTGCCTTTGATCAGGCGTCTCAGGTGTCGGGGGTGTGGGGGCGTGGTCGTTCCAAACAGGGGCCATGACTTCGGGAGAGCATAGACTTCGGATGTTCCTCTGAATTGAGGCCAAGACTAGTGAACTATTTGTGAGGATTTTGTTTTTCTATAGGTTTCTCTTCTACATTTTAAAATATTTCACCTTTCAGAACAACCCCTTGCATATTCTTGGTATCCACCAGAATTCAACATCTGCACTGGCATTAACATAGTCACAATGGTATGGACATGCCTGTCCTCTGCTGTACTGTTGTACTGGTGAGTACTAGCAGTGTGATGTCACACACCACTTTGTGTAGTAAAGAGTAGCCAAAGACAATATCTCAGAGGGAGTCCTCAAAACAGGATGAAAGTGGTGAGAAACTACGGAGTTTCTTGACTAAAAATAATGGTTGGATTTAGCTAGTGGTATCAGCTAGGCCGTACCGAAACGCCTTTTTTTACTAGTCAAGGTGAGACCTTAAAAATTGTTGCTCTCCTAACCGTTGAAGGGCACAGTCCTATAATTTTGCACACATAGGTGGCACTCAGAATGTGGGGTGGGGAGATGTTCCCTTATGTGTGTATACTTCCTTGTCTTTAGAGGCTTAGGTTTAGCCTCTCTTTGTTGTGGAAGGGCATGAAACAGTGGTGAACAGGCTTGTTTTTACCTAAAATGCAGTTAATTCCCTACCACCACCCTTTTGCAGTGGTAATGAAGTGACATAAATGGCACAGCAGGACTTCTTGGTCACTCACTGCCATGCT